>NC_047117.1:73937643-74267643 GCF_902500255.1 Thalassophryne amazonica | reverse complement strand
ATAAATAATAAATAAAGACTACTTTGTTTCATAGTGGTTACTTTCTAAAATTCAAATAACACAATTTACCTGAATGTAGCCAAAACAGGCACTTCTTCATTCTCTCTTAACACGTGTGGATTTGAAGTTACATGTAGCTTAAACTGATCTTGCTTGTCAGTTTCAGAGTCTAGGTCTGGTGGGGCCACCAAGGCCACTACTGTCACTAGTAATGAGTCACACCTGTCTGTGTCCACATCCACAGCTCCAACGCTGCGCCTGCGGTAATATAGCTGGCCTGGTGGCGGCGCTGCTTGCCTTCTGTCTCTACTGCTTCAACCTCAACTCGGAGCACCAGCCAATGCAGTGTGAAGATCATAGTTATGGTGTCAGGGATCATGAACATATGGTTGATATGTGCCCTGAACAATTCACGATGGTCAGTGTGCACGCACACATGTCAATATGTGTTCTGTAAAAACAATGGCAAAGGCTATACGCCCAACCACTGGGCAAATAAATGGGTGATTCTATGGTAACGGAATTATGATGATGGGAAAATCTGGCCATATTTTAGATCCCCATTAAAATGTGCGCCGATTGTAATTCCGTTACCATAGAATCGCCCAAATATAATGTCCTACCTTATTCGACCAACCGTTGGGCAAATAAATATAATGTCCTACCTTATTCGACCAACCGTTGGGCAGATAAGTCATACATTGAACGTTATGCACAACCATTGGGCAGATAAATATAACGTCTTATCTTATTCGCCCAACCGTGATCGTGTATGTGACACGTTTTGTGTATCTAAACTACGTTTTTTACGCCACTTTTTAAGGCTCTATTGCGGTGTATGTTTGACACATTTAATGGGTGCTGTCTTTAATTACTGTGAAGACACCGCAGTGGATGAAAACAGACAAACTTCATAAGAATTTTGAACGGAAGCCTGTTAATGATGACGAAACAGTTTTTGAACAAAATGCTGCTTGTTGGCTGTAAGATGGTGTTAGTTTGACACTGTTCTCTGGGTGTGATGAGCCAAACAGAACCGCTTTAGATCACAGCTCCTCCGCGGGCTGCGAACCCTCCTGCAGCCGGTGAGAAAATATCCGCCTTTTTTCCTTCCCGGGTTGAAACCGGAAGTGAGCTTACAAGCGCGCTCATTGGTCGGTTATGGTTGGGCGTATATATGCTCGCGTATTTACTTTATTGACCCAACGGTTGAGCGTATAGCCACTCTCAAAAACAATCTATACACAGTATCTACCTTCATCAGGGTGGTTACATTGTTGACTGTGTCTCTTATGTATTAGCAGAATTAGCCAACGAAGAATGAACCAGTGTGTAATTAACTTTGGTAAAATGCTTGATTGTATGTGGTTTTTGACCAATGCTGTCGTTCCCACATTATTCACATGATTTGGATGTAAATACAGTCACTGCACTTGAAGCTTGTATTCATTATACACCAGCTTCAACATGCTGTGACAGGATTGTCTGGGGAGGCGATAGTCTCAATGTTAAATTGACAGGAAAATCACAGAGGTCTCTTGGGCAAGGTCCTTAATTGCCAAGTTGCTCCTGGTGTTGCATGGCAGCATCAGTGTGTGTGTGTGTGTGTGTGTGTGTGTCAAGCATCGTTATCTGCAACAGATGGAAAATCACTCTAGAAATGCAGAAAGCAAAAACAAAACACTTTGTCATTGTCCAGAGATTTATTGAACTGTATGACCTTATTGGCCAAATTAAGAATCAAACTGCAGGATGAAGTTAAGTGAGCTGCATTTTGTATGATACCAAAGTGTCTGAATGTGTTGTATAATGTTGTCTCTTGTGTGTTGCAGGGCTTGTTCTGGTGCATTAACCTGTTGCTGATCCTCTATGACACTGGCGCTGTCATCATGCACTGCGTCCTGTCTGTGTCCGCTATCAAAGGGCTCAAGCTGCAGTGATGATGATTAGCTTCGGTCAGTGTGGAGGACACCGCACTGACTTTCATCCACAATTACACTGACCTTTACCAAGTCTATGTGACACTTAACTCAAAAATGGAGCGTTAACCGAAATATTAAGGAACAGATTTTGGTCCCAACAGTGTGACTGTGCAAACACGAGTACTGCCACACTTTGATTACTAGGGATGAGAACTAATTGCCAAATTTTACATCTAATGGAATCCAATCCCTGACACGTTTATCAAAACCCTCTTATGAATGCCATCATGTTTTTCTTTCATGTTGCAAAACCTCACAATGTCAAACTTGCAACTAGCAACAAGGAGATCTGCTGCATTGATGCTTAAAACCTGCATAGGTCTACATTTTTCCACACAGAAAATTGATCAGGAATCAATAATGGAATTGAAAAAAGAATCAGACCGTTAAGCAGAATGAATAATGGCAACAACAGTTCCCATCCCTATTAATTACAGGTAACAGTAAAATGCATTTTAAAAAATAAACAGGGCTCACCCCAGAAATTTAGAGCATGATGGCCCTTGGTCAGTTGGGTGAGGGGTAGGTCCCCTTTTCCTCTGGGAGAAGCTATAGCATTTTGCCTTTTTCAAAGCCATTTCCTGTAAGTATACCTTCACATCTTCTCTAAAATTACACACTAAGGCCTTTTCCACATGCAAACAGATACAATCTTTTTCTTTGTCGTTTTCAAGAAGTGTTCCTTAAACATGGCAATGTTTCATGAATATCTGCATACACAAGAATCCACTGAAAATTGTGCAGTATATATGCCAGGCCTGTATGTGGCACTGTAATGCTCACACAAAAGACAGAGAAGAAGACGTGGAGCATTCGTAAAACTGGTGTGAGGAGCTAATCAATGTAGCAGCAAAAATGAGAACTTTACAAAGTGGTACACAGAGTAAAATGAAGTATTTTAACATGTTGTGATCTTTCAGCCAGATTCATCATCACAGCCTAAAACTAATATCCACATAAGACGCCCTTGTTTTGGAAGACATCTGGAAATACTATAATTCCTTATCGTGGAAACTGCATGTGAATAAATGGAGAGTGGAGGTGTTTTTAAAGAAGTCCCTCTGTTTGTTTGCTCTGGGTGTGTTTCTCAGCCCACTGCTGCTTGTCCCGCCACCAAGAAGAAGAAGAAAATAATCTTTTAAAAGCTTAAAGTGTCACAATGGTTCATTTAACACCAGCTATTACATTCTTTGTCTCCTCAGTCAGTATTCTGCCATAGTTCATTATGGGCGGGAGACACTGGTATGCTCAGTGAGAAAATTCATTAAAAAAAAAAAAAAAATTTTCTTGTTATGATTGAGTCTGAGTTTAGAGAGGTGGGTCTATGACATGTTGAAACATCGCAAGATGGCGTCGCTTTATAAGATTTCACTGGAAAACAATGGTGCTGTGGAAAATTATGCTGCGCAGCTGCAAACCAATTAATGTTGATTAATCCAAGTAAAATTACCCAAGAAAACAGTAACCGAACACCTTTCATTTGAAAATCGGCATGCAAATCATAGAATGATAACACACCCGCCACTCTTCCATTATGGAGAGCCCTGCTAAAACTATGTATCTTGTGTGGTTGCTCTTTAGTTTTAAAACAGAAGTAATTGGGGTGAACTATCTTGTGGTTTTACCAGAACATCATGTTAATCATGTCGCATTGATTATTGTTCTCTATTTGTTGTCTCTTGTGGAGTCGTGCACTGTGTAAATGTACAAAGTAATGTTCTAATGTTTGTTCCACATCAGTAAAGTTCAAAGTTGGACGTTTACTAAAATAAAATAAAATAATAGAAACATTTGTACAGAAACCCTGGGGTACTTATTACTTTTGCACAGTACTGTACAATAAATACATATAAAATTCTATATTATAAAATTCTATATTTTTCCTCCAGTATTCTGACCATTTTTAAACAACATTTTGGTCAATGACATTTATTCATTTTCATATGTATGAAATGATTTCTTATCAAAATACTATAAACTATTGCAATAAACATTTTTGATACTCCTGATACTGTGGTCATTTTGACATTTTGTTTACAATTTCAACAGGAAAAAAAAAGCTGGAACAATAACCCAAAAATCGAAGCAATATAACATAATTTAATTCTGTCACACATTCTAAACATAAGCAATTTTCATATGGTATTTTCCCCTATTTATAGTCCCACCCCCAATCTGCTCTAAATCCAGAACTCTGTATTCTGCTCTTTCACATTTTTGAATAACAGTCACATTAAGATGGTAATGTCACTGTGAATTTAGAGATTTTTGTTGGGGGGGGGTTCACTACATCTTTCGAGACTTCCTAAAACAAGGCATCCAGACAATATGTGTGTCATCACAGCCGTCTAATTTGTCAACTTTGCTTGACATCATAATGTGACACTGTTTAATTCCAGAAGTCTGACAAATTTGTTGTTCCAGGAAAGCAGAAGTCTTGTAGAAAACAGGGTTTCAGTATCTAATTCCTTAGATATGATCATGCATTTCAGATAATGACCTCTGATTTGACATTGACATGACCTGTGTTGCGAGAGCATGATGCAGTGAGTTTATCCAAGTTTGACTGAAATTATGTTTTGTGTTTTACAGTGCTGCCAACTATCCCACATTGGGCAGGACAGTGCAAGTATTTACCCCGTGACCCGTGTCCCTCATGGGTGTGTTCGGGGTGCCCATTACTCCCACAGTTGTGTAGGTCTCGGCATGCGCCGGACCCCTCTAGATACGCGTTGCACCCTTGGCGCTTGCGGCCAGGAGTGCCAAAAAGGCAAGAATAAGGAGAAGGATACTAGGGGCCCATGATTGACAGGGGGCCAGAGTGGCCCCTAATACAATTATAATACTGACAAAATAATATGGGGGTGGCCCAGTAAGATTTCTTTTCATGGGGCCCAAAATTCCTGGTGGCACCCCTGCTCGCAGTCACACATGTGTGTTCAAATGTTGGCAGGTATGATTTTAAAGCTATTAAAGTGAATAGAGACATGAACCTTACTGTTTTCCACTTTGCAGTGAAACCTATGAATGAAGCTAATGAACAAATAAAAGGAAACAGCGCCCCCACAGACAAGGAGGATCAGCAGGAGCTGGTCGGACATAAACTTGCTGGGTACACTGTAGCTATAAATTAAACCAGCTTCCAGATGAAAGCTTGACTTAAATCAGTATAAAACAGTCGAATCCAAAAAAAGGATAATGTTATTTTGTGAGTGCCCTCACAAACACTTTAAAGAAAGCTGGGTGTTCACACAAACAAATCAGCGGAGCAGAGGACTCAACCACCAGCCAAAATATACAGGAGATAGTCGAGGGGAAAACTGCCACGATAAAAAAGCATTTCATCTACTTGTGTTTCCAAATGTCACGATCACCTAACTGTATTTTTAAAAGCACAATTATACTGTACATTGCAACGCATACAGCAGTTTTGGTACGTTTTAGACTTTTATAGCTTAGCTACCCCCTCAACCACGGAACATGGTTCGTTCCAAAATGGCGGCGGTTTCTGTCAATATGGAGTGAAACTTTCCCATTTTTAGCTCGAAAATTTTGCGATTTTCCCAACACCTTTTCCGACGTGTAGTGACACTTTTAAGAAAATAAGCGTCGTCCCGCTCCACCGACGTTCGTCGCTGACCGATCGGATCGCACGGCGTCGTTGTGTTGGACGTTTGTGAGCCCGATCCCTTGGCTGGAAGTTGATGTGTGTGACATTGCGATCATACCGACTGTTGTCATCGTCAGGTTTCTCAACGCGGAACCGTCCGCTGACTGTCTACCGGCCGTGGGGCTCGTCAGCTTGCCGATAAGTGTTTTTCGTTCGGCTGGGTTCGTGAAGAAGCGTGTGGACGTGTCGCTGCTGTTGGATGTTACCAGCACTCAGTGTCAGGCTCACTTTGGTTTGCTAGCATCGTGTAAGTAGCAGCTGATTTTCTGCCTCGCTTTGGACAAACGCCTGTTTTATAGCCGAAGAATAATATTATAATTAATCTGCTACTTGTTAACCAACAGTCCATTCGAGCCCGTTGTTTCCACTCATTTAATCGTAAAATAAGACCAAGTGTGTCGTGTACTCCCCCTGCTTATTGATGAATTAGCTATAACTAGTGGAGATTGTGTTTGTCTCATTGGCTTAACAGTTTAACTACTGTCAGTTACATCGAATACAAAAATCAGGCCTGTGATTTTTCCGCTTTCGATTTCCAAGATGCTTTTTTTTAAACTATTTCCTGATTTTTTTTTTTTTTCATGATGGACAGCCATCCTGGCAAATCAAATGGAGAAGCTTCAGGACCTGAGCCAATCAGAGCTGCAGGAGCTCCTGGACAACTCGGAGAGGGTGGAGTCTATGGCTCTAGAGTCCGACGAGGTAAACTGACACCACTGTGTTTTCTATTTGGAAAGTAACACTTTTTTTTAGTGAGCAGTTATTGTTTTTAATTTGATCAATCTTTCAGTAAAACTGTCGTTATATCTAAATAATCAGAAGACATTGAATCAAAATATTTAATGGCATTATACAAAAAGTCAGACGATGGATACATAAACAATTCCAAGTTACTAAATATGTCTTCATTTCATGTATGAACTTCAGTTATTAAGAAATACAGACATTATGGTATCTGATGTCTTCAGTCATTTTGCATAAACATGTACTCACTGTAAAAAAAAAAAAAAAAAAAAAAAAAGGAAAGAAAGAAAGAAAAAATAAGCAGTGTTTACTGTTTCTGCACTCTGGCAAAACACTTTCCTTCAAGATTAAGAAAGTTCTTTTTATTCTTGTTGTAGATCTCTCTGGAGTAGGCAGTTTTCAAAAAACTCTTAAAACTGGAGGAGGTCCATACAGGCTTCTGTCAGTATGATTGGAGGATCTTTGCATAATGAAACATTTGGCTGGTGCACCCCCATTAACGACTATATTGTGGGGTGGAACATAGAAGGATTTCAGTGCAAGAAGAGAGATCAGATCTAGGCTCGAGTGTCCCATGAGACTTTTGGCAAATTGACTTTGAAATCTTTTATTTTCTTCTTTAAAAGAAAGTCATAATGACCTACTCTGTGCCACTCCACCATGAAGCTGTGTAACTGCTGATGTAACAAAGGTTGCACTCTTAATCATTTAGAATGTTTGGCAAAATTTACATTATGCACAGTTTATTTTGTCACTGGCTCAAATGCCAAAAACTCCTACAGAGATGTCGGGGTTGGCTTGGTGGCTTCTCTCACTAATCTTGCACGGTCACTCAGATTTTGAGGACTGCCTACTCCAGACAGATTTGCCATATGGTTCCATACTATTTGTATTTTTTAATGATGGATGTGTAAATTAAGTCCAGGACACATTCGGTGACTTGTGTGGAGGCAAAAATGATTTTAAGTTAAAGTGTCTGAGGCTGTTTGTAGAAATGAAATCAAGAAATTAACAGATTAAGTAATAGGCTTTTAATTCGAGGCTTCGAAGACACACGCAATGATGGAAAGTCTGAACAGCAGGATTTTGAATGTGTGAGTGTGTGTGTGCACAGCATTTCTGAGGAGATCTCTTGTACATTCAGAGAAAGGCAGGGGCACAGCAAACAGTCACGTACACATTTTCCAGTAAAATGAAACTGAGTTTCCCATAAAAACTCTCACTTAATAGTGAATGTTATCACAGTTTTCGGTCTTGGAGAAGAGATGCTGAGTTTTACATAAAAACAATGAATAGAGTTTAGAATGCAAAGTTTTAGGCAGGCTATGTGTAAGACATTAAATGAATAATTTTGACACTACACTTGTAAATGTTCATGTATCCATCCTCTGACTTGTCTAAAGCAAACTTGTTCTGAAAGTGCTGATTTATATTCACACCAATATTTAGTTTGTCCTTAGGGCCTCTAAAAAAGGAGGGACTGAATAAAACTGTCTATAATTCCTAAACCATTAAAGGTTAAAGTCTTTACTACAAGTACCTTTTAATTGTTTCATTTAAATTCCATTATGGTAATGTACAGAGGCAAAATTACAGAAGTGGCCAGTTTTACTTCTCCCTTTTTTGTTGTAGGAGCACACAGGGGCATAGCACCAAATTCTGGGCCCTAGGTACTAGCCATATTGAAGACCCCCCCCGTTATGCTCTTTTTTATTAACGCAAACACCAAATTTCTAATGTGTAGTCAAACCAGGTCTAAATCATGTATACCTTAGATCACACCTGGGAGTCAGAACCCTTTTTAAAGTTGGGGGACCAATATTGAGTTGGGGGGTCTGGGGGACCAAATTGCACCATTTTCTAGAAAAATGGTGCAATTTGGTCCCCCAGACCCCCCAACTCAGTATAGCTAGCTTTCAAGCTCACTTCTCTTTTCAAAGAATTTGGTTAGCAGCTGCTTTCCCTCATTTAGTTTTCTTTCCCTGTCCTTTTTTCTCTTCTTTTTTGACATCCAGACTTTGATTTTTTAGGAAAGACATTTTATTTCAACATAAACACTAGGGCTGCAACTAATTATTTTACTAATCAGTTCATCGGTCAATTATTTTTTCGATTAATCATTTTGGGTTTTTTTTACTTACATGTGAGTTTTGCCATTATTTCTTTGAGTTATTATTAAAAGGCCTTTGTCACACAACATCAACGTTTGAGCTTGTAACAAAGTTATGTTATATTCTCGTCAAAAACATACCTGGAGTAGTGTTTTATTTTGCACATACATACATCACCGACATACAACAAAGAGATTTCCATCAGGTTTAGATGCCTACAAGCAACTATCTCAACCACTGACAACATATTATAGAAAGAGTCCAAGAAAGTATTTTAAAGGCCTGACAAAAGTGTAATATGTTATATTGAAAAAAGACACAAATGTGTAGTTAACTACATTTTATTTTTTTCTTGTGTAAAAACACAGCTTAGATGTGGTTTCACCAAAACAAATTGTCATTAAACTTAAATAAAACAGGGATGAAGTGGAGGTTTAAGAGTCACTAGGTGTTCACAGGAAACACTTATTTCTCTATTTATTTATGCTCATTGTTAGTTGGTTTAATCTTTTCTGTTTTGTTTTATCAGATTCTTTTTGTCTGTTTCTCTAAAACTGTATCGTGGCATTATTAGTTATTATTACTACTATTGTTGTTGTTTCTATTATTATTATTATTATTGATATATAAATAAAAATGAATAAAATATTACAATTTGTAATACATTTGACTATTTTAGGACAACAAACGCTGAGCCATGAATTATTATAGAGAAAACAAATGTGCTGACAGCTGCAACAGCTTAATGCTAATTTCAACATTGAAAACGGCATAGACATGCTAACATGTTAGCATCGGTCCCGTTTTTAAGTTATGAAATACATCTATCAACTGTTTCAGAAGACCATAACAGGTCAGATTAACATAAAAAGGTAAATGTTACTCACAGACATATGCTCTTTGGGGTTTTAGTGGAGAAAAATTAAGATTAAGCGAAATAAAACACTGAATCTACAAAGGGACCAATCGAAGCAGTGATTCGCACGATTCACTGCTTCGATTGGTTCAAGGTTCAAAGCAAAGCCGCGCTGCAGAAACGTTTGATTTATATGGAAGAAATGAAACATTTGCGGTAAAAGTTATTTAACAACTAATTGATGACTAAATTAGTTGACAACTATTTTAATAATCAATTAAATCGATTAGTTGTTTCAGCACTACTAAACACCTCCTTTTTCTGTGAGATCCCGTTTGGGATGTGTGTGGGGGGGGGGGGGGGGGGGGGAGAGTGTCGCCTGTGCGCCTGGACTAAACCATTGTACAACTGTGCAGGGGTGGAAGGGCCCTCAGAGATCTTTCAATATTATTGTTAGAGCAGAAGTATGTTTTGCAACATTTATACATTCATTCGAATTATATTCTTTTACAACATGAATTGTATGGACATTAATAACATGCAACACAAAAATGTATTTAATGCCAGTTTTTTGTGCCCCCCCATGCTCTGGGCCCTGGGTACATAGTACCCTTTACCCCCCCAGTCCGACGCCCCTGGGAGCACATATCTGCAAAAGCCTTCTTTATTTAATTTGATAAGGTGGGAAATTTGAAAGTAATATTTAAGAGTTATCCACAAAGCAACAATAGACATTCAAACACATTCCCATTATTTCACAATGGCAGAATTCCTACTTTCACTCTGGTCCTGTGTGAATCCAAGAACCAACCCAAACTGTCACCTTGAGTACCGTTGTCACACTCATCAGTACAAACAAGGTCATACTTGTTTAAAACTCTGGTTTTATGGTAGAATTTAGTGGTAGACATAATGTGTGACGCCACTGAGGAACACTGCAGCAGTTCAAGCTTCTCAGTGGCCAGAATTATAGAACATTTATTATATTAGATATCGCTTCCATTTAAATGTACATCTGTTATAGTTCTCTAGGGGCCTCATTTTTAAAAATCTGTAGAAACCTGAGTAAACCTGTGTGTTCGCAGAAAAACGTGTATATGCATTGTTTTTGTCAGAGTTATAAAGATGTATGTAGGCATGGCTCACCTTGACTAATGTAAATTATGAACCTGCTTTCCTCTCGTATCTTTAGCCATGAAAGGATGTAGACACTACTTAAAATGAAACCTTTGCATATAAAACCTGTGTCTGAGGTTCTAAAGCAGTTCCCGTTTCCTCACACGGCCCACAACATGTCAATGGGGATAAAAGCAAGGAAAAGCTCAATTTCAATGAAACCAAAATTAAGAGTCCCCGAGGGATGAAGAAAAGGGAATATATTTAATTTGGGAGCCTCTGTTCTAGGATCACGAACAAGAGAAAATCCACTGACGGAACTGAAGAAGGTAAAAGAGGCAAACAACTTGCATACTGCCACAACTATTTATAGCCCACAGCCAACAAAAATAAATGAATGAAGAATAGGGGTGGTTAAAATTTAAGAGACATCCAGTTAGTTACATTGTAGTTTGGTAAATTGTACACAATATAGGTGCCTGTGCATGAACAGAAATAATTTAATAAAAGCCCTGTGGCTTTGGCTGCTTTGTTTTACGTTAAATTACGTCTCACCTCGTTTGTCGTTTCCACTTCACCATTCTAGGTTGGTCTGGAAAAACGTGTGTAGAAATGGTGTGAGGTGTGCATGAGGTCCCTTGAACAGTTTTTTGTGTTTACTTTACACATCATTTATAAATGGCTTTAGTGAGAACAGACTGCTTGGTGAAACAAACCACCACAGGCTGGAGTCTCTACCATTTGTAGTTGTAGGGTCGCTCTTAGGTGCTGCATTATTTGGAAAACTTTCAATATGACAGAGTTAACCAATACAGTAATAGGTTTGTATTATCTGCATTTGTTTAATCATATTTTACCTTTTTTAATGTTGTTTAGTTCATTGTGTTAACATTTCCTAAACTATAACATTGTAACATTATGTTTCCTAAACTGTTGCAGCACTTATTAGAAGGCATATACGGGGTCTGTTAGAAAAGTAACGGACCTTTTTATTTTTTTCAAAAACCATATGGATTTGAATCATGTGTGATTGCATCAGCCAAGCATGAACCTTCGTGCGCATGCGTGAGTTTTTTCATGCCTGTCGGTTGCGTCATTCGCCTGTGAGCAGGCTTTGTGTGAGCAGTGGTCCACCCCTCTCGTCGGATTTTTATTCTGAATAAATGTCTGAACGATTTGGAGCTTTGCTGCATCAAATTTTTCCAGAAACTGTGAGAGACCTCCAGGTGGACACCTTTTGGAAAATTCAGATGGCTTTCAGGGACGATTTTATGGGGATTACACAGATTAAGGAGTGCTCCAGCCGGTTTAAAGACCGCCCACAGCTGCTGAGACCGTGGCGCGCTCCCAGCGCTGATCGACATGCTCAGACCCCGCTGAATCAACCAGATCATTTCCAACGTGAAGGCTTTGTTGATCCGGGACGTCGTCTGACTTACACAAAAATGGCAGGAGACGTGGACATCAGTACCATTTCGGCACATTCCACTGTTACAGGAGTATTTTTCATGGAAAGAGAAGCGGAGGGATGCGCCACGGAGCCGTTCATGGCACGGGACAAAACCACCTCCGTGTTGGTCTCACATGACGGCTTTCAGATGGCTTTCGGTGGCTTTTCAGTCATGTGACTATCCGAGAAATTGTGGATGAGCCTGGACATGCCAGAACATGTCCTGTGAGGCTTCATCACGGCGTTGCTTTGCGCCATGCGGCACCGCCGCGACCCGTGGAATTCCTCCGCACGTCTGTCTCAATGTGCCGAAAAAGTGTTGATGTCCACGTCTTCCGCAATTCCTGTGCTAGTCAGACGACGTCCCGGATCAACACAGCGTCCAGTTTGGAAATGAACGGCACATTCCACTGTTACAGGAGTTTTTGTCATGGAAAGAGGAGCCTTGAGGCAACTTTGTTGGGATTTGGTGCTATATAAATGAAATAAATTGAAATTGAAGGGTTTTCACAAACAGGTCCTCAAAGGTTTTTTTTATTCCATTTGTTTGAGAATAGGTTGAATGGAATGATTTGACCACAGGGAGAAAAAATTTCTAATATTGAGTAGTATTGTGGACATAATTACTGCATTTATCGGGTTTCTTTTTATTTGAAATCGCTGTTTGTTACCATGAATCCCTCAGTACTCTTAAACAACAGCCTTTCACTTTTACTCCTCGCTGAATGACACTTGCCGGTTATTTTTATTTATTTTTTTTAATCTCAACATAGCACCACCCTTGTCACTGAAAAAGGAGATTTGTCTGATTGCTTTGTTTCTCTTTTTCAGATCCAGAACATCCAGCTGGAGAGAGAAATGGCACTGGCATCAAACCGCAGCCTGGCCGAGCAAAACCTGGACATGAAACCTCGTCTGGAGTCACAGAAGGAGATGCTGGTGGGGAGATATTCTGAGCTTGAGGCAGTTAGAGAAAAGTACAAAGAACACCGTGCACTGAGAGGTAGGAGATTTTTGTTTTGTTTTCCTAAGGTGGGAGGTGTCGGAGATCACTGGGCGGGTGGATAACTGTAGCGAGCGTTGGAGACGTGTTTGTGGACTTGCTCCTTTGTTTGTCTCCATACTGTCTCATATTATTATACAGTACAACCTCAGTTCCAATGAAGTTGGGACGTTGTGTGAAATGTAAATTACTGTGGTAATTGTATTTGTGGTGTATTCAATTGAATATAGGTTGAAGAGGATTTGCAAATCATTGTATTCTGTTTATAATTTACATTTTACACAACGTCCCAACTTCATTGTAATTGGGGTTGTACAGTAGTGTTCAGAATAATAGTAGTGCTATGTGACTAAAAAGATTAATCCAGGTTTTGAGTGTATTTCTTATTGTTACATGGGAAACAAGTTACCAGTAGATTCAGTAGATTCTCACAAATCCAACAAGACCAAGCATTCATGATATGCACACTCTTAAGGCTATGAAATTGGACTATTAGTTAAAAAAAAAAGTAGAAAAGGGGGTGTTCACAATAATAGTAGTGTGACATTCAGTCATTGAGTTTGTCAGTTTTATGGAACAAACAGGTGTGAATCAGGTGTCCCCTATTTAAGGATGAAGCCAGCACCTGTTGAACATGCTTTTCTCTTTGAAAGCCTGAGGAAAATGGGACGTTCAAGACATTGTTCAGAAGAACAGAGTAGTTTGATTAAAACGTTTATTGGAGAGGGGAAAACTTATACGCAGGTGCAAAACATTATAGGCTGTTCATCTACAATGATCTCCAATGCTTTAAAATGGACAAAAAAAACAGAGATGCGTGTAAGAAAACGGAAAACAACCATCAAAATGGATAGAAGAATAACCAGAATGGCAAAGGCTCACCCATTGATCAGCTCCAGAATGATCAGAGACAGTCTGGAGTTACCTGTAAGTGCTGTGACAGTTAGAAGACGCCTGTGTGAAGCTAATTTATTTGCAAGAATCCCCCGCAAAGTCCCTCTGTTAAATAAAAGACGTGCAGAAGAGGTTACAATTTGCCAAAGAACACATCAACTGGCCCTAAAGAGAAATGGAGGAATATTTTGTGGACTGATGAGAGTAAAATTGTTCTTTTTGGATCCTAGGGCCACAGACAGTTTATGAGACGACCCCCAAACTCTGAATTCAAGCCACAGTTCACAGTGAAGACAGTGAAGCATGGTGGTGCAAGCATCATGATATGGGCATGTTTCTTCTACTATGGTGTTGGGCCTATATATCACATACCAGGTATCATGGATCAGTTTGGATATGTCAGAATACTTGAAGAGGTCATTTTGCCTTATGTTGAAGAGGACATGCCCTTGAAATGGGTGTTTCAACAAGACAATGACCCCAAGCACACTAGTAAACGAGCAAAATCTTGGTTCCAAACCAACAAAATTAATGCCTCGCAGATGTGAAGAAATCATGAAAAACTGTGGTTATACGACTAAATACTAGTTTAGTGATTCACAGTTTTGCTAAAAAAGCAGTTTGAACATAATAGTTTTGAGTTTGTAGCATCAACAGCAGATGCTACTATTATTGCGAACACCCCTTTTTCTACTTTTTTTTACTAATAGCCCAATTTCATAGCCTTAAGAGTGTGCATATCATGAATGCTTGGTCTTGGATTTGTGAGAATCTACTGAATCTACTGGTACCTTGTTTCCCATGTAACAATAAGAAATATACTCAAAACCTGGATTAATCTTTTTAATCACATAGCACTACTATTATTCTGAACACTACTGTACATACAGATCTGTCCCTGCAGATAAAACAAATACAAGAGGAATAAAAACATGATGTTATCTCTGTTTACTAAAACTGTGCTATTTGGGAATTAACTAGTTTTTTTTCCCTGCACTTTTACTTTTATTTTTTACCCTTTCTCCTTCTTTCTGCCTCTCTGTTGTACATGTTTATTCTGGCTCACTTTTGTCCTCCCCTCCTGTTTAGATGGGATGGCTGGTCAGGTGTCTCCAGAAGCGATGTTCTCCAGACTACAGGCAGAGGGCGCCAAAACGGAGTCAGAGTCAGAGGTCTGTGTTCCACAGCCGCACTACAGTGCAATTATTCCCACAAATGAGTGGACAATATACAACAACTTTCTGCTTTAATTTGAGGGTATTTACTTTCAAATTGCTAGAACCATAAAAACAAAATACTTTTTAATATGCTGTCTTGAGGTATTTTGTCTTCATCAAGTGAAAATGCTAATGTGGATTGATGTGAGGGGATTCAGTTTGCCATTGCAGAACATATTCCTCTTTTATCTTAGAAAAATGTTTGTTTTTGCAGTTTGCTTCGGGGTGTTATCCATCTGCACTGTGAATGAGATTTAAAGCATTTATATAAAAAGAAATTCTGTCCATCCAGATATTATTGGTTGGGGGTCCTTTCAGATGTGGTTGATATAGTCTATTCTCCTTGGACTGATGCAGTGTAATTTTATGATTTTTCTCAAATATTTTTCAAGATTTAAACCGGAATTATTTAAATTAAATTTGTCCGGTTGACTTTTACCCAAACTATTTAAATTAGGCTCAGATAGTCTGTTCTACTGAGAGAGGTGCAGTGAAAATTTCACCAGAAAGAAAACAAAAAGACTGAAAATGTTATTCTGTGTACTGTGGCCAATAACATTTCTCTAAAGAGGTTATCTTGCTATGTCATTGTGTTGATTTTGCAAGATTTTTTTAAACAGTTTTTTATGAGATTGATGTCTATGGACTGCACTAATTACGGTATTTATAAATTCTGATGTAACTTTTGATTGGTTTTCTGTTTTTTTGTTTTCTTTTTTTTTTATGGAGGAGTTATTGTAAGAAACCAGCGTGTTATCGTTTGGGCTTCTGTCCGTAGGTGCTCGCTGATGAGTTTCTAGAGGGCTCTCTGTCTTTGGACTCCTTCCTTGATGGATTCCTCTCCCTGCGTTCTCTCGCTCACAAAAGAAGGGTACAAATAGAGAAATTCCAGGAGCTTTTGAGACAGAGGAGCGAGGGCAATCCCACCACCGCGACATCAACGGCATGCATTAACCATGATCCCGCCGCCACGCCATCACCATGGAATCAACACACGACAACAGCAACGACACCGCAGCAGCCGAACTCCAAACCTCAGCCCACCAGCTACCAAAATGCCTCTCAGTCCACCTCATCTGCCGGGGGGTCTTCTGGCCTCCCTTACACCCCTTACCCAGTCGCTCCACCCAACCCTCCCCCATCCGCTGCCGCAGCAGGTTCTGGTCCACCAAATCCTCCGTCACAGTTCCCTCCATACCCAAGTTCCGGTTCTCCTTTTACTCCAGCAGCAGGCTACTCGGGCACCAGGCCTGCTTTTGGGCCTTCAGCTTCATCCACCTGCCCTTATCCAACCCAGCCCTCCTTCCCTGCACCAAGCCCAGGCTCAGCATTCGGGCAGTACACCCCCAGCCAACCCCAGAGAGGCCCAGCACCCTACCCAGCATCCTACACCTATGGCGGCTACAGCTATCCAGCTGGGCCCACCTACTCCAGCTCAGAGTCACCGACAGGGAGACCCATCTACAGACCAGGATATGGAGTGCCGCAGCCATTCTCCTGAGAGCACTGCTGATCATCTACACAAATCTCCTCCTCTTTCCTGCCTTGTTTTCTGAACTCCCTTCTCCCTGAAGTCCTCTCCTTCCTCTCTTTACCTTCACCAACTACCCTCTGCCTTTCACCCATGATCCTCCCTGACAGTCTGATTCAAGATGGTCTTCGCTTTACTTAACTTTGTTGCACTATTTCTCTCTATTGGTCTCTTTCTCTCTTTCCTTTGCCCCCCCAGTGTCACGACCCCATCCACATCCCACCCCAATTGCCCACACTAGTCTCAGGTTGTTTTGTTAAGACTCTACCTTGTGTTTGTCCCCTTAATGCATTAACTCCCTGTCTCCACACTTCCCCTCCTGCTCTACATCTAGTGTGTGTTGTTATTTGGCAATCAGTGTGTCCTTATAAACACACACTTACACTCCATCACAGTCACAGTCCAGTATGTGTTCAGCAGTCAGTCAGTCTGGGATACATTGTGTCTGTAGGGATGGGGGTAAATAATAATAATAATAAAAAAAATCCACCTGCATTAAAGACTCTTGAGGGACATTCTTCAGATGTTTGTTTCCAAGGTTGGATTAGTGGATTAAAATGGGATTGAGGCCCCTATAGAGTTCCCGTTATAAACTGAATATGCAGAGTTTTGTTGGGTGTAGCTGATGAAACCAGGGTGTAGTCTCGTCTACAGCTGCCTGGTATATCGGCACTCACACACACACACACCACATGGACTATTTCACCTGTATGTGGCAAATGATAGAAGAAGTAGGTTTTAGTTTTCAGTTTCATCACACACAAGTAACTGTGGGCACTGTGGCCAAAAACACATCACATCATTGATTGATTTTCTTCAACCAAAGATCCTCAAGTTTGTCGCGTCCTTCAGTCTGAGGCTTTTGGACATTGCTGGCTATAAGTTTGGGCTGGTTTTGCTTCAGTTGTTGACTGTTGATGCAACAGTTGACACTCAGATGAAAATGGTAGTTGTTTGTGGGTGTGGCTACAGGCAGTGTGGCCGCATTGTAATGTTTTAGTTCCGCTCGCTCCCAATGAGCTACGGATCATCCTGGTGGCGAAACGCAGAGCTGGAAACTGTCAGAGTTAAAGGAAAAGTTAACTCTGTTAGAACTAAATCATGTTAAAACATTGTTGGAAATCAAGCCTCTGAGTGCCAGACTAAACTTTGATTGCTTCAGTTGCACGAAAAAGCTTTTTGTTTGTTATTTTTTGTGAGTTAATAATATGGCGTCCGTACCTGCAGATAAAAATGTAGCATGTTTTCCAAATAGCAGTGAACTAGGTTTGCAGAGGATGAGAGGGATCAGGTCTGTCTGTCTGTTCACAAGTAAGGTTAAAGGGATGTAATTAACCCCAGTTTGCCAAAGTTGAACATAAACAGTTTTCTGTCAAAATGGTGTAATTGTAAGCCTTTCTGGAATGATATCTGCAAAAAGGTTGGCGTTATGTATATGTGGCAGGGACTTCAGTAGTATGAACTGGATTCATCACGTAACTCGGAGCTGCGATGTAAGTAATTTTGCCATTTTCCACACCTTAGACAAATTCTGCAGTGGAATCAGCTCAATATTCCCATTTTGTCGCACATCTGGTCTCTGCAGTCTTTGCAACTTGCGCTGATGCGCCTCTATGGTGAAAACTGCATTTAGAGCCCTGCTGCAGGCTTGCTGTTGATAACCGTGTATTTCCTTTGACAGGATTTCTCTCACGTCATGCAGTCCAAAGCTGAATTCTGCACTCGCAGGCTTGATTACTGACAATATTTTAATAAGACTTAAGTTCGTATTTACAATTAAACTGAAGTTCTCCTTTATACATCTTAGCAACAAAAAATGGCTGTCTGAAATCAAACATACGTTTTAGACTGCCCTCCTGCCTTCACTGTAAATTAAACACATGGAAGTGATTAAAAACCTTCCTTTTGCTGCAAAATGTAGACCTGCGGTTTACAGTGAATTTGATAGTTTTTACAAAGCGTGAAAGGCTGCAGCTTTTCCACTTGCTGTCTTTATTTGCAGCGTTTATAGAATCATTTGGATTTTAATTCCTGTGTAATCTGACCTGCGGCTAATAACTCCAGGCCCAGTGTAGATAAAATCGACTTGAACGTAATGCTCTCTGAAGATTCATGCCACAAATGGCAAAAATTCTTCCACTTTGTGTTCCATCACTCATCTGTGACCCCTGAACACCGTCACTTCCATCCATCTACAAACTTTCATCGCTCTTCTTCCTCTCCAGATTTGCTTGTTCAACATGAGCTGATACTTGACAATGAATATAAGATGAAAATGTTTATTTCTGTATAAAAAACTTCAGACTATCAGTGCTTTGTAGAGTTTAATAGGATCAAACTATTACAGCTGATGAGGAATTCTGTGTTACTTACAAACGAGTGATGTTGAATTTGCAGTGTAGAATATTGGCCTTTTATTTAAAAGTTTTTTCTTTATGCAATTTTATGTTTGCAGGTTGTGTTTTATTTACATACGTCTGGGCTGTGAAAGTGATAATGTGAAAAGAAAAACGTTTTACAAACAACAAAGGTATACATTTAATGAAAAAGTGGTGGTTTGGAGCCATGTGCTGATCAGTTTTAATTTTTAACATTTTGCTTGATAACATCTCAACTATCCTCTAGGGGGCAGTAAGGAGTCAAGACAGTCATTCATCTCTAGTCATTGGCTGTTTATAAGTGTTCCGTTTTCTGTTTCTCTCAGATTCAGGACATCACACAACACCCGTGTGAGGTCCGTTGGTATCATGCACTCAAAATGACTCACTACAGCCACTTCTTCTGTGCCTTTACTGCTTGTGAAATATTTTCTTTTCATCGTGGTGTCTGGGTCAAAGCAAAAAATTGGTTTGGTTCAAAATTAGGCTTGAAATGGTATTAAAATACCTGATGTTGTGATATCTGATGCGACTGACTTTGTTGTACAAAGTTTGTAAGTACAAAAGCTGAACTTTTCAAAATATACAATTGAAATTGTGGTTTGAAATTGCCACACTCACAATTTCAGTTTAGCTCATTGACCACAATTCTTTTTAAATGAATCATCTTTTAAAATCTTTTAAATGAAACATCTTTATATTGTACGAAATTATGTCATTTCAAAACACTATACACTAGTAGGGTCTATACTTTATGGTCCCATAAGAAAGCAGACTGGTGACAGTGGTAAAGAAAAATTCTATACTCCCCTAAAAAAAAAAAAAAAAAAAAAAAAGACGAAACTTTGAGCAGACTCAACTCACTGGGGTGGTCATCTGCTATGGCTAGCAACTTAAAACAGGGCAGAAGGAGCTGACATAGATGAATACAACTCGTGCAGAATGTCAGGAAATCGTCTTGTAGATACACAGCTACGCACCTGCACGATTAGCTTTAGCTGATTTCATCACTGCTTTTCCTTTATTAAAACACAGAGACACAACTGGTGGGTTGTCTACAGTCATCTGAAATTTAATTTCCAGTTAATTTTTTTTGTTAGATTAAAATGTTTCAAAATACTTTGTAGTAGCTTCTCTTCTATTTTTGTCTGAGGAGCTAATGCTAGCTGTGGAGCTAATATTAGCTCAGCAACTCAAGTGCTCAGCTTTAGCAGTATTGAAGGTCATCAATCAAATATTACCACTTCATGACTGATTTGTGAGTCTAGTTTTATTCTCTAAACGATACTAGTTAAACAATTATATTTGAAAGTACAGATGACTTTTCTCTGACGGGTATTTGTCAAATAATGGTGAGAGGATTTTAATTACTAAGTTCACAGTTTTAAAAACAATTTGTTTTTATTTGGTTATACTTGATTTACAAAATTATGTAGTTTACCAATATAAACTTTAAACTTGAATTAGATTTTAAATTGTAATGTCAATACTGGTAACGCATAGCTGCTATTGCACCATTCAAAAAGTATATAATAATGCCAACAAAAGTAGGGAGGATAATTAAATTTTTTTTTTTTTCTAATTGTTAAATTGTTGCTGTCTACAAAACTGCATTCCAGTGATGACAGAATATTTGGAAATTCTGCATTATCATTTTTATGTGCCAGAAATATGGTTTCAATAAATTAATGGGAAAATATGGCAAGTTGTTCTACAAGCACCAAAGTAGAATACCTTATTACAATTTTAACATTTTTTTTTCCCATTTCATTGATAGGTTTTTTTTTTTTTTTTTTTTTTGGCTGCATCAGATTGCTGGTGTATTAGTTGCTAAAGGAATTTGTTTTTAATTAAGATTCATTCCTTAATGTTCCAGAATCCAATAGTGCACAAAATTCCCCCCAAAGTTCAACAATGATGTTTTAAAATTTAGCAGCAAAAGCTTCTAAACATCATGTGTAAGCAGAGGGGAGTTTAACAGAGATTTTACAGTGCTTTAAACAAAGTCAGCGAACATCTTTAAAGTGCCAATATTGTCAGATGTTGCGGGGAAAAAATTTTATAGCAAGATCTTTTAGCTGCTCCCTTGTTTTCACTCAGGGTCGCTACAGGAAAATCCAAGGTGGATCTGCATGTTTTGAATTGGCACAAGTTTTACGCCGGATGCCTTTCTTGACGCAACTCCACATTACATAGATGTGGAAGGGGTGAGGTTTGAACCGGTAACCTTCTGCACCAAAACCAAGTGCACTAACCACTTGGCCATCATCCCTGGGAAAAAAAGAAGTAATTTTTAACATTTAAAAAAAAGAGTTTGTGTTTATAGAAGCGACTGGATTGAATCAAACTGTTCATAGCTACAAACAAAGCCAAGTTGATGTTTTTCCTCTCAGCTAGGAAGTGATCAAAGGCAGCATCAGTTCAGGTTGAAGATCATAGGGTTTCCCCGAAGAGTTGATTCGATGAAAGTTTCAGTTAATTGAAACATTAAAACATAAGTTATTGATGTAACTGTTGATTGTGTGATGAGACACTCAGATTGTGAACTGTGAGAAATGAGAGTGGAAAAAATGTCCTGAATATACCCTTAAATTATTATTTCCCCTCCTACCCAGCGTCCGACTCGCCCCATTCATCAGATTTTGTGAAAACAAGTTTTTGAGGAATTCTGATAGTGGTTTTAGGAAAAAATTAATTCCGTGTGTTAGTCTGCAGTATTTCATTTGCTTTTATTGAATTACGTTGCACATTATAACATAATTAACCACAAAATGAGAGGAATGTAAAAAAATAAATTCCCATTCAGACGGTTCAGGCATGCACTCTTGAGTGCTTTTGCAGTTACCTCGGCCACCAACGTTAACATTCCCCCATCCATTTTTCATTGGGATAACTTGTACTGGTTGCATTGATGACTTCTCTTTTTTTTTTCTTTTTTCTTTTTTTTGGGTTGTATACCTTGGAATAAGTTATTGCATTATGATGCAAAATCTTGTCGAAAATGCACAGAAAGTTTAGGAGGGAGATCATTTAAAGTCCAGAATGAGAAAATGTTTTGAAAGAACTCAAACAGCCTGCAATAGTTCATGTAAGAGGGCGGAGCCTAGATATTTAATCACGTTTGACCTGATGAGATGTTTTTGGGCTTTTGATGTTGCCTGTGAGTGACTGTCGTTTAGTTTGTGTGTATCATGCTGCACTCTGTGTCAGCACATTAATGGAACGTATTCAGCAGCATCCACAGATGCTCCGGTGCGTGTGGCGGTTGGTTCACAGCCCAGCTGCACACAAATCTCACTTGTAGACATGGTGCAATTGTGTTTTTAGCCTCAGATCATTTCTCACATCTGGGGACGTTTTCAGCATGTAGGGCCAAGCAGAGAAAACGCCACACAGCCTGTTAACGTCCTCCGGCTGTACTCGCTACAGTACGGTGCTGACAACAGGATTTATTTTTTTCCTCTGTTAATCACCTGCATTGATTTTTACAGTAATGACACATTCAGCTTCACTCGAGTGGCTGAAATGAAGCAGATACTGAAGTCGTGAGCATGAGAATCTTTTCATGTCCTGAGATGAGGAAATGAGTAGCGTGTCCCTGAAGAGTGTTTTACAAAAAGCACAAGGGAGAATACATATATAGTCTAGCATTAATATTATCCAGAGAGAATTAACATTTAGATGGATTTATATGTTCTTCTGAGGGGGATTAATTATATGATGATGACTAGATTGTTTCAAAAAAAAAAAAAACTTTGTTTTTTCTTTTTCTGGGTTGTGAATAATTAAACTGAAGTTGATCTAAATTGAGCTTCGTTGAGTCTTTGTTTATGTAAGTGCCACAAAAGAAAATATGGATTTTATCACTTGCATACACACACACACACACACACACACACACACACGTGTAAAGATTTCAGCTACATTCAATGTGCCAAAACCCTGATACATACTGTAACCATTGTGCACAATTATAAGTAATGTCACTTTGAATCTTTAAATATATATAATTTATTGTAGGTTAGAAAATGGCAAGATTTCTTTTAAGTATTTAATCACATTTTCAATCACTGTATTGTGTCATCACCAGCAAATGGCTGATAACTTTAATCTACTTAAAATAACTATCAAAAAGCAAACAAACAAACAAAAAACCCTAACGAGAATGTTTGGACAAATTTGACTATGGTGACCCACTGACAAAGGGCAAATGAAAACCAAACTACATTTTATTAAAAAACAGGATGCATATATATATATATATGTACACACACACACGTTGGCTTGAGATACAACAAAATAAAATTAAAAATATCTACAAAAGTCATGCTGAATGATAAAAAATTGTTAAACATTTTTTTAACATTCGAAAATTACAACTTTCCACAACCGCCACCACAGCAAACTATTAAACTTGCAAGTTTCCGGCACGTTTCACTCGTCTCGAGCAATCGGCTGTACTGCATAGTTCCGTTTTGATTGACACACTGTACCACTGCACGAATTTTACTGTTTCAGAGCCCACTAAGGAAAGACAAATATTAAAAACACACAGTTTAATACAACATTCAGACACAAAGGAACAGAACGAGAGATGGATGCAACATAAATTAATGTAAAACAAACACCTCCACAGCACCACTACTGGAAACTCAAATGTGGGCCAAAGAACACCGATAGAACAGTCCACAACATGAGCCAGACAGAAACATCGAGAGACCTGCGTGCAGTTACTACCTGACTACAAAAACAGCTTCAGTCAAATTGGAGCTTAAGTTTAACAGAATTTTTATTATTGAGGAAACTTGTGTTATTTTGTTGTATTTAACAGAGCAGAATGTAGGACAGCAAACACATACCAGTTAACACGGCTTGCAAATATACACATGAATTTTTTGTTGGCGTTTTAATGTCACGGGGGGGGGGGGGACTTGGTGCTTTTGTTCTGCAAAATCATTTAAATTCAGCCTCTTCGGGGCGACGTAGAAGAGCGGAACAGAGAGCTGGAGGAGGTGAAACTCCACGGGGCTTTTGTCATCTTTACGGCGCCGTAAACCAAAAGGCCACAGATGAGACAAAATGAGACTGGTGTGTGAAGTCAAACTAGAGATGAGTCAGGGCACAATGCCGTCACCTGGAACCAGAAGATCAGGCCTCCAAAATCCACAAACACCTTCACAACAGGCTCTCAGAAATCGTCATCACGTTTAACATTTGCCATTGAAAAGAATCAACTGAACCTTAGTTGAATGTAAAGTTTTTGTTCATGCTTATGTACTTGGTTTGATCTCAGGTTTATCACTGTACTTTGTGTGAGCAGATACCTCAGTTTTGCTTTACCGACATTACAATTTATGACGCAGCGAGTATTATTCCACTTGCCAAAACATAATAAAATCATTAGCGTTTATTGTAAGCAGGATTACGTCAAAACTACTGCACGGACTTTGACAAAACTTTCACCACAGATACATATTAGGCCATGAAGGACTCCATTCAATTTGGGAGGTGATCTGGATCCAGATTTCACTTTGGAGACTTTAAGGATTATGTCGAATCTACTTCACCGATACGACATCATGATGTAAAACCAAGATCAGAAAGACACTTATTTCATCTTGTGAATTAAATATCACATTGCAACATCTTGATCAGTCAGCCCATTCTAGATCAGTATGCAATTATTGCATTGTGTTGTGGAATCTGGATCCAGGTAAAGTCCGGGTCACAATGTGAATCACATATCTTGAGTCCTCGTAAACCCTTGATGGATGTCAGAAATCTCAGATTGCTCTCGTTCATAGTTTAAGTAACACTGATGAGACCTGCAATCCTGCTTTAGAACGACCTCCGTGTGCACAGATGAAAGGTCAAAAGCAGCTTTGGGTTAAAAAAAGTGTTTAAGTGACCCAACAGAAATTTAAATCTGTCATCACTGATTTAATGCATTTGTAATGTTTATTTCTGCACAAAACATAATCTGTCTACTTAAAAGTGGGCAAACACACAGAACAAAAATGACAGCGAAGCTAATGTGACCATCCATGTGATATAAAGTACAACTAATGTTAAAGAAATGCCAGCGCCATCATCTTGCAAAAGTTAGCAAACCCACCTGACCATCTTGTCTACAATATTTTGGCTGACGTGCTTTTAAGTCACATGTTTTGCCAGGTGTAATCTGCAATTACTTGCTAACAGAAATCCTGAATTATGGGCTGTAGCTTTAGCTCCCAATTTTCTTTTACACTGCAGACCTCTAGCATAAAGCCGCTGTTGCTGCTTTTAGGGTAACTGTTTTTACTAATACTACTTATAAAACTGAGAAGACTGCAGAAACTGGCCTACTTTATTCTTACCTCTAAATAAGGTTGTTGTGGTCCTCTTTCAGACAGATATAGGCCAGCCGTAGATGTGAAAAAGAGCGCGCGCAACTCCAAGCAAAACCACTGGCAGCCTGTAATGGCGGACGTCCCAGTTGCGTGAAAATCACATGACTCAAAACCACATCACAGCATTAAATCCAACAAGAAAATGTTTGTTGGGTGACTGTAACTGAAAAGATCAAGTAATTAAGTAAATAAATCTTCTTAAGAAGAAAATGCATAAAGTTTTGTCTATTGTAATGTAATGTAAATTAGTTCTTTAGCTAGGTTTTTTTTGTACATATATAAACAAGCTTTTAAATTGCCAATATCACAGATTTAAATGTGTTGTAATTACACACCCCCAATTATTTTTCTCAGTGTATTTTCCTATAAAGCAGTCTAACATCAATCAATACTATAAAACACAGCATGCTTTTATTTTGTATATGCATCACACCTCAGAGAGAGAAATGGGCTGACCTGCTTCACTGCCCTGCAGTTAATGTTATTTGTTGACTGGTGTGAAAACATATGTGCACCCTTGAGCTTTTACAGGTTTGAATTTTTTATGACATAAAAAACAAAACAAAAAACAGGCTTTTTATATAGTTTTTAAAAATTATGCCCTTTAAACTCACAGTGAAAAGTAATCTCTACATCACCAAAATCATGGTGTGAATACGTAAGTGCACCCTTCACATATAAACCATCACTTGAAGGTGACAAGTGAGGAAAGCCACCAAGACAACAAGACAAACCTGAAGATGATGTTGGCTTCTGTGGCTGCTATTGGAGACACTGTAGTACATGTTTTGCATCACCAGTTAAACAGCTTCATCATCAAGTAATATAGAGATGGATTTCCTTAAAAAGAAGAGCTCAGCGACAGTTTGCCAGAAGGCACAATAGACTACAAGTCCAGATTTGATCCGTTTTGTTGTATGAAAATGAAATGCAAAATTTGCACTAAGCACAGTTTCTCTAGATGCAGGCACAGAAGACAAGAACATCTTCATGGTTGTCTTGTCGTCTTTCCTCACTAGTCACCTTCTTGTACAGTCACTGTTTTTGGGAACTGCCGCCTCCGGGCAGATTTATCATACAGGACCATACTGTCACCTGTTCATCCCCAGACTTGTCTGAAATAGACTGGATGTCAAAATGATGGTTTAAAGGGTGCACTTACTTATTCACACCATCATTTTGGCTTTTAGATTTTTAATTTTTTTACTTCATGATGTAGAGATTACTTTTCACAGTGAGTTTAAAGGAAATAATTTTAGAAATTTTAATATAAAAACCCTGAATTTTTTAATTTTATTTATTTATTTTTTATGTCATGAAAAATTCAAACATGTAAAAGCTCCATGGTTAAAATTAGTTTAAGATCAACATTATTTATCCGAAGGAAATTGTTTTGCCAGAGTACAGAAACAGTAAACTATGTTTTTCTTTTTTTTTTCTTTTTTTGCAATAAGTACAACTAATTTATGCTAAATGACTGGAAGACATTTACCAATACCAATGTTAACACATTAAACTTCTATGTTAATACAACTTACCTGTTTAATTATAGTTAAAGGTCTAGTTTAATATGTTGAAGCTCTATATAAATACAACTTCACCTGTTTAGTTTATTTGCAGTTGTAGGTCTAAGCTAATACAATGGAACCTGTTATTTTAACTGCACTTACAGTTCTGCGGTATTATGTTAAATTTGGGATAAAATTCTGTTTATATAACTTGACCTGCTTAAAGTATTAACATGGAGGTGTAACTGCAAAGTTCTATGTCGATACAACTTGACCTGCTAATTTTAATTGCAGTACTTCCATGTTAATATGCTAAAGTTTTGTTAATACAACTTGACCCATTTAAATTTTGTTCAAATTTAACTATAGGGTAGCAGGTTTCCAGACAATTTTCTAAAGTTAGCTAATGCAGAATAAGAGTGTAATTAAGCCATCTTTTTATTTACTATAATTGTAATAAGTTACGTTGCTTTTCATCACTATCCCATAAATACACGGCAGTTCTTTTATATCTGTGTCTTATAGATGTTAGGATGTTATGATTGTTTTGTCTCTTACGCGGTAAAAAATAAACCGTTGTCTCAATGAGAAAAAGTGATGTAACAATTTGCATAGATTTTCTAAAGTTATTTCAACTTAACTGGAGAAGTCTTGTGGCATGAACTCAGTTGAAAGTTAAAATAACTTAAAAAATCTATGCAAATTGTTACATCAATTTTTCTCATCAAGACAGCAGCTCATTTTTTAGAGTGTACAGTATGACATCAATGTGCCTAAAACTTTCCAGATGCTAAACTAATATTCATAGACAATTAAAATTTACTTATGTGATAAAACAACAGAATTTCTTTTAGGTGGTCTGTAATTTTTCTGAATACCACATTTAATTAAGCAGAGTTTTTTTTTTGTTTTGTTTTAACAATCATTGTATGATAGAACCATTTTTAACGGTTGTCATTGTCATCTACAGTCCTGGTAAAAAGTGTTGACACACCTGATTTTCAAAACATATAATTAAGACCATCTTCAGCAATAAATAAGAACCAATTTTATGTTTTTAGTGTTGTATGGCTGGGGTGCCTGGCTGCCTTTTGTTTCTGTCTTCTGTTTTCTGTCTTTTGTTTTTCCTTCCAGGTGGCATGTGTGGCTGTGTGGCTGAGTTATTAGGACCTCACCCTGATCACCTGAGGCTGGTCATGTGCAGCTCGTCAGGACTCACAGCTGTGGTGCATCTTTATGGATTGGGGCATGGTTGCATTTAAGTCTGGAGTACACAGTGTGTATTGGCCAGAGACTCGACCTTGTGACCAGACGGGTGAGATCGTCGTCTAGAGAGCCATCTCATCATCATGGATGCAGAGACCGTACCAGGTTTGATGCCATGGTCTGTGAAAGAGGAGGGGGTGAGGTCTCACGCTCGTCAGCACACTTCCTGAGGTACTTTAGGTTTTGTGACTAACATAAGTACAGTCAGTAAATGTGGTGTCCCTCACACCTTATTATATTGAGCTGTTATGTTAGTCGTTTAATCAGCTTCCACTGCAGTGGAGAATTGAACTGGGTGTTCCATGCCTGCAGGGTGGGAAGCTGATTGGTGATTAAGCCAGGAAGTGTTTGCTGTTTATGTACACCTTTGAGTGGTCTCTCTGTGTGTGGAGTGGTGGACTCACATGATGGTTTCTTCTTTCACAGACTCGGTTGGTCGCGGCCACCTGGGGGGTGTCGGCGGGGTCCTTGGGTCCGAACTGTTCTGGCTCCGGACCGTTTGTGCTGCTGGGAGCGCACCGTTACTCCACCTCGCCAGACCGCGCACTCATTTGTTATTAATAGCACTCACTGTTATGTTTATTAAATTCTGTTATCCTTTGTACCGTGCTCTGCTTATTTTATACTGGGTCCGACTTCAAACGCTGGTCGGTTCTCCACCAGCGTCCAACACATAACATTTAGAGTATTTAATAAAATGTCCAAAGTTACTGAGCAACAAGATACTTTCATATGATTGAAAATATACTAATTATTGGCATTATTGCAGGCGTTGTTTTATTGAAGCAGACTTCAGATTTCTCCAAAGATATTAAAGGGGATTAGGTCAGATTATTAAAACAGTTCATCCTTTCATTTATAGCCATTTTTTTTTCTTTGTGCTGTTGAATGTGCTCTTTTGGTCGTAGTCCTGCTAGACACGAGACTTTAGTCTCTCAACTCAATGTTCTGGCACTGGGCAGCACATTGATAAGAACCCGATATCATCAGTCACTGACACATTCAGTTCCTGTACCAGAGGCAGCAAAGCAGCCCCACAGCAGGACAGAACCTCCAACATGTTTTACTGGAGGTCAGGTGTTCTCTTCCTTAAGAGCGCTATGGTGGTTTCATCTGTCCATCTTTTGTGCCTGTATTTCAGTAGTTGTGTCCTCTTTGGCCTTCACACATGGAGCACTACTTGGTTTAACATGCTGTACACAACAGGCTCAAACCACAACTGCAGATAAGCCTGGAACACTTCAGATGATCTTGTGTGGGGGTATTTTTCACTACACAATCGGCACCAACCTCTGCAGATATCTTTCATTAAAATATTTCTTAGTGCTCTGTCCAAGAAGCTTCTTAACAGTTTTCTGATAGTCAATGTCGTGATCACATTTCTGATGCTCTCAGAGAGCTTCTCCCCACCAGGGTGAAGAAAGTCCTGCATGTTTTATAAAATTTGTTAATTCAGGTCGTTTTGCACAGGTGGGTTGTTCTGCATTTTGTGTGAGGAACTAATTTAAATTCAACCTGTGTCAATAACTTTTTTGTTTTGTTATTGTTCAGATTTTATTAAATGTCCTGATTTTGTAAAATAGGTGCTTTTGAACTTATTTCTGAAGATATTCTTAAAATCAGAGGTGCTATTCCCCCTTTTCTTTAAATATGTTATTTTTCAGTTATTGTTTACACACTTTTCTCATCCTATCATACACACAGAGCACAGAGGGATGTGGATGACGTAAAGTCCACAGAAACTTTCTGATTTTGGGCAATACGGTAATATTTGTCTGTGAACATTTGTGGATTTTATTTAGACAAAGTGGTCTTTGTGTCAAAGAATTCAATTTTGAAGCACAAACACACAGGAATTGGCTTTATGACATCACACAGAAAATGTGCAGACCCACGTTAAAAGCACTCCAGTCTGCTGGAGGAGGAAATAATGCCCGGTCATTTCATCAATGCGTGCTTCAATGTTCTTTTTGTGAAGCAGTGAATTTACTTTAAGGTCATAAAACTTTTGTCTTCATGCCTTCCTCTTACCGCTTCCTCCTTCCTCCCTTCTTATCATCTCATTTTCTCTCCACCTTCTCTCTCAGCTTGCTTTGAAGGGAGGAAATCTGCACTTTGCACACGCAGCAGCGGCAGGCCGGGGATGAAGTGATTCACAGTATGGGAGGAGGAAGAGATTGGTGAAACGTTTAACACCTCTGCTTTGTTTCCTTTCTCATCACTTTTTCTGTTGGCGTTCTGATTCGTCGCCTCTCCTCCTGGCACTCGCTCTGTTCTTTCTGTGATGGACGTCTGGATTGTCGTCATCTGTGCTCTCGTGCTCATATCCATTGGTAAGTGAACTTTATTTTTTTGTGTGTCACACCGAAGATAAACAGGGAAACCAGATAAAACTGTTTGGCCTCAACGCACACAGACAACCATTCCAACGCCTCCAAGATGTGACCTTAAAATGTGTCTAACAGCAAAACATAAGATATGTGATTAGCTGTCTGTTTTATAACACTCTTCTTCTGTAATCTTCTACACCGTCTTAAATCTACATAACACCCATATGGTTTATATCGGATGAATAACACATCAGCCAACTCAGGCTGGTGAAGCTCAGCTAACTGCTAAACACATACTTTCTTCTAGTGATGGATTTAACCCTCCAGTGATTATTGAATAACCATTTGTGTAGTGATTTCAATCATAAAGATATTGTAAAAAAAAAAAGCCCTTTCCAACCTAATTTCACGTTGTAAAACATTACAGTTAAAACAGCATAAACAATCGAAAGTCAAGCACCCATTAAACAACACTGAACGCTTTACTCCCGATTATATGTTGAAGATAAATGATGTGTCTTTAGTCTTTATTGTAGTGTAGATAACGTCACTGTCAGATGAAAAACACTTTTCCACTTTTGGTGAAGTGAAGCGAAGTGTTTTCTATCTGACAGTGATAACTTCTACAGTACATTAAAAATAATCACTGAAAGCTTTACCAAATCCATCATTTTAAGTTATTCTTCCAAAATGGAGCTTTTTATTTATTTATTTATTGACTTTAAATTTTGCACTCATATTGGATTCACTGTCCACAGTTTGTGTCTCAATGCAACAACTCAACAAGGTTTAATAAGAGAGAGAATACGAACATAAACAAACTAAATGGGGTATTCTTTGGGTGCAGCAATGGCGCTGTGCATGTTTGACGTAGAGTCATGCAAATTAAATTGTCTGTGAATCCATGTGACTAGAATATATGAATCTGTGTGGCTTCAACATTTGATCTGTTTTGTCCAAAACATGAACCACTATCTTTGACATAACACACAATCCTTCCACCATATTTAGTCCATACTTGATCCAAACTGAGTTAAAATTTCTGATCTTGAGTTTGACCTTTCAAAGTCAACGATCATGTGACCAGTAGAAAAGATGATATGACTTCATATTGGTGGTCAACAGTAAATATCAATTTATCTTTAACTACGGTAATTCCTCAGATTGCACAGATACGTATGTATATTCTTGTGTGATCCTCAGTCATTCCACCACGTTTAGTCCAAAGTGGATCAAAACTCTTCAAGTCATTTAGAAAACACACACACACACACACATATATATATATATATATATATATATATATATATATATATATATATATATATATATATATATATATATATATATATATATATATATACACACACACACACACACACACACACACACACACACACACAAATACTTGAGGCGGTTTATCAGGTTTCCAATGAAACCTTGTTGAGTCCAATCTGGTTTCCCTCTTCAGTCGTCACTGTGCACTTTAATTAAATAAATGTACATTTTGACTTGTGGATTACCAGCAGCCCGTTGATGGCTGAATCCCGTCTCGTTGTTCCAAACGCACAGCCGTGCCGTTGTCTCACTGAGCTGGAACATCACTAGTGTTCATATTATCACAGAGCATACTCTGTGCTGCGGCACAGCCAGCTGTCAAACCCTTTAATTACACCATGATAATTAATAACTAGCAGTGGTCATGAACTTTGAGCTGCATGACCTCAAGTGTCCACAGAATAAATATACTACAGAACATGTAAGCAAATGGTAAAACAAACATGTCCACAGAGTGGGAACAACATTGTTAAATTAAGGGCTGAATAGCTACAAATGACTTCGCTATGCAGAGGAGCACAACTAATGGCTTCAACAATGAACGTTTTACATCAATTTTCAGTTAATACCAATTTGAAAACCTAATCAGAGAGCTGGTTCAAGTATCAAATGTACAGAATGACAGAGAAATTTACAAAGTATATATTTTTTATCTTCTGTTCGCACCAGACAGAGCACCTCATGACATCCTAAATTTTTAATTATTGCAAATTAATGTTTTGTTTTGGGTTTTCTTTCTTTCTTTCTTTTTTTTTTTTTTGCAATTTTATTAATTCATTCATCTGTGGTCATCATGTCCATGGTTTATTCCAGAAAGTCATGTGAAAGGCTGCGTTCCATTTATAAGGAATATTTGTTTTTGTAAGTTTAAGAAATCAGAATTCATTCTGAAACTGAGGATGATCTGACTTCACAAAGATCCTCTAAAGACCAGATGCTTTACTGAACAAAGTTTTGATTTCTGGTATTTATTGTCCCTGTCTGCTGTAAGCCCCCCCCTCAGTATCAGATGGCTCTTTTTCATATTGCCACCAGTTATCAATAAATAAATAATTTGGTTTAGATCAATTATAAACCTTCTAGCTTTAAATTTTGAAAGCAGATTCGTCATCTACCCAAATCCCAAAGTGGTACCGTGTTAAGGTCAGCAACACAGCTAGTCCCCCCCCCAAATACAGTATCAGGACACGAGATAGTACATGTTTCAGTGAGTATCTATTTTATCTGTGCGTTATACTGCTGTTTGTTCTGCGGTGTTCAGATATTTTCTTTTACTGATTAATCTATATCATCTCTGCTTGTCTTTCTTGTCTTTTTTGGTATTTGTTGTATGGGTGTACATATATGTGTATATAGCAACTGGTGAAGGGGGGGGGGGGGGCGTTTATAAGCTTTTGCTTCAGTCTACACCCTTTCAGCCGCACAAAGCTGGGAAATTATTTGAGTTTTTGTTTTCTTTTGTTTGAGTTTTTTGTTTTCTTTTGTTTTGTATTATGAGAGATTCTTTTGTTAAGTATGTTTGTGTGCATGCCGAATAAAATTCATTCATTCATTCATTCAATAGCTCCTAATTTATTGACCAAAGCAATCAAACCAACCCAAAGCCAATTTATTGGTGGGGGGTGCTTGGCACACGAGTCTGCCTTATTTTATTTTTTAAATACTATACTTGTAACGTTCAACAGATCTACAAATATATGGATACAACAACAATAATAAATACAGAAAAATGGAAATCTTATAAATAAATAATTATAATAGTAAAGTGGCCTCTATATGCGTGCATGCGTGTGTTTGGCTTCAATCACAGCAAAACCGGGAACAGCTGATATTTGCTGTTTGGCGTGCTTATGTATTGTGGGACAATGATGAATGCTGGAAAAATGGAAAATTGATAGGACAAATATTTTTGTGAAATTAGCAATTTTAGCTAACCAGTAAACAATGGACATTGTGCTGCAATGGACCATTGGAGTTCAGAGTTTTGAGGCTTTAAATGTTGTTATTGTGGTTCATGATAGTTTAACAGTGTTAGTGTTGATTTATTGTGTTTTTGTAGTTCAACTGGTTTAGTCAGTTTAGCTAAGTGTCGTGTTGCCGTTACCATGAGTGATTGTCATGCTCCCAGTACCATAAGTGAACAGTGTTTTGCTTTTAATGTCTTCTGCCACGGTCTCTGTGTGACAAATTAAAAGCACCTGCTCACAGCAGAATGCAGAAAAGACAAAAAGCTCTGCATACATGCGTGCAATTTTGATCACACACAAACTGTGGAGAGCTGACATTTGCTGTTTGGTATGTTTATGTTTTTTGGCTGAAGGATTAACAGCACCAAAGCTGAACATTAATAGGACTAATATTTTTAGAGAAGCTGCATATATTAGCTAACAACAATGAACAATGTAAATTGGTATTTACATTCTGGACTCACATGCCAATTCAGCAGGGGACGGTAAATTCTCTATATATTAAAAGCGCGAGTGTGTGATTGATTTTATTTAGTAAGTTTAATGTTATACAAATAATGAATGTTTATGAGTTCAATGGTACGAATATTTCATGAGGTGAAATTAAATATTCATTCCATTGAAAGAATGTGAAAACATTCATTATTTGTTTTATATAACGGCTAAAACAGATCCTTGTCATTTGACATTTTATTAATTTATGAACAACAGACAAGGGACTTATATTTTGGTGTTCCACTGCTGCTAAAGTCCAAATTGTGATGTGTAGTCCGGTGATGCAGTGCACTGACTTCGGACTTCCATAAAAAAAAAAAAAGATTTTGTGTAGTTCCTCAGTCCAGCTAAAAATCACATCAGCTTTTCATTTGAACAGATCTTCATGCATCCAGATGGCTTACAGCGGAGTGAATTTTCTGTGTATGTGTGTTACAAGAATCAGCAGCGTCAGTTAGCTCAATTAAATTTTCGTCTCGGTAGAGTTGTTGTCCCGCGCGCGCGCGCGCACACACACACACACACACACACACACACACACACACACACACACACACACACGGGTCGGCGCTTGTGTGCTGTGTACTACCAAAAATGTCAGAAATTTGCCCAGCTTTTCATTTTATCTTCCTGCTAACACACTAAAAAAAAAATTGTTCAATTAACGGTGAAATTCTGTGAAATCACATCATAAAAAAATTGTAGAAAGAAAAACAATGGTGTGTTTAATTTACAGCAATAATGTGTAAAATGTGGAACCAAACAAGTGTAAATTTAACAGTACAAATATGTTAAAATAATCATATACCATTGTATATTTTACAAATGACTGTAGTTTAAACACAGAAAAACCATAATACTAAAAACTGTCCAATACAGTGAAATTTTACAGATGAGAATTTTCACAAATACAGTAAAATACTAATAATTAAAGGTTTGAAAAAAGAGGTGATGTGTCTGTTTAAACTGCATTTTAAGGGTAATTAAACATAAGGTGACCGGTTTACAGAGATTTTATCTTCTAAATAGACAATAAAATTACAACAGGTTTACACTATAAAATTTACATGTTTTATGTAAAACCATTTACATATTCTCTGTAATTTTTACAAAATTATCCTGGTAACCACAGCTGCCAGAATTTTTCTGTAAAAACAAGGGAATTGTTTTTACAATGCAGCACAGTTGATTTGTGTGTGTGTGTGTGCACACATTGTGTGTGTGGGGGAGCGTGTGTATGCATGTGTGTGCGCAGAGTGCAATGGTATCAAATGTGTGGAACCAAATTTGCACTCTAAATTGAACCAAACTGCACTCTAAATGGGACGAATAATCCATGTCATGTGACATACAAAGCACCAATCAAATGACAAGGATCCACTCAGCCATTATATAAAAGTACATAATAAAATTGTAAATACGTTAAAAATACATAGATGACACAAGAAACACTTCTTTCCATTGTGGTCCATTTAAAAATCAAATGACAAAATAGAAGTAAAAATAAATTTAATAATAATAATATCAATGATAATAATAGTGTGTATGTGAAAACAAGAACCTAAACAATTTATAGATACATTAAGACAGTAAGTTAACATTTAAAGAAAAATTATGTAGTTAACAGGAAATAAAAGGGTTGAGTTCCTCTTCTAAAAACAGTTGAGGTCTAAGGTTCTAAAAACATTCTGGAATCACACACCATTCCAAATTATTTTTGAAACTTTGCATAATTTATTACCGCCATTGAAAAATTTCAGCTACCTATTTTATAAACACTACCTAGTCTAGAGCCCGTGGATACCCACGGACAACAGGCTTGTCTATTATATATATATTTAAAAAAGGCCACAAGAACATAAGCCAATACAATTTTAACACTGAGAAAAAGAGACTGCAATGCTTAAAATTCCATTTTTCCACTGCATTTATAAATTTTAAAAATACTATAAAAATGATTAAATTGTTTATTTAAAAAAAAATACTTGCAATCAAAGAATGTCGACTGCATCTCCTTCAAGGAATATATTAAAAAAAACAAACTTTTCAATGTGTGGGGAAAAAAACAAAACAAAACAAAACAAAAAACAAACAAATAAAAAAAACTTGCAACTGGCTAAAAGCTATGAATCTTTAAATTACTTTTACATTTGTCCAAAATTTGTAAATTAAATTTATAATGGTGCAAAAAAATGTTTCCCCATTGTAATTTTTATTTTATTCATAAATCAGCATTCGTGTCATGAAATGGTGTTCTTATTTTGTTGTCTTTTTTCACTAGAAAATTAAGTAATGACATCACTATTGAACAATTCAATGTTTGAGTTTTGTGTGGAACAACTGAAAGTTCTCATGACTTAACTGGGTCAGATTAATAGTTACTGGAGAGTTCAGCATGTGCAGAAGACACTGTGGCTGTAAATTTCCTTTGATCAGTAATGTGCATAATACATTTCTCACTCATTCACTCATCTTCAACCGTTTACTCCAATTAAGGGTCACGGGGGCTGGAGCCTATCCCAGCCGTCATACGGTGTGAGGCGGGGTACACCCGGACAGGACACCAGTCTGTCACATATAGACAGAAACAGTCACACCCGCATGCACACCTACGGGCAATTTTAAAGTTTGCAGTCCACCTAACCTGCATGTGTTTGGATGTGGGAGGAAGCCGGAGCACCCGGAGGGAACCCACGCAGACACGGAGAGAACACGCAAACTCCACACTGAAATGCCACAGATCGATCCCATGACCTTCTTGCTGTGAGGCAACAGTGTTAACCACTAATCCACTGTGCTGCCCATAATAAGTTTCTGCAAAGTAAATAACTTTTTAAAAGCTGCATTTTCATGCAAAAATTCTCAAATAATCCAAGTGTGTATAAAACTATTGCACTTTATAATTCATGTAATTTATAACAAGCAGTAAACAAGCAGAAATCCTCTTCAGCACCATGGACAGCTGAAAATAATCAACTTGAAGCTGCTTCAGGAAATCCAAGGGGGAAAAGAGGCAGTGAAAATGCAGAAAGCAAGAGTGTGGTCAATACTTAGCAAAGTAACATGTGAAATTCAACAGATTAATAATATTAAAGGTACAATAATATTTCCTTCTGCAGGAATAAGCAGGAAATACTCAGAGTACCTGAGCTTAAGTTTGTAATCTTTGTTGATTTTGTTGCTTAACTCAAGTAAATAAAAACGTATATAAACACTTTTCAGAGACAGGAAACAAATAAATTCTTTAAAAATCCTACAATGTGATTTGCTGGAACTTTTTTTTCTCATTTTGTCTCTCATAGTTGAAGTGTACCTATGATGAAAATTACAGACCTCTCTCATCTTTCTAAGTAGGAGAACTTGCACAATCAGGGACTGACTAAATACTTTTTTACCCCACTGTATATAAAGAGAATCACCAGACAAGCGATAACACAAATCTAATCTAATGCTACTAAGTATAATATATTGGACTACAAAACCAATAACACAAGACTGGAATTTGTCCACACAAACCAACACTCTAGAATATGAACATGCACAGATATAGATGAACAAAGTATCTCAGAATCTCCTTAACATGAGTGTGAAAGGATGAACTTCACAAATATATCAGGGAACAATGCAGTTTGATTGACCATGTCTATGCTGTGGCTGCTGCTGCTGCTGTTGAGTCACTGTGGCACCTTGTGCCTGGTCACTGGTCAGTGAGGCCTGCCCTCTGGTGTCAAAAGCAGTAGACGTCTGGTGTTGAAGCTGTATACATTATCTGTGCTCTACTGAGCCAATTATATAGGTTTTCTCATAGTATTATCATTACATTGTTCAGCATTTGTGATGAAAAAAATACACAAGAGTCATTCACATGCCATCAAGGAATGAATATAATGATAATGTGATTTTTAAATCCACAGGAGACTTTTTCAGCAGGCCAGTATAAGTGAGATTGACAAATCCATGCATTTGTAGGCTTGATTGTGCAGGCGAGTCATGGGGGTGGGGGGTGGTTTTGTTATCAGTTTCTTTTGTAGAACAAGCTTCTACAAAGTACACTCAACAAAAATATAAACGCAACACTTTTGGTTTTGCTCCCATTTTGTATGAGATGAACTCAAAGATCTAAAACTTTTTCCACATACACAATATCACCATTTCCCTCAAATATTGTTCACAAACCAGTCTAAATCTGTGATAGTGAGCACTTCTCCTTTGCTGAGATAATCCATCCCACCTCACAGGTGTGCCATATCAAGATGCTGATTAGATACCATGATTAGTGCACAGGTGTGCCTTAGACTGTCCACAATAAAAGGCCACTCTGAAAGGTGCAGTTTTGTTTTATTGGGGGGGATACCAGTCAGTATCTGGTGTGACCACCATTTGTCTCATGCAGTGCAACACATCTCCTTCGCATAGAGTTGATCAGGTTGTCAATTGTGGCCTGTGGAATGTTGGTCCACTCCTCTTCAATGGCTGTGCGAAGTTGCTGGATATTGGCAGGAACTGGTACACGTTGTCGTATACGCCGGTCCAGAGCATCCCAAACATGCTCAATGGGTGACATGTCCGGTGAGTATGCCGGCCATGCAAGAACTGGGACATTTTCAGCTTCCAAGAATTGTGTACAGATCCTTGCAACATGGGGCCGTGCATTATCCTGCTGCAACATGAGGTGATGTTCTTGGATGTATGGCACAACAATGGGCCTCAGGATCTCGTCACGGTATCTCTGTGCATTCAAAATGCCATCAATAAAATGCACCTGTGTTCTTCGTCCATAACAGACGCCTGCCCATACCATAACCCCACCACCACCATGGGCCACTCGATCCACAACATTGACATCAGAAAACCGCTCACCCACACGACGCCACACACGCTGTCTGCCATCTGCCCTGAACAGTGTGAACCAGGATTCATCCGTGAAGAGAACACCTCTCCAACGTGCCAAACGCCAGCGAATGTGAGCATTTGCCCACTCAGGTCGGTTACGACGATGAACTGGAGTCAGGTCGAGACCCCGATGAGGACGACGACATGCAGATGAGCTTCCCTGAGACAGTTTCTGACAGTGCAGAAATTCTTTTGTTATGCAAACCGATTGTTTCAGCAGCTGTCCGAGTGGCTGGTCTCAGACGATCTTGGAGGTGAACATGCTGAATGTGGAGGTCCTGGGCTGGTGTGGTTACACGTGGTCTGCGGTTGTGAGGCTGGTTGGATGTACTGCCAAATTCTCTGAAATGCCTTTGGAGACGGCTTATGGTAGAGAAATGAACATTCAATACACAAGCAACAGCTCTGGTTGACATTCCTGCTGTCAGCATGCCAACTGCACGCTCCCTCAAATCTTGCAACATCTGTGGCATTGTGCTGTGTGATAAAACTGCACCTTTCAGAGTGGCCTTTTATTGTGGGCAGTCTAAGGCACACCTGTGCACTAATCATAGTGTCTAATCAGCATCTTGATATGGCACACCTGTGAGGTGGGATGGATTATCTCAGCAAAGGAGAAGTGCTCACTATCACAGATTTAGACTGGTTTGTGAACAATATTTGAGGGAAATGGTGATATTGTGTATGTGGAAAAAGTTTTAGATCTTTGAGTTCATCTCATACAAAATGGGAGCAAAACCAAAAGTGTTGCGTTTATATTTTTGTTGAGTATATATATATATATATATATATATATATATATATATATATATATATATATATATATATATATATATATATATATATTCAAAATACACCTCATGGATGCACTGGGACGCATCATCAGTGATGTATCCTGGGGTCATCGGGTGTTTCGGGTCTTGCAACATCATACACCCTCACCCAGGCGACCCAGCCGGGGGTGATCAAGCCCCCACTTGCATCCCAGTAGCAGCCCACGGATCTGCCCTCTTCATCCAAAAAAAAATGAGGTGGGCTTCATAGATAATTGGCAAAGCTTCTGGGGAAAACCTGGTCTTGTTAGGAGAGACGGCATCCACCCCACTTTGGATGGAGCAGCTCTCATTTCTAGAAATCTGGCCAATTTTCTTAAAGCCTCCAAACCGTGACTATCCAGGGTTGGGACCAGGAAGCAGAGTTGTAGTCTTACACACCTCTCTGCAGCTTCTCTCCCCTTGCCATCCCCTCATTACCCCATCCCCGTAGAGACGGTGCCTGCTCCCAGACTACCAATAACCAGCAAAAATCTATTTAAGCATAAAAATTCAAAAAGAAAAAATAGTATAGCACCTTCAACTGCACCACAGACTAAAACAGTTAAATGTGGTCTATTAAACATTAGGTCTCTCTCTTCTAAGTCCCTGTTGGTAAATGATATAATAATTGATCAACATATTGATTTATTCTGCCTTACAGAAACCTGGTTACAGCAGGATGAATATGTTAACACCCCCGAGTCACACTAACTGTCAGAAAGCTTGTAGCACGGGCCGAGGTGTTGTATGGCTGGGGGGCCTGGCTGCCTTTTTGTTTCTGTCTTTTGTTTTTCCTTCCAGGTGGCTTGCATTTGGGACTGAGTGGCTGTGTTGCTGAGGTTATCAGGACCTCACCCTGATCACCTGTGGCTCGTCAGGACTCACAGCTGTGGTGCATCTATATGGATTGGAACATGGTGGCATTTAAGACTGGAGTATACAGTGTGTATTTGCCAGAGACTTTACCTTGTGACCAGACGGGTGAGATCGTCGTCTTGGGAGCCATCTCATCATCAGTGGATGCAGAGAACGTCCAGGGTTTGATGCACGGTCTGTGAAAGAGGAGGGGGTGAGGTCTCACGCTCGTCAGCATACTTCCTGAGGTACGTTAGATTTTGTGACTAACTTTATACAGTCAGTAAATGTGGTGTCCCTCACACCTTATTATATTGAGCTGTACGTTAGTCATGTATCGGCTTCCACTGCAGTGGAGTTTTGTGAACTGGATGTTCCATGCCTGCAGGTTGGGAAGCTGATTAGTAATTAAGCCAGGAAGTGTTTGCTGTTTATGTACACCTTTGAGTGGTCTCTCTGTGTGTAGAGTGTGGACTCACATAATGGTTCCTTCTTTCACAGACTCGGTTTGTTGCGGCCACCTGGGGGGTGTCGGCGGAGTCCTTGGGTCCGAACGGCTTCTGGCTCCGGACCGTTAGCGCTGCTGGGAGTGCACCGTATCACCACCACGCCAGACCGCACACTCTTTTGTTGTTTTGTATCACATCACTGTTATGTATTAAATTCAGTTAGCCTTTGTACCGTGCTCTGCTTATTTCATACTGGGTCCTTCACACGCTGGTCGGTTCTCCGAGCTGCGTCCGACACATAACACGGGGCGTAGGATTAGCAGCAATCTTCCATTCCAGCTTATTAATTAATCAAAAACCCAGACAGAGCTTTAATTCATTTGAAAGCTTGACTCTTAGTCTTGTCCATCCAAATTGGAAGTCCCAAAAACCAGTTTTATTTGTTATTATCTATCGTCCACCTGGTCGTTACTGTGAGTTTCTCTGTGAATTTTCAGACCTTTTGTCTGACTTAGTGCTTAGCTCAGATAAGATAATTATAGTGGGCGATTTTAACATCCACACAGATGCTGAGAATGACAGCCTCAACACTGCATTTAATCTATTATTAGACTCTATTGGCTTTGCTCAAAAAGTAAATGAGTCCACCCACCACTTTAATCATATCTTAGATCTTGTTCTGACTTATGGTATGGAAATAGAAGACTTAACAGTATTCCCTGAAAACTCCCTTCTGTCTGATCATTTCTTAATAACATTTACATTTACTCTGATGGACTACCCAGCAGTGGGGAATAAGTTTCATTACACTAGAAGTCTTTCAGAAAGCGCTGTAACTAGGTTTAAGGATATGATTCCTTCTTTATGTTCTCTAATGCCATATACCAACACAGTGCAGAGTAGCTACCTAAACTCTGTAAGTGAGATAGAGTATCTCGTCAATAGTTTTACATCCTCATTGAAGACAACTTTGGATGCTGTAGCTCCTCTGAAAAAGAGAGCTTTAAATCAGAAGTGCCTGACTCCGTGGTATAACTCACAAACTCGTAGCTTAAAGCAGATAACCCGTAAGTTGGAGAGGAAATGGCGTCTCACTAATTTAGAAGATCTTCACTTAGCCTGGAAAAAGAGTCTGTTGCTCTATAAAAAAGCCCTCCGTAAAGCTAGGACATCTTTCTACTCATCACTAATTGATGAAAATAAGAACAACCCCAGGTTTTTTTTCAGCACTGTAGCCAGGCTGACAAAGAGTCAGAGCTCTATTGAGCTGAGTATTCCATTAACTTTAACTAGTAATGACTTCATGACTTTCTTTGCTAACAAAATTTTAACTATTAGAGAAAAAATTACTCATAACCATCCCAAAGACATATCGTTATCTTTGGCTGCTTTCAGTGATGCCGGTATTTGGTTAGACTCTTTCTCTCCGATTGTTCTGTCTGAGTTATTTTCATTAGTTACTTCATCCAAACCATCAACATGTTTATTAGACCCCATTCCTACCAGGCTGCTCAAGGAAGCCCTACCATTATTTAATGCTTCGATCTTAAATATGATCAATCTATCTTTGTTAGTTGGCTATGTACCACAGGCTTTTAAGGTGGCAGTAATTAAACCATTACTTAAAAAGCCATCACTTGACCCAGCTATCTTAGCTAATTATAGGCCAATCTCCAACCTTCCTTTTCTCTCAAAAATTCTTGAAAGGGTAGTTGTAAAACAGCTAACTGATCATCTGCAGAGGAATGGTCTATTTGAGTTTCAGTCAGGTTTTAGAATTCATCATAGTACAGAAACAGCATTAGTGAAGGTTACAAATGATCTTCTTATGGCCTCGGACAGTGGACTCATCTCTGTGCTTGTTCTGTTAGACCTCAGTGCTGCTTTTGATACTGCTGACCATAAAATTTTATTACAGAGATTAGAGCATGCCATAGGTATTAAAGGCACTGCGCTGCGGTGGTTTGAATCATATTTGTCTAATAGATTACAATTTGTTAATGTAAATGGGGAATCTTCTTCACAGACTAAAGTTAATTATGGAGTTCCACAAGGTTCTGTGCTAGGACCAATTTTATTCACTTTATACATGCTTCCCTTAGGCAGTATTATTAGATGGTATTGCTTAAATTTTCATTGTTACGCAGATGATACCCAGCTTTATCTATCCATGAAGCCAGAGGACACACACCAATTAGCTAAACTGCAGGATTGTCTTACAGACATAAAGACATGGATGACCTCTAATTTCCTGCTTTTAAACTCAGATAAAACTGAAGTTATTGTACTTGGCCCCACAAATCTTAGAAACATGGTGTCTAACCAGATCCTTACTCTGGATGGCATTACCCTGACCTCTAGTAATACTGTGAGAAATCTTGGAGTCATTTTTGATCAGGATATGTCATTCAAAGCGCATATTAAACAAATATGTAGGACTGCTTTTTTTGCATTTACGCAATATCTCTAAAATTAGAAAGGTCTTGTCTCAGAGTGATGCTGAAAAACTAATTCATGCATTTATTTCCTCTAGGCTGGACTATTGTAATTCATTATTTTCAGGTTGTCCTAAAAGTTCCCTAAAAAGCCTTCAGTTAATTCAAAATGCTGCAGCTAGAGTACTAACGGGGACTAGAAGGAGAGAGCATATCTCACCCATATTGGCCTCTCTTCATTGGCTTCCTGTTAATTCTAGAATAGAATTTAAAATTCTCCTTCTTACTTATAAGGTTTTGAATAATCAGGTCCCATCTTATCTTAGGGACCTCGTAGTACCATATCACCCCAATAGAGCGCTTCGCTCTCAGACTGCAGGCTTACTTGTAGTTCCTAGGGTTTGTAAGAGTAGAATGGGAGGCAGAGCCTTCAGCTTTCAGGCTCCTCTCCTGTGGAACCAGCTCCCAATTCAGATCAGGGAGACAGACACCCTCTCTACTTTTAAGATTAGGCTTAAAACTTTCCTTTTTGCTAAAGCTTATAGTTAGGGCTGGATCAGGTGACCCTGAACCATCCCTTAGTTATGCTGCTATAGACGTAGACTGCTGGGGGGTTCCCATGATGCACTGTTTCTTTCTCTTTTTGCTCTGTATGCACCACTCTGCATTTAATCATTAGTGATCTATCTCTGCTCCCCTCCACAGCATGTCTTTTTCCTGGTTCTCTCCCTCAGCCCCAACCAGTCCCAGCAGAAGACTGCCCCTCCCTGAGCCTGGTTCTGCTGGAGGTTTCTTCCTGTTAAAAGGGAGTTTTTCCTTCCCACTGTAGCCAAGTGCTTGCTCACAGGGGGTCGTTTTGACCGTTGGGGTTTTACATAATTATTGTATGGCCTTGCCTTACAATATAAAGCGCCTTGGGGCAACTGTTTGTTGTGATTTGGCGCTATATAAAAAAATTGATTGATTGATTGATTGATTGATTGATCCAAAGCCACCTGGTGGCCTTTTCGGCGGCTTCGCTTGCGGACTTGATGGCCCTCTTCTTTGCCGCTCCTACGATGCCCAGGCAGCTGAGGACCTTGCACAGAGACCGCCCTGCAAATCCCCTGCAGCCTACCTCTATGGGTTCGTAGACCATCTTCCAGCCTCCCTCCCTGCACTCCTCCACCAGTTCCTGGTACTTAGCCCTCTTCCTCTCATTGGCCTCCTCGATGTTTTCTTCCCAGGGCACTGTCAACTCCAGTATGATCAGCTGTTTCGAAGACTGAGAGGTCATGATCATATCTGGGCGAAGGAATGTTGTTGCGATGTGCTGGGGGAACCTCAGCTGCCTACCCAGGTCAACCTGCAAGTGCCAGTCAGCTGCTGTGTGGAGTAGTCCTGATGTCGCATGTTAGTTTGCTCTGGGTTTTTCTCCAGCTTTAACAAAGGAGATTGCCTTCTTTGGAGCATGATGGTTCTTGCTGGAGCTGATGGCTGAGGCTACACTCTCAGCGACTGCCTTAAGCACCTGGTCATGGCGCCAGCGATAGCGACCATCTGCCAGAGCCTTTGGGCAGCCACTGAGGAGGTGTTCTAAAGAGCCTCTACCAGAGCACAGTGGGCAGGAAGGTGTCTCACTTTTCCCCCACACATGGAGGTTCGCTGGACTTGGCACAGCATCGTAGACAGCTTGCACCAGGAAGCGGACCCGCTGAAAATCTGGCTGCAAGATGTTTGTCCAGGTGATCCTGCGCTGTAGTGCGCTCTCCCACCTTGTCCATGCTCCCTGTTGCCGTAGTCCTACTGCCCTGCTCACCCGCTCTTCCTCCACACCCGCTCTGACTTCCTCCTGGATCAGGTGGTGCCTTTCCTTCCCATGGGCCTGGCTGATGAGGATCTTTGGGAAGCAACCCAAGCCTGCTCTGCCTGTTGCCACAGTGCCCACCAATGCCTTCTGTTTTAGGCGTGACTCTGCCAGCTCCACTGCTTCCCATGCCTTCCACTTCCTTCCTGTCCTCACCTCGATGCCGGCTGCTGACACTTTGCAGTCCTTTGAGTCCCTGTACTGTAGAACTTCTCTGGTGCATGCCACCATGAACTCTTCTGTGAGACCACTGAGAGGATGCTGCAGGATGTTACTCGTTCCGTACAGGGCAGCACTGGTAAGGCTGCGAGGAAGTCCCAGCCACTTTCGAAGAAAGCCACTGATCTTCCTCTCTAGGGACTCAACTGCTGTTACTGGGACTGCATAAATCAACAGGGGCCACAGGATGCGGGGCAGGATTGAATGCTGGTAGATCCAGGCTTTAAACCTACCAGGCAGGCCAGACTTGTCTACCTTGGTGAGCCAGGTTCCAAGTTCTAAGCTGGCCTTCTGGATGGGTGCTGAGTCCTTCAGGGTGGAGTCGAAGAGTTTCCCCAAACTCTTCACGGGTTGCTCCGTGATGGTTGGGATGATAGTTCCTGAGATGGAAAAGCGGAACTTGTCACTCACCTTCCCCTTCTTCAGCACCATGGATCGTGATTTGGAGGGCTTGAAGCTCATCCTTGCCCAGGTGATGACTTTTTCGAGCCCTTGCAGGATCCACCTGCACCCCAGGACCGACATGGTTGTTACGGTGAGGTCATCCATATAGGCTCTGATGGGGGGCTGTCGTACACCTGACTTGGTCAGGGGCCCTCTGCATTCCACCTCAGCTGACTTGACCACCATGTTCATGGCTAGGGAGAAGAGGACAACAGAGATGGTGCAGCCTGTAATTATCCCTTTCCCAGTGCGATGCCAGTCCGATGTCTCTGACCCAGAAGTAACTCTCATCCTGAAGTTATTATAATAATCCAGGATGAGGTCCTTGATCTTACTGGGAACATGGTGGAGGTGGAGCGCGAGCTCAACCAGCTTGTGTGGTATGGACCCGTAGGCGTTGGCCAGGTCCAACCACAACACAGCTAGGTCACCTTTGTTCTCATGGGCCTCTCTGATGAGTTGCGTGATGACCCCAGTGTGTTCCAAGCAGCCAGGAGCAGAGATCCCTCCCTTCTGTACTGATGGGTCAATATAGCTGTTCTTGAGGAGGAACTCGGTCAGTCTTCATGAGACGATGCTAAAAAACACCTTCCCTTCCACGCTCAGCAGTGAGATGGATCGAAACTGACTGATGTCTCGTGAGTTCTCCTCTTTGGGGATCCAAACTCCCTCAGCATGCCTCCACTGGTCGGCCACTTTTCCCCTTCTCCAAATCACCTTCAGGATCCTCCACAGGTGCCATAGAAGCTCCGGGCAGCGCTTGTAGACCAGATAAGGAATTCCACTGGGGCCTGGTGCTGACGCAGAGCGGGCCGCCTTGACGACCTCCTCAACCTCCTTCAGGCTTGGCTCCTTCAGGTTGAACTCTGTTGTTGGGGGATCTGGGCTGATGAGAGCTTTGTTGGGCTCCAGTTCCAGGTCTCTCAGAGGGTCGCTCACAGTGTCCTGGAGGAAGTGGTTTACTTGCTCTATAGAGCACTCAAGCCGGCCACTGCGCTTGTCCCCTAGCAGTTGTTTGGTAAGGCCAAAGGGGTTGGCGGTGAAAGCCGCTCGCTTCCTTGCCCTCTCCCTCCCCCGTCTCCGGTGCCATTCTGCTCTGCGAAAGAGTCATCAGCTTCTTGCGCAGGATGTTTTTCAGTTCCGCTAAGGGTTGCTCCTCCTCCTCAGTTGCAGCCTTGTACTGCTTCTTGAGGGTACGAAGCTCCTGGCGCAGATGATGTATCCGGGTGGCCCTTCGGCTCATTGTGTAGGAAGTGGGTTTTGATTTTCCTTTGTCCACCTGCCCAAATCTTTCTGAGGCATAGCTGATGATGATGGTGGTCAATGATGTGAGTCGGCTGTCCGCGTCTCCTTTGGCTGTGGCCTGGATGATGTTTGACACATCCTTGTCAAACTGCTGCCACTCGCTCCTCTTGCTGGCTGGGGGCCACTTAATCCACTGCTGTGGACTTACTCTGCTGGGATTGAGAGTCTGAGGTACGTGGAGGGACTGGGCTCTGTGGGTTGCCTCCTGGCCGGGCTCCTCCTACGTCTCACCAGGTACAAGACCTGAGCGTTGTACCTCATTGTCTTTCTCCAAGCAACCCAACCTGCCCTGGGTGCCGTCTTTCCGTGCTGTCAACTGTCTCTCCAGTAGTCAACCAAACTATTCTTGGTTGTCACCTAGTCTGTTCCTAGGAGTCACTGGCTATGCCAGATACTAAATATTCAAAATACACCTCATGGATGCACTGGGACGCATCATCAGTGATGTATCCTGGGGTCATCAGGTGTTTCGGGTCTTGCAACATCATACACCCTCACCCAGGTGACCCAGCCGGGGGTGATCAAGCCCCGACTTGCATCCCAGTAGCAGCCCACGGATCTGCCCTCTTCATCCAAAGCCACCTGGTGGCCTTTTCGGCGGCTTCGCTTGCGGACTTGATGGCCCTCTTCTTTGCCGCTCCTACGATGCCCAGGTGGCTGAGGACCTTGCACAGAGACCGCCCTGCAAATCCCCTGCAGCCTACCTCTATGGGCTCGTAGACTGTCTTCCAGCCTCCCTCCCTGCACTCCTCCACCAGTTCCTGGTACTTAGCCCTCTTCCTCTCATTGGCCTCCTCAATGTTTTCTTCCCAGGGCACTGTCAACTCCAGTATGATCAGCTGTTTCGAAGACTGAGAGGTCATGATCATATCTGGGCGAAGGAATGTTGTTGCGATGTGCTGGGGGAACCTCAGCTGCCTACCCAGGTCAACCTGCAAGTGCCAGTCAGCTGCTGTGTGGAGTAGTCCTGATGTCGCATGTTGGTTTGCTCTGGGTTTTTCTCCAGCTTTAACAAAGGAGATTGCCTTCTTTGGAGCATGATGGTTCTTGCTGGAGCTGATGGCTGAGGCTACGCTCTCAGCAACTGCCTTAAGCACCTGGTCATGGCGCCAGCGATAGCGACCATCTGCCAGAGCCTTTGGGCAGCCACTGAGGAGGTGTTCTAAAGAGCCTCTACCAGAGCACAGTGGGCAGGAAGGTGTCTCACTTTTCCCCCACACATGGAGGTTCGCTGGACTTGGCAGAGCATTGTAGACAGCTTGCACCAGGAAGCGGACCCGCTGAAAATCTGGCTGCAAGATGTTTGTCCAGGTGATCCTGCGCTGTAGTGCGCTCTCCCACCTTGTCCATGCTCCCTGTTGCCGTAGTCCTACTGCCCTGCTCACCCGCTCTTCCTCCACACCTGCTCTGACTTCCTCCTGGATCAGGTGGTGCCTTTCCTTCCCATGGGCCTGGCTGATGAGGATCTTTGGGAAGTTATCCAAGCCTGCTCTGCCTGCTGCCACAGTGCCCACCAATGCCTTCTGTCTTAGGCGTGACTCTGCCAGCTCCACTGCTTCCCATGCCTTCCACTTCCTTCCTGTCCTCACCTCGATGCCGGCTGCTGACACTTTGCAGTCCTTTGAGTCCCTGTACTGTAGAACTTCTGTGGTGCGTGCCACCATGAACTCTTTTGTGAGACCACTGAGAGGAAGCTGCAGGATGTTACTCGTTCCGTACAGGGCAGCACTGGTAAGGCAGCAAGGAAGTCCCAGCCACTTTCGAAGAAAGCCACTGATCTTCCTCTCTAGGGAAGATCAGTGGCATACATACATACACACACACACACACACATATATATATATATATATATATATATATATATATATACATACATACATATACTCACATATATATACACATACACATATACTTGTACGATACATATACCATGACATACACCTCCCAATCATGTTACAGGACATACCCACATATACCTAAGCATACATACCTACACACAAGCAAACACTACATACTAGACACAGTCACTTCACAATGATCTCACTACAATATTTTGAAACAATTACTTTCTTGCAGAGTCGCTTAAAACATGCCAGAGTACCACATGTTTTGATCTCAATAGGAGTCTCATTCTACATCTTCACCCCCGTCACGGATACACAAAAACCTTGTACATTAGTGAGAATTAATGGTTTCTTGAATAATACACAGTCACGTAAACTATACTCAGAATCCTTCATTTCGAACAGCCTCTGGACATGTCTCGGCAAGGCTTGGTTTTTTTGCTTTAAACAAAATCTGTAGTGTAACGTACTCCACCATATGTCTAAATTTTATTACGTTCAAAGAAATGAATAGGGAATGAGTTGGTTCACGATAGTGTTTATTGCAGATGATACGTATGGCTTGTTTTTGTCGAAGGAATATTTGATTAGTGTTTGATTTGTAAGTATTTCCCCACGACTCAATGCAATATGTCATGTATGGTGCTATTAAAGAATGGTATAAAGTAACCCTTCCTGTGATAGTATGTCTTTGGCTTTATACAAGATGGCGATAGATTTGGACATTTTTGATTTGATATAGTTTATACGTATGTACTTTCCAGCTTAGTTTATTGTCAATTATAACACCAAGGAATTTATTCTCTGTTACTACCTCTATTTCCGTATTGTTTATAGTCAAATTTTATAGTAAAAAAAATTTAGGTAATTGTTTATTTCCAAATATAAGACATTTAGTTTTCCCAAGGTGGAGTGACCATTTATTAGCGTCAAACCAAGCCTTGAACTTTCCCAATTCGTTCTCCACCATGTCCAGCAGCTGTTCGACATTATTACCACTGCAAAACACAGTTGTGTCATCAGCAAAGAGGACACACCTCAGTGATCTCGACACCCAGCTTATATCATTAATATACAGTAAAAATAACAATGGACCCAATACTGATCCCTGCGGCACACCGCACGTAATTTCCCGGAGTTCAGAATTGATATTGTTAAAGTGAACATATTGAAATCTACCATGTAAATAACTATTTATCCAATCATATGCAAGATCTCTGATTCTGTATTGCTGCAATTTAGATAATAGTATTCCATGATTAACTGTGTCAAATGCTTTCTTTAAATCAAAGAAAATGCTTACTGTGTATTGTTTATTATCAATTGCAGTCGCTATATTTTCCACCAAATCCATCACAGCAAGTGATGTAGTCCGAGACTTTCTGAATCCGTATTGTTCTTCGCAGAGTATGTCGTATTTTGATAAATAGTCCTGCAGTCTCTTAGAAAAAATTTTTTCTAAAATTTTGGAAAATTGTGGCAAAAGTGAAATAGGTCTATAATTAGAAAAGGTGTGTTTATCGCCGGATTTAACCAGAGGTATTACTTTGGCTATTTTCATTTGAGAGGGAAATGTACCAGTGCTCAGTGACAAATTGCAAATGTAATTGAAAGGTTTTACTATACGAGGTCTATTAGAAAAGTATCCGACCTTATTATTTTTTCAAAAACCATATGGATTTGAATCACGTGTGATTACATCAGACATGCTTGAACCCTCGTGGGCATGCAAGAGTTTTTTCACGCCTGTCGGTTACGTCATTCGCCTGTGGGCAGTCTTTGAGTGAGGAGTCGTCCACACGCTCGTCGATTTTTTTCATTGTTTAGGAATGGCTCAGAGACTGTTGCTTTGTTTGATAAAAATTTTTTCAAAACTGTAAGGCACAACTGAGTGGACACCATTCAATAAATTCAGCTGGTTTTCGGTAAAAATTTTAACGGCTGATGAGAGATTTTGGTCTGGTAGTGTCGCTTTAAGGACGGTCCACGGCGCCTGACGGCGATCTGCACTTCGAGGCGGCAGCGTCTCGCCGTTTCAAGTTGAAAACTTCCACATTTCAGGCTGTTGACGCAGTAAGTCGTCAGAGAACAGAGAACTTTCAGAAGAAGTCGGCATGAGGAGTTTATTCGGACATTCCATTGCTAACGGTCATTTTGTAATGAAAGAACGTGCGGGCAGAGTCGCATGTCGGGCTGGACCCGACCGCGGGGGGTCGCGGCAGGAAAAACACCTCCGTTGGAAATCTTAACGGGCAAGTTGGAACATGCCCAAGCTGTTAAACAATTTCTCAGTTACTCACTTGTTGAAAGCCATCAAAAGCCGCCTGAATTTTACAAATGGTTTTCAACACGGAGGTGTTTTTCTGGTCGCAGCGCACACAGATTTGCGTCGTCGTCACGGAAACGACTCGGCGAATTTGCGCGCACGTTCTTTCATTACAAAATGACCTTTAACAGTGGAATGTCCACATAAACTCCTCATGCCGGCTTCTTCTGAATCTTCTCTGTTCTCTCACGACGTCCTGGGTCAACAGAACCTTAAATTAGGATGATTTCAGCTTGAAACAGCCAGACAACGTCGCCTGGAAGCGCTGCGCGACGTCCCGCTCCGTGGGAAGTCCTTACACCGACAGAAACACCCCATAATCTCTCATCAGCCGTTAAACTTTTCACAGAAAACCAGCTTAATTTCTCGAATAGTGTCCACTCGGATATTCCTCACAGGTCCAGAAAAAATTTTGATAAAGCAACACGCGCCGTCTCGAGCAGCGTGTGAAACAAAGGAATTCAGCCAAGAGGGCGGGACCACATCTCACTCAAGGCCTGCCCACAGGGAAATGACGTCACCGACACGCGTGAAAAAACTCACGCATGCGCACGAGGGTTCAAGCATGATTGGTCTAATCGCATGTCATTCAAATCCATATAGTTAAAAAAAAAAATAAAAGGGTCGGTTTATTATCTAAGAGACCTCGTACATTCAATCATTTTTTTCAATAAAGCCATATCCAAATTGTTAAAATCAGTCGATTTCTTACTTTTGGAACCATGCACCAAATCAGTTATTTCTCTCTCATCAGTGCCACCAATAAAATTGACATAGATTTATTAAATGATGTATTATTGACCCAGAAGTTGTTATTCGATGAGTCAATACTACTAGCAAGATTTTTCCCAACATTAACAAAATATTCATTAAAGTGGTTAGCAACTTGTTGTCATTGATCATATTGTTACTATTTAAATGAAAAAATGAAGGATAATCTGTAACATTTTTACTCTTATTTATTATTTCGTTTATAATATTCCATGTATTTTTGATGTTGTTTATATATATATATATATATATATATATATATATATATATATATATATATATATATATATATATATATATTTTTTTTTTTTTTTTTTATTATTTTTTTTTTAAAGTGTTAAGCACATTTATTCTTTAAGTTTATATATCTATTTGAAGATTAGTGGCAAACTATTTTGTTGAAAATATTTTCTTCCTTGCTTTTGGAAAAGGATCTTGTTTTTGAAGATATGCCTGTTGTTGACAAAGATGGTGACTGTTTTGTTGCTGTTGTTGGACTGAGTGAACCACATAACCGTTTCCTTCATGTCATCATCAGAATCAGAACAGACTCCCACCTCAAAGCACACAACAGTCCCCCCGCCTGACCTCACCTCACGTAACGACACCCAGGTCTGTTCCTGCTGCCCCAGTGTTGCCGTGACAACCCCTCCACTCCCCCCCTCCTCCTCTGACCCTGGCAGCCCTGCACCTGATCTGGGCCTCCTCACAGTCCAGTGGGACAGTAAATCCTGCACAGGAGACATCCACTTGTCTTTTCTACGGTCCAATGCTTCCTTGCACATCTGCTTTGATGACAGCGAGGATGTTCGGAGGGCTCTACGTCAGGTGTGCGAGCACACAGAGGGCTGCGTAGGCAAACCGCAGTGGAAGGAAGGCGATATAACGTGGACGGGTCACCACGCCAACGAGGGAGGAAAACACAAAAGTACAACGTGTCCAAAACTAAGAGTGCGATGCAAAGGTCAGTCTACGCACACATCGTCTTCTCCCGTTTGTGTGCATTAAGACAGTAAATGATCCAACATTAGTGCAGGTCAAAGACTCCACATACTGAGCCCATCTCATTTTAAAAAGAACTCTGGAAGACTTCAGCTCTGTCACATCTCAGATGGTCACTGGAATTGTGTTAAAACTGAAATATTGACATATTTTGAGCAACATATGCTGCATCCTGACATGTTTATTATGGATGTTCCTGCACCTCCCAGCAGGAGAAAAGCACGTTTTGCTGGCTTCAAAGTGAATGACCACATGGCTGCTGAAATGTCTGACTGCAGTTCTGATTTGTCACATTATGAAGAGCAAACTACATCAACGCAGAGTCGACCGTGCCGCTGAAGCCCTGCAGAAAGTCTAAATCTTTCAATGTTCCACGTTTTCAGTCCTAAACGCTTAAAAGTGTCACAAAGAAAAGATGTCATACTGGTGTGAACATATGACTGCACCAGTGTCTTCTTTCTGACATCATAATCAACATTTCTCAGCTTTAGCGTTTGATGCGTTGCTGTACTATTTGTGATACAGACTTTAGACAATAAGATTTTGATTTATTTTGATTTTACACAGATTTTACCCAAGATTTTTTAGAAATTAAGTTATAATTCCAGTTAATTAAGGTTCTTGGTTATCTGACATCATGGTGAAATCTTGCTTCAGGTTTGACCTGTAGTTCAGATAATTTGGCTCGAGTGAAGATTTGTTTCTGTCTGACTGGTCCATCGCTCATCATCCCCTCACATGTTCTCTTTATCATGTCAAAACTGGCAAACTAATATAAAATCATTTTTAAAGATATTAGATTTTTACATCTATAAGTGTGTGTGTGTGTGTGTGTGTGTGTGTGTGTGTGTGCATGCAGTGAAGCCCTCACGTGTGTCAGATGTACAAGGGGAGCTAAAAGGCTACAAAGTGGCGACGGCTCTGCTGTGCTGTCTGCTGGTGGTCCTCTGTCTGATCTCCTTCACCAGACCAACCGTCAGAGCTTTGCAAAAGAGACGTAAGTATGCAAATACACCAACACACACACACACACACACACACTACTGCCAACTTGCACGTGTGCATTATTTGCAGATGTTCGCATGCAAGCAGTTGCATACATGCTCTTGTACTTACAGTCGCGCATTTCCAAAAAACAAACGTGCACACACACACACGCCACAACAGAAAGCACATCAAATGTGCTGAGAGCACAGTGACACCACACCCACAATTCACAGCATCAGGCATGTAGTAAAAATGTTATGTGGGCTTGTTAAAGGTTAAGTTTACCAACACTAAAATATCTGAACTCACTTCTCTAAAATAAGCCGTTTTCCCAGATGTTAACGTGGGACCAGAAATCTGACCTTCGCGTCTGACCTTAGTCATTAACCAACTGTAACCGAAATGTAGTAAAACCTCCCCATCTATAGGACCAATATATCTGGCAAGTATGATCAAACACATATCGTTATATAGACACGAAGGTGATCACAAAAGCTTACGCCTCCAACATAATCACCAACAACCCACAAAGCACAAATCTGCATCCAACTTGTCATCTAAATCTGTTTTAAACTCAAACAAACAAACAGATCTGTGGTTGGACCTGAACACGCAAACAATGCCAGACAACTTCTCACAAATTCCAGCCAAGCTTTGCCCCACCAACATAAACGCATATTAAAAGTATCTAATCAGACCTCCCCACTAAATGTCCTTTAAATCTGTTTCATATTGTGTTGACTTATGTTTCAACAACATGATTTCATTATTCAATCCAGTAATATTGAAATTGACCAAATAGTTTTGTTGGGGGGGGGTCATGATATGAAAAGGTGCACAACATCAATAAAACTTTCACAGAAACATAACGGTGATCTCGCCCGTTTTGAGTGCAGCGATATTCCTATTTGATGTTCCTCTGTGTTGTTGCTTTTTCAGTCTCCGATAAGAGGCAGACTCGCTGGATCGGCCCCACGCAGAGTCACAGCGGTGAGTCCAGCAAAAGGCTACAAACATCACCAATAAAAAACAATTTTGCATTTTAATTAACACATTTTTTTTTTGCTGTCTGAGTTGATTTCTCTTCATTTGTGTGTGCGTGTTTTTTTTAAGTGGGTGGGTGGTCTATATTCCAGCATCTGTACCGTCTGCGTCTGCACCCATGCCTTTTTTGATGTGTGCAGAATGTGGTTTTATCTGGTACAAACTGCTTCCCTGAAACAGTTTTGACATTATTGTACAAAAGGTTTTAGGTGCTTGTGGCACTACTTTTGAAAAGGTTCATTCTTTTCACAGGGGCCTAAAACTTGTACACACTATGGCCCACATTGATTCAGGATTGATATGAAATATGCTGAAGTACAGGAACACTCATGAGAGCACACTGTATCATTTAAAGGCTTCTTTTTTGGTCCATGTCCCAACTCGCAATCGCAGTTCATAAAACTTAGTTTTAAAGTTTGAGTACTTCAACCAAAAAGGGAAGGAAACAAGATCAGAAAAATAATGAGGTATAGTTTTGAACATGAGTGGAGCAGTTTTAAATTCTGACCCCTGTTTGCTGCCTGCAATCATATGTGTATTTTGTGTTGGTCATTGTATACTGAGGCTGGATTATAAGTGTTGTTTTGACACCTTAAGTGGTACCAAAAACCTGTGTGGCCCATAGACTGTTTGTCTACTTGTTATGTCTAACATATTTGTTCATTCAGTGTCTTACCACAGAGGGAAAAGTACAGTCAAAAATGCTGACGGAGACAAGAGATCATCCTATCCGGGTACAACACTCTCAGTAAAAATGTCCATCTTGCCTTGGATGTCTATCCACTATACTGCTGAGAATAATGTCTGCACTGTACTTTTTGTATGATCACATCAGCTTTAGAGGGACTGATCAGCGGCAGCAGAGACCCTCCATCCAACAGGAACAGCGACTATAACTACTGACACCCTCGCCATCAGCACCATCTTCATTCTCTGCAGTTCACTGTATGTGCACAGAGCACATTTAAAAAAAACAGCTTAAACATGAGCACACTGACTGCTGTTGAATTGTATATTTGTACAGGATTGTCCGACTGTAGAAGAATGACACAGACTTATGCAATGCCACGTAAAAGTTCTTATTCATGTCTTTGTATTGGCTTGAGTTAGCTGCTTCTTCTGTTCTGAGGCTCATAAGAGCCAAAAAATACAATAAAAAAAACAAAACAAATGATATTATTTTCAATCTGAAGTTTTCTGCTTTTTATACATAATGCAGGTTTTTTTTCCCCCCCTTCGGGATATTACAGGTCAATAAATGAATTCACCCATGGATTAAAAGTAAAGTATAAAACTAAAGTACTTGTTATTAGTGACTTCAAACAAGACTCTATACAAGATGTGCAATACCATCACCCTCTCTACAAAAGTTTCTCAATTCAGGTGGTTTGGACAAAAATCCCTTGAATTTGCTAGAGTAGAATCAAACAAGTATGAAGCCTGCAAAGGGCAGAAAGTCACAAACCGACTCGGTACACAGAGTAGATCCCAAAGATAAAGGACTAAATCCTGGAAGAACAGAAAGAAACACACACACACGCACGCACACACACACACACACACACACACACACACACACACACACACACACACACACACACACACACACACACACACACACACACACACACACACACACACACACACACACACACACACACACACACACACGACAACCGTATAGATGGGACCAAAACCAGTATCCTGTGGATATAAACAAATATGTAAAAAAAAAAAAATACTGCTCAAGATTTTTCTGAAACTTCAAATCATATTTAATTGTTAAAACAAAGAAGAATTAACACACTAAAAGAATTCAACATTTTATTTGTCTCCATTACAACTTGTTGAAGCCGTCAGCACTGGAGCTAAAGCAACACTTGGCTGTGATGCTTCAAGAAGCTGTGTCAAACATTTAAAAGATGCTCAGTGGGAAGTTACAAATTTTGAGCAACATGCTGATATTTATGGAGTCCGACCAGCCGACTCTGAAATGTATTTATATGTCTGATTTGGTACACAAAATTAAATAATCCCTTCAAAAGCAGATTATTTAATTTACTCATGACAAAATAAAACACTTACAGCTACTTTACCTTCTTCATGTTAACAAATGGGACAAAACCACTTATTAACATCCCAGACTGTTATAAACATTTTTAACTGACAAAAAGATGATCTCTCTTTTGCATATTTGCTGAAAACATCTTTGCTTCTACAAAGCGATGATCAGGATGAGCCACAGGCGCATGCTGGTACATGCACTGACATCGAGTCACATAATAACAGCAAGTCCGAAGCTAGATACCATCTGACCACAGCTGGAACAACTGGAGTCACACCAACAGTTCCTCAGACAGACGTACACAAAGTCTAATGCTTAGTATCACACAGACTGTGTAAATAGATTATTGGATCATTCACCTGCACTTTAATAATACAACATAAATGATCCTATAGAATTCAGAATAATTGTTAAACTGTAAATTTCTAATTCTTCAAATGCAGTCTTGCAGAGAGAGAAATGGGGAGTAAATTTGCAGCGAAGGTGCAGTTATCAGAAAAGCACCCTGTAGGGTTCGGCAGTGGTCCTTTAACTGGTAACGGTTTAGTTTTAAAAATCAAACCTGACAATGTTCTGACACATGGTGCTCTGCTCCTGTCCGGGTATGAATGGAGCCACAAAGCTTCAACTGCTGCATCTCGATTTCTTTTTGTGTGCTTAACCAGAGAAAAGAACTTCTGAGGCAGTTCAGTTCTGCTGCACAATTTAGATCAACTCCTCTTGGACATCTCTCCACAAACTGTCATCCAAATTTATGCCCTAATATTTAAAATATCAAGACAGACAAAGAGGAGAGATCACATGTGAATAATGTTTCTGTGTAGTGCATGTGAACGCACTGTCTGCCCGTTTACACACACACACACAATGACTGACTGAGGAAATTCTGTGGTAAAATGATTGTAGAAATCCTGTTTTCAGACAGAAGTGGCTTTATGACTTCATAAAGTCTAATAGTAAGACCCTTCAGCTGTTCCCTTGTTTTCACTCAGGGTCAGCACAGAAGATCAGAGGTGCATCTGCATGTTGGTTTTGTACAAATTTTACACCAGATGCCCTTCCTGACAACTCCATAAGATGGGGTGAGGGGTGGGGTTTGAACTGGGAACCTTCCGCACTGAAAACAAACACACTTACCTGCCTGGCCACCACCCTATGTTTCACAAAGGCTGATAAGGCGTGGATACTCCGGCAGGCGCATACGCTCTGAGTGCACCTTGTGATCCTTTTTTTTCATCTTTGCCTGAATAAACTGTTTATTGTTCACAATTCTGTGTCACCTTTAATATCAGAAACTCACTAAACAGGGTTAGAGACTGAAATTTAAAAAGTGATGAGACTGCAGATGTGTGGATTTTAATACAGGATTAAATATCTCAGACTACTGAATATGGCAAAGGTGTTTCATGCCACACAGCATTATGGGAGGCAGTAAATCTGTGTGCACTCATGTTTATGCAAGAGCATAAAATACACACGGACCATTCCGGCATAAAAGGTAAGTGCTCTGCCTTTTTTAGATGTGATGTACAGGTGACTGCATAAGGACTTCCTCCCTCAGCTGGCAAAGGTAAATAACAATAATAACCAAGAATATATTTAGATTTTCATATGACTGATGCGCCGGCCTTGTAGAGATAATGCTGGGAAATTAAAGAACTCATGTTCTTAATTTCGTGATATGCTTGAAATCTTATTGAATGGTGTCTTTTGTTGTGATGTCCTTTGTTTTGTTGTTTTGGATGAACACTTCAGTAAAGTCAGTTTCATGTTTGACCTGATTTGTTGGCTTTGATGCAGGTGAATGGAAAATGCTGCATTTTTTGGAGAAGCTGCATTGAGAAGAGGAGGAGCGTGATGATGACGGTGGTTACTAAGTGCAGCGATGTGGTTTCCTCTGCCGTTGACACCAGCTTCCTGTTTGTGTTATTTCTGTCACAGCCGCCCCCTGTCTGTCTGTTACATTCACATTTCAATCAGTCCATTCCTCTACTTTTCTCCTGTGTGTTTATGTCTTTAAACACACACACACACACACACACACACACACACACACACACACACACACACACACACACACACACACACACACACACACACACACACACACACACACACACACACACACACACACACACTTTGTGCCTCTCCTGCACTCACACATCATACTTGGATTTGAATCTGTCCCACATGAGGATGGAGACTGTTTCTGTCCATCACACGCATTCTGTCATTTGGTAATAAGTAACAAAGTTAGAGAAAAATGCAGCCAGCTTTGGATCAGTTTCAAAAAATGGCAAACGGGATATTTTCAGACTCTTGCTTAGATTCTTAAAGGGGTCATATTGCTGATATTTTCAGCAGACTGATATTATTCATCAGCTGCATGAAGACCAAAAGTTAAAGTTTATAGCTTAAAAAAAAAAAAACACCCGACTAAAACTGAAGTGATATTTAAAAATAAAAAAAATCAGTTTAAGTTTTGTAGAAACTGTCACTTTAAATGAAAATACACTTTGATTCACTCCTGAACTGTCCCATTGTCCTCCTACAGACCGCGTGGACGTGTCACACAAGACAAAGACGGACTCGGTGAACATGTCCAGCAGAGAAAGCAGGACTTTCCACAATTTGTCTCACAGATATAATGAACACTGTCAACACTGAGGCCAACTTGCGAAGCAGAGTCATAACTCAATTTGTGCAAGTTTGCCTGTAATCCACAATGATCTTTGGCATCATCACATAAACCGCATTTCAAAGACTCTGCTCAGACTTGGGCGAGGTCTTACACAGTTGAGCTCGTCTGTCATAGTTTCACCTTCATACACACAGTGGGCCACAATGGAAACAAGTGCATATGGTGCTTTTTTGTGCTACCCTGTATATTTCAATTTACCTCGTATAGCGCCAAATCACAACAGAGTTGCCTCAAGACGCTTCACACAGGTAAGGTCTAACCTTACCAACCCCAGAGCAAAAGTGGTAAGGAAAAACTCCCTCTGAGGAAGAAACCTCAAGCAGACCAGACTTAAAGGGGTGACCCATGGCATGGGCAACTTACACATCTGTGATGGCACCATCAATGCTGAAAAGTACATCCAGGTTTTGGAGCAACACATGCTGCCATCCAAGCAACGTCTGTGTCAGGGACGTCCCTACTTATTTCAGCAAGACAAAGCCAAGCCACATTCTGTACGTGTTACAACAGCGTGACTTCATCGTAAAAGAGTGCAGGTACAAGACTGGACTGCCTGCAGTCCAGATCTGTCACCCATTGAAAATATGTGGCGCATTATGAAGCACAAAATACGACAATGGAGACCCCGGTCTGTTGAACAACTGAAGTCATGCATCAAGCAAGAATGGGAAAGAATTCCACATATAAAGCTTCAACAATTAGTGTCCTCAGTTCCCAAATGCTTATTGAGTGTTGTTAGAAGGAAAGGTGATGCAACACAGTGGTAAACATACCACTGTCCCACATTTTTTGAAACGTGTTGCAGGCATCCATTTCAAAATGAGCAAATATTTGCACAAAAATAACAAAGTTTATCAGTTTGAACATTAAATATCTTGTCTTTGTGATGTATTCAACTGGACTGAAGAGGATTTGCAAATCATTGTATTCTGTTTTTAAATTACATTTTACACAATGTCCCAACTTCATTGGAATTGGGGTTGTAAGTGCCACATCTGTACTAAATGTTTCACCTTATTCCTTGTGCAGTGCACAACCCAGTCTCATGACCTGCCGTGAGACTGGGTTATGAAAAGTACATTAATCTCTGGGCTCATGGCGGTGGTACGAAAACGGGCCGTTTTCGTAACTGGGGCACAACTTCATTTTGTGACAGGGGGCACAAAATGTGGGGTGAAGGGGAGGAGTCTGGGGGGTCATAGAGTTAAGAGAAGATTATAAATAGCAAAATTTTAAGAACCTCAAGAAAAGCGGGCGGAAAAAAAAACAAAACAAAAAAACGTGAGACTGGGCTGGCAGTACACGATTTGCTAAGGCTTTTCATTTTTATCAAAAAGATAAATTTAAAAAGTCAAAGAAAATCGAATGCACACGCGCACTAGCGAGCGCAAACACACATGCATATACGGGCTCTAGATTGGGTAGTGGTTATAAAATAGGTAGCTGACATTTTTCAAGAGTGGTAATAAATTCTGCAAAGTTTCTATAATGATTTGGAATGGTGTGAGAGTCCAGAATGTAATCATCAATGTCCATTGTTCACTGTTGTTAGCCAATATCAGTAATTTCTCCAAAAATATTAGTCCGATCATCGTTCTGTTTTCGTGGAATTCATCCTTCACCCAAAATACATAAGCATACCAAACGGCAAATGGTAGCTCTCCCCAGTTTCTCTGTGATTGAAAGTACACACACGCATACAAGTACACAGAGGCCACTTGGCTTTTAAGATAAAGATGATTTACTGCCCCCTGCTGGAATGGCGTGTGAGACCAGAATTTATTTATCAACATCCCAAGAGAGCTTGGGACTCCGGCGAGAGCGGTCACATCTCCTCCTCTCTCCTATCTCTGCTCCAACTTCAAAGTCCCTACTTCACCTGACTGTGAATTTTTCAAACTATATTGGATTATCCATGGAATTGATTAGCTGGTCTCTGAACGCTATTGACACCATTTGTTCAACAAGGAAATCAGGGCCGGGCAACCCTGCAGCTCCCACACACTCACATCGCCTCAATTCAGAAAACGGACTGTTTCTAGTTTAGTGCACATAAACAATGTCAAATGTATATGTTTTGTCTTAATTCTGATGTGTGACATTATTAAGGTAAACAAGTAATAATTGTAGATTAATTGCTGTATCTTGTCTGTGGTAATTTGAGTTTGGAGGACAAATTACACCAACTTGTTGTGTGGTCATTAATGAATGAATCTTGAATTGTTCACTGTTATTCACTAATATCCCTAAAAATACAGAAGCATACCAAATGGCAAATGTCAGCTCTTCCCAGTTTCTCTGTGATGGAAGCCATACACACACATGCATACGCGCACACAGAGGCCATACATAGAACGCAACAGGACAAACAAGAACAAAGCAGAAACCTTTTAAATCACAAAGCAGTATACACACATGTTCCACTGACTCTCTCTCTCTTTCTGTGTGTGACTGTATTTTGCTTTTTCCTCTCCTGGTCAGGTCACAGTGTGATGATAATCTGTACTCATCGTGAATATCCCTTCCAGTAAAACAATGAGGGATGATTGCAGATTACAGTTGTAGATTATCTCCCAGGGATTGACAAAGTGGGGAGGGAAAATAGAGGGAGGGCGATGAAGAGGAGGAAAAAATAGGAAGAGAATGTTAAAATATAGACAGATGGACAAAATTAAGAGAGGAAGGAGAAGAAAAGAACAGGCACTTAAAGGGGTCAGTGGACTACAGACTGACCACGCTCAGTGGCTCCCGTGTCATAGGGCTGCGTTCAGTGGCTGTAATCAGCAGTGACCTGCTGTGTAATAAGATGGCACACAGTTTTAGACTGCCACTGTGGACAGCCGGGCCCAATTTCCTTATTTTTGGATGACAACTGGAATCAGAAATCAGGAACGTGACACCAGTTTAATGCACAATCGCTGCACAACACACTAAACTCAGAAAAAAATACAACAACAAAAAGATGGGTGATCTGGGACACATCAGGGCAAGGGACAGACAGCGAGAGAGGGGATTATTTACATTTTAAAAAAAGAATAAATCCGTATTGTGCGAATGTGGCACACGGGGAGGAGGAGCAGAAACAGGTTTGATTCAGCAGCAGTCAGACCAACAAAACCAGCTGATTTTACACAGATTTAGTATGTTTTACTTTTTAAATATGTTTGATGAAAACATCTGCAGTTAGAGGAGACACACAGGTAAGAAGACACGAGGCATGTGCATGCAGCTGAGTGCAAGTGAAAGAATGATAAACTGGCAGGTCGACACTTTTCTAACACAGGAACGTTTGAAGTTGTGATGCGTTTATGGTCCGTTTATCCGAGGGACTGCATGTGGGGGTTTTCTTTCAACAGCAGTAAATGCAGCTGAACAAAAAAAAAAACACCTTTGTGATCCTTCTTGATTCTTACTTTGGTTGCATTGTGAAGGATGCTGATCTTTGCATCATATCTTCTGTGTCTGAACACCTTCCGCCCATCGTGCACCTCCTACCTGCTCAGTCAGTTGTCTTTTTTTAAAACACGTGCAAATCACAACAAACTTTCCTGCATTTTATTAAAGATATCTCCTACTTTTGATTCAGTTATCTTGTCTCAGCATTTCCACAATATCCATCTTCTTCTGCACTCCCTTCCCTGCCTATGTTTCATCCCCCCTATGTCACTGCTGGCCTTGACACCATGTCACCTGACATTTAACCTTTGTCTTGATTCCTTGGTCACATGTTATTCCTGGCACCCTCTTCCAGCTGCTGCTTCCAGACTGTCATCTTATTCCTGCACCCAGTTCATCTTGGGCTCTGAATGTCAATGACACAAAAATCCACAACAAGCTGGAGGTATTCTACAGTCCATGTAACCTCTGGTGATGTGGGTGAGGACACGTGTGTCTGCTGTGCTTGAACCCTTGCGAAATTAATATTTTCTGATAAACAGCAGGGGTCTTGGTGGCCACCGGAGCTCCGCTTTGGAAATCAATCAATCAATCAGCTTTTTTCTTATATAGCGCCAAATCACAACAAACAGTTGCCCCAAGGAAATGAAAGAAACAGACAAGCTCAAATTAAACTACATGTAGCTTCAGCCAAACAATGATAAAAGCAGCACCTACTCCTAATTTCCATCATGCCTGTGATGATTATTCTCTACAGTATGCTCAGACATGCCTCAAAAGGTAAATGAGATATTACATGAGCAAAAACGGTTTTCCCCCTATGAATCTGGTGCATCAAATTTTATCCAGTTTATCTTCATTCTAACAACAACCTAAACAATTTATAAATAAATACATTAAGACAGTAAATTAACATTTAAAAAAAAATACATAATTAACAGGAAATAAAAGGGTCGAGTTCCTCTTCTATAAATTGTTGAGGTCTAAGCTTCTAAAAACATTCTGGACTCACACGCCATTCCAACTCATAATACAAGTGTTGCTTAATTTATTACCACCCTTGAGAAATGTTAGCTACCTATTTTATAAACACTACCCAATCTAGAGCCTGTGGATCCCCACGGGCAACACACTTAAATTTCATACTATGAATTCTGTTGCATGTTATGTAGAAAAATATGACTCATGCAAATGTGTAGAAGAAAAAACTTTTTTGATAACTATGAAAGCGAGCAATTATGGAGTACCTCTATTTGTTTCATAAAAGAGGTAATATATTCAAGCACTTCAATATTTTAACATTGTTTAACACTAAGAATACTTTAGACATTGCTGTTGTGCTATTGCATCTGAACTACAACAGTATTTGCATAACCTGTAACCTTATATACCTTAGTGAAGAATTTTGGTGTTTTTGCTTTACAAAAAAAAAAAAGGGCAATTTTAGGGTATGTCTATTAGTTGTGTGAAAACAGGTAGTGCATCCCAAAATTTTCAATGTTAACTTTCTATTTCATTCATGGGACACTAAGACTTCAGAAAACTATAGGTTCATAGAGTTGTGGCAGTGGTGGGGGGGAGCACATATACCCATGTTGGGCTACTACATTTTACAGGGTACATGCCGAGCCTCTTCCCCAAACTGAGGAATTAATTGTAGCCAGAGTTGATAGCTGAGGTGTATATCTCTTTGTACTACCCCACTTTAACTTGAGGTCATCTTGTAAACTTTAACCCTCTTTATAGCCACTAATTACTCACATTTTACCAGTTTGGAATTCCCACCCACCACGATGTGATGGCTGGGAATGATGCCAAATGATGCCACCTGCTAATCAATACTGAGGGTCACAAGCTTATATTGTCTGGAATTATTATTAATATCTTTAGAAATGCTGAAGCTGATGGCCATCTGTCTTTATTCAGTGTCTCTCTCACCTGGATTACTTGATAATTATGCTGTTGTTCCACAGGCCTGTAATGTTACAGATGTTTGCTGGTCTGGTCAGAAGACGATCTAGGATGCTGCTGCTTTTCTGGATTTTAGCAGGAGGTGAATTTCTACTGCTGCTATTTTTTTTTTTTAATACAACAGCAAACCTGTAATAATGAATTTAGTTTCAAAGGGTAAGAATCTTTATCTTTGCACAGCTGTTTTAATGTTCTTTTCAGTTCCTCCATCCTTCGTCCAGCCTCCTCTCCCTCTCTCTCTCCCAGTCCACATGTCAGCTGTCCCCGATTCTTGGCATTTCCTGCCCTTGTCCCAGGCCGAGTTGACCCCTCTCTTCTCCAACTCCAGCCCGTTCTCATTTTCCCAGAGTCTGCTCATGGTGTCTCCATCCAACCAGGCCTCCAGAGCAAACCTCAAGGCCTCTTTTGGTCCTTACTCAGTTCTACAGGTAAGACGCTCAACAGCAACTGAAAATTAAAAAAAAAAGACCCTTTCTTAACTTCTGGCTCACTTTCTATGGCACATAGCGCAAGTCCATTTGGGATGAATCCAAATAATCTTTACAGCACGAAACAGGCTTCAAAAGGGTTGGATCTATCCTGATAATTAGACAGGGGATGTGTTTTTGGGCATAACATGTAATTTGTGTCATCTGTCATCCCCTTTAAGATCTGGTCTTCATGCTCAGTGCTACAACCCCTGGCAAAAATTATGGAATCACCGGCCTCGGAGGATGTTCATTCAGTTGTTTAATTTTGTAGAAAAAAAGCAGATCACAGACATGACACAAAACTAAAGTCATTTCAAATGGCAACTTTCTGGCTTTAAGAAACACTATAAGGAATCAAGAAAAAAAGATTGTGGCAGTCAGTAACGGTTACTTGTTTAGACCAAGCAGAGGAAAAAAATATGGACTTACTCAATTCTGAGGAATAAATTATGGAATCACCCTGTAAATTTTCATCCCCAAAACTAACACCTGCATCAAATCACATCTGCTTGTTAGTCTGCATCTAAAAAGGAGTGATCACACCTTGGAGAGCTGTTGCACCAAGTGGACTGACATGAATCATGGCTCCAACACGAGAGATGTCAGTTGAAACAAAGGAGAGGATTATCAAACTCTTAAAAGAGGGTAAATCATCACGCAATGTTGCAATAGATGTTGGTTGTTCACAGTCAGCTGTGTCTAAACTCTGGACCAAATACAAACAACATGGGAAGGTTGTTAAAGGCAAACATACTGGTAGACCAAGGAAGACATCAAAGCGTCAAGACAGAAAACTTAAAGCAATATGTCTCAAAAATCGAAAATGCACAACAAAACAAATGAGGAACGAATGGGAGGAAACTGGAGTCAACGTCTGTGACCGAACTGTAAGAAACCGCCTAAAGGAAATGGGATTTACATACAGAAAAGCTAAACGAAAGCCATCATTAACACCTAAACAGAAAAAAACAAGGTTACAATGGGCTAAAGAAAAGCAATCGTGGACTGTGGATGACTGGATGAAAGTCATATTCAGTGATGAATCTCGAATCTGCATTGGGCAAGGTGATGATGCTGGAACTTTTGTTTGGTGCCGTTCCAATGAGATTTATAAAGATGACTGCCTGAAGACAACATGTAAATTTCCACAGTCATTGATGATATGGGGATGCATGTCATGTAAAGGCACTGGGGAGATTGCTGTCATTACATCATCAATAAATGCACAAGTTTACGTTGATATTTTGGACACTTTTCTGATGTTTAAGGATGATGAAATCATTTTTCAAGAAGATAATGCATCTTGCCATAGAGCAAAAACTGTGAAAACATTCCTTGCAAAAAGACACATAGGGTCAATTTCATGACATAGGGTTAATGTCAACGAGCAGATGTGATTTGATGCAGGTGTTAGTTTTGGGGATGGAAATTTACAGGGTGATTCCATAATTTATTCCTCAGAATTGAGTGAGTCCATATTTTTTCCTCTGCTTGGTCTAAAAAAGTAACCGTTACTGACTGCCACAATTTTTTTTCCTGATTTCTTATAGTGTTTCTTAAAGCCAGAAAGTTGCCATTTGAAATTACTTTAGTTTTGTGTCATGTCTGTGATCTGCTTTTTTTCTACAAAATTAAACAACAGAATGAATATCCTCCGAGGCCGGTGATTCCATCATTTTTGCCAGGGGTTGTATTTAGAAAGCAGAAGACGTTGTCTAGCAAATTAAGGGCTCTGCACCAGTGCACCCACCAGACACCAAAGCTCCCTGAGGTGAAGCAGCAAGGTGAGGTTTTGCATTTTGCCATGTGCTTTCATTTAATTTTAATGATTGTTTTCAATTAAATTTCAGTGAGTATAAAAGCAGGATGTACGCAACTCATGAACCCGCATGAGAATACTGCATCATTTTAATATCACAGATACACTGCTCAACTTAAGAGTTTTGCTGGTCTATGAAGCAATCGCTTTCTAGATCCACATGATACCAATGCACCTGGCCACACCTCATTTTTAGATTAACATGACCTTCAGTGCACATAAGAGTGCAGTTATACTCCGTACTTACGCAACATGGGTGGGACAACAAATGTGTCAAGTGGAGACTAACAATGAGAGTTGCACTGCAGTGTGCATCGGTTTGTGCTCGGCGGAAGACAATCGTATTTATACATTCAGATTTGATCTAATGTGCAAAATTGGCCATGTTGTCTATCTTTTGAAGGCTTTATATCCAATACTGACAACTGTAACCTGCCCTTTGTAAAACTTCCATCACAGAAACAGCAGTGAACACAACATGTAGCACCTTAATGAAGAACAGTGGGCACCTTTCAGTATTATAAAACTATTAAGTAACTGGACCATTTGAGGGTATACATCAGTTCGTTAGTGCAAACACTGGAAGAAAGGAACACTGATAGTTCAGTCTCTTAACATCTAAATTTATAAAATGAAAAAAAAAAAAGACAATATCTAAATACTTTATGTTGCTGCTCTCAAAAGGGTTATATTATGATGTACACTGGTCTTAAATCATACAAGTATGAATGAAAATCAACATGCTTGGCTAAAGAGCGACCTGCCCAAAGAGTGAACCTGTCCCATTACAGCCATTGTCAACATTCTGGCAGTTTAGGAGGTTGTATCTGACCAGTACAGGTGTTTCCCAGTTTAGATTCCATTTAGACTCATCTGGCCATCCTGGATTTGCAGCATTTTAGTGATGCTGGTGAAGTTCAACATGCCTTTCCCACTAACACCATCACCACATCTGGACAAACTATACACCAGATAGGCTGTAGAATTGGAAGGTTGCGAGCCTTGTGGGCTGGACTATCACTCTGTGGAAAAGACGAATTTCATCTATTTTCAGAAATCTGAACATTCTGTCAAATGAAGTATTATTCCGTGATGAAAGTTTTCCTCCAATTACCATGTTTTTGAATACAACTTGTATTGGTTTAGCATCAACAATAGTCAACAAAATCACATACACAAGTGCTCAACACATATTAATGCTAACAGCAGTTATCACGTCTGTTTTAAACACGACCCACCAGGAGTCAGATAAACTGTGTCAGAATAATGTCTGGTAAAAACTGCAGCCACAACAAATCCAGTCATTCCTGGAAAGTGGTCATTGCAGTGCTACACTGTCAAATGCAAACTACATCTTTTAAAGAGGTAGGATTACTACATTTTATAAAGGTGTGTCAGAGGTTCAGTTACATACCTCTGTCTTTCAACAGCCTTTATCGGATCTTGTCCTCCCTCTGTCCGTTCCTCTGACTACATCCCTCCTGTCAGAGCATGTGGAGAGAGAGATGGATCAGGAAGGTCAGGAGAGGTTCAGGGTGAGGGTGCTGTTCCATACGTCAGGTGACGGCAGCAATCAAAACACCTGTGTCACTCTGCACGCCTTCAAGGAGACCGAGGAACTCAAAGGATCCTGTTCTACGCAGGTACTCCTCTGCATGTTACACTTTTTCCTCTGTGAGAGTTTTTGTGCTTTAAACTCTGTTGCTTTCTGTCTCTGCCTCCCTGCTGGTTTCCAGCCTCCTCTTGGATTTTGCATTGTAACGTTGACGCTGCCCAGTGACTGGTTCAAAGATCAGCACACCGGCCAATCACATCATGGTTTGAACAAGTGGTTTAGATACATCCAAAACCATCACCATGTACAGAAGCAGCATCGCCACAGCAAATTTATGGACCACCGCTGGCATGGTAACACTGGTGGTGTTGAAGGAGCTGGTCGAGGAAGCGCATCTTCTCCCACACTGAGGTGACTGTTAATGTTTGATACAAACTGCTGCATTCTGATGCAAATATGTAATCAGAGATCTAAAGTTTGAGCAAGACCATAATCGTCAGGTCTTCCACAAGGTTATGGGTCATACAATTGTGTCCCATCTGGCCAGATTTACATCTACTTATTACACTGGAGGGGGCAAAACCAAAAAGCACAAAGGTTGAATGAAGCCTCCATTTCATACAGTATGTCGTCTTTTTAAAACCGTCTGTGTGACTTTACTACAAAGCTGTGACTTGTTAAGCAACACAAAAGTTGTTATATGACCGATCTTACTTGTAATAATGAGTGATTTAAACATATATCCATCATCTTATGTAAAGACCAATAGCTGCCTAAATGGTACTATGTACAGTGTATCTGGAAAGTATTCAGTGCTTCACTTTTTATGTTACAGCTTTATTCCAAAATGGATTAAATTAATGTTTTTTTTCCTCGAAATTCTACACACAATACCCCATAACGATGTGAAAAAAGTTGTTTTTTTTTTTGTTTTTTTTAGATTTTTGCAATTTTTTAAAAACTATAAACTCAGAAATCACATATACATACTTATGTACATGTGACACTTGACATTTTTTGGGTTGTTTTGATTGTAACAACTTGACTTTAATCAAAGTGACATGCCCAGAAGTTGTCTTTGGCCTTTTTGGTCTTTGTTTGTATGCCAACTTGTCATTACAAAAACTGAATGAGGCTTAATGACAGCAGTCATAAATATTTATGACTGACAAAATGTTTATGACACCTTCATGACTGTGTCATGTAACAGTTATGACAGTGTCATGTCACTATTATGACGATACCTTCAAGTAAAGTGTTACTGGGTAAATTCAATTTAGAAAGACACACACCTGTCTACAGATAAGGTCCCACAGTTGACAGTGCATGTCAGAGCACAAACCAAACAGAAAGTCAAAGGAATTGTCTGTAGACCTCTGAGACAGGATTGTCTTGAGGCACAAATCTGGGGAAGGGTACAGAAACATTTCTGCTGCTCTGAAGGTCCCAATGAGCACAGTGGAATCATCATCCATAAATGGAATGCTCGGATCCGCCGGGATTCTTCCTAGAGTTGGCCCCCCCCATCTAAACAGTGACTGGTGGAGAAGGGCCTTAGTTAGAGAGGTGACCAAGAACCTGATGGTTACTCTGTCAGAGCTCCAGCATTCCTCTGTGGATAGAAGAGAACCTTCCAGAAGGACAACCATCTCTACAGTAATCCAACAATCAGGCCTGTATAGTAGAGTGGCCAGATGGAAGCCACTCTTTAGTAAAAGGCACATGGCAGCCCACCTGGAGTTTGCCAAAAGGCACCTGAAGTACTCTCAGACCATGAGAAAGAAAATTCTCTGGCCTGATGAGACAAAAATTGAACTCTTACAGTGAAGCATGGTGGTGGCAGCATCATGCTGTGGGGATGTTTTTCAGCGGCAGGAACTAGAAGACTAGTCGGGATTGAGGTGATGGTGAGGGGAGGTGATGGTCTAGTGGTTAAGGCATTGGACTTGAGACCAGAAGATCCTCGGTTCAAATCCCAGCCTGACTGGAAAATCCCTTGGGCAAGGTCTTTAATCCCCTGTTGCTCCCGGTGTGTAGCGAGCTGCTTTGTATGGCAGCACCCTCACATCGGGGTGAATGTGAGGCATTATTTGTAAAGTGCTTTGAGCGTCTGATGCATAAATGCAGTCCATTTATCATTGATGCATAGAGACATCCCAGATGAAAACCTGCTCCAGAGCGCTCTTGACCTCAGACTGAGGCGACAGTTCATCTTTCAGCAGGACAATGACCCTGCTGGCTTTAGGACAACTCTGTGAATGTCCTTACGTAGCCCAGCCAGAGCCTGAATCTAACTGAACATCTCTGGAGAGATCTGAAAATGGCTGTGCACCGACGCTCCCCATCCAACCTGATGGAGCTTGAGAGGCATCATATTGAAGAAGACTTGAGGCTGTAATTGCTGCCAAAGGTGCATCAACAAAGTATTGAGCAAATGGTGTGATTACTTATGTACATGTGATTTCTTAGTTTTTATTTTTAATGAATTTGCCAAAAACATTTTTCATGTTGTCATTATGGGGGAAAAAATAATTTACTCCATTTCGGAATAAGGCTGTAACATAAAATGTGGGAAAGTGAATCACTGTGAATACTTTTTGGATGCACTGTAGTTGTATAATCCTAACTGTAATGGTTAGGAAACCAGTTATTATTATTATATAACAATTATTATTGTGCTTTACAAACACACACACACACACACACACACACACACACACACACACACACACACACACACACACACACACACACACACACACACACACACACACACACACACATACACACACACACACACACACATATTATTGTGGAGATTTTTCTCCACTGAGATTAAAGAGCAAAATAGTTTGTTCATAGATTTCTGCATAAATGAGCATGCAGATTCTGAAGTCATTAAACAATTTTTAAAAAAATCTAAAAGGGTGAGTACTTTTTACGGGCACTGTGGAAATCTGTAAAATGACACGACATGAAATTGAGGAAATCTTTACAGTTAGTGCAACTACAATATAGAAACAGCTAAACAAATGGACTACTAGTAATGTTACAGAAATATTGGCAATAAAGAAGCATAAATAGAAACATTTTTAAAAAAATCAGCCTTCACATTTTATCTCTCATACGTTGACATTCATTTAATCAATCAAGTGTCTCTTACCATGTTTTTGTCTTAGAAATGTGATAGCAGGGCTCCTGAGTTCAAAAAGATGATTTAAAAGAGAGAGAGAGAGAGAGAGAGAGAGAGAGAGAGAGAGAGAGAGAGAGAGAGAGAGAGAGAGAGAGAGAGAGAGAGAAATTAGCTGACTGAAGATTTATGTTTCCATTCAGGTATCTTCCTGGATTTGAGAGACATGTTCCAGAATCTCACAAACACCAGTGGAACCCCATAAGAAACCAAGTACAGCTTTACCTGTCCTACACCTCAAGGGCCAGCCGACAGCTGACAGTACGTGGGTATGTTCAGAACATAATATTGAGACACTCTTCTTCTTCATGTTTTTGAATAATATACTGTGCCTGAGCTTGATTTTCTTGCTTTTAGGTGTGCAGAGGACAGGATTTCTCAGTCCCAGCAGCAGCTCTTCTATATCAAAGCTGTGAGTCTGAGGGATCAGAAGAATAACCAGCAAAACGGCACCAAAGAAGAAGAATTCTGTCTGAATGGACAGAAAGAGGAGGAGCTTAACTTGGATTCCCACGTCCTGATTTGCTATCACAGGGGGCCGGTCCTTATAGGACAGCCAATCAGGGTGTCTGTGAATGTTAGGGCCAACTTCAGTGCAGAATTGGTTGTTGTAAGGTACGTAGAAAATGTAGGGAAAGCATGATCAAATTAGAAATCAATGGCAGTACAACTTCCCCCCCTTGTGTCCTCAGGTTAAAGGTCAGAAAGGGTTTAGTGCTGATGGTGGCCCAACGTACTTTGACCTCTGACCTGTGGGCAGTCACCCTGGAGAGGACCCAAAGCTCCCAACATGACGTGGTTTCTATACTCTGCCGCAAACACAATCAGTTCAAGCAAACACACAAGTAAGCGAAGTGTGCGATTTCACCTCCATTCATCCAAAAGCTGGCCGTACACTACACAATGATACAGTGCCATAGTGTCTTAACATATTACTAAATAACCCTAGAACACAGCATACATTTTAAATTTCAATTTTTCTTTTTTAGCAACACCATTTAATTATTACCACATGATGTTATGTGACAATATTATGATGCTCAGCTTTCTGTTAATAGTGAATTTTTTTAATATGTTCCAAATATGTCTCTGTATTCCAAATTCGCCATGATGTTGAGAGACATCATTGTCATGACAACCAGGTGTCGCATAACCAGGTTCCTTCTGCGTGTTTGAACTTGTCTAATGGTGCAGGACCATTTATTTTGAGACCATTTGTGACCCAACAGGTCAGATTCACTTTGCTTTATCTTTCTGCAGTTCCACTCTCCTCCAACAGATGGCGTGTTTGTCAATTAATGGCCTCAGGAGGAGTTTTGGCATTGCCATCTCAGTTTCAGTTAACTGGTGGGTGGAGTATGGCGGACGCAGTAACCATCCATCTCCACACGGGGTAGCAGTGAGCATCTTCTCGTTCACTGATAGACATATCAGTGGTATTGCTCCCATCACAAAGGTAGTTCATGCATTTGCTGCCTTCGACAAGTTTCATTTTATCAGTGATGTTTCATAAATTCTGCTTAAACACCCCCCCTCCACCTTATTGTTGCCAGAGTAATGTGATTGTCAACACAGCCATACTGACCAATCAACCTGTGTCGCTTTCTGTCATCGTCCTGGCTGTCGGCCATGATGGGAAGGTGTTCGATGTCACCGCAGCAGTCACATGTCACTCTACCAACGAGAACACCATCAAGGTGCAATCCATGCTGCCAATTTAGCAACTGTTGCTAGATCAAACAACTTTTTGACCTTCTCTAGCGACAAATCTGGCGACTTTCATGACCCACAAAATACTCAGTTTGTAATAGTTGATCATGACAAAATTTCAAAAAAACAAACCGATTAAAAAAATAAGTCTTCCTCACAAAACAAAGTTAGCAAAGAAAATAATTCAACCTTCAAGAGAACAGGATGCCATTCAGCTTACCGCCATGGTGATTATGTCGTAATGTAATCTAGTGACCATTACTAGCATTTCGGAGAGCCAATAACTTTTGGTGAGATTTTTTTGGAAAATTGGGTGAAATGGAGACAAGAATACATTTCACCCAAGAACTCACAAAATGCCGCTGGTTTGATCTGTGCATGTTCAGTGCAGCCAAAATTTCAAGACATGTAGCTTAGCATCAAGTCTGAACTGTTGCTGTGGTGACAGTTGCATTTTGACCATATTTCAGATCCAATTTGTTAATTTCAGGCACGTTCTCTGCAGTGGCACAGATCTCACTGAGAGGATAAACCACACTGAATTGCTGGTGTGGAATACGTTTTGGTGAATTTTGACCATCCAGCTGATGTGGACCTTTATGGAAACTGGTGGATTTATCAGGAAGCAATGCTCTTAAGACACGATAGTATAGCAGTATAAATACATTCCCATCGAGCAACAGTTCAACATGTGTATAGCAAAACCTGCTAGTTAACCTGCTAGCCAGCAGTCACTTGTTAGCATGGTTAATATTAGCCTATTAAGCTTTTTGGTGAGAAAATGTGTTCAGCCAACACCAGGCTAGTGAATATTTAGTAAGTAATTATGCTTACTGGTGTCTTCACTCTTGATTTTTGTTTGTTTGTATAAATGAAGTACTTGCAAAACCTGTTAGTTAACTAGCCAGCAGTCACTTGTTAGCATGGTCAAAATTAGCCTCTGAAAAAATTAGCCTCTTGAACCCATTTTGTGAGAAAATGTGTTCAGCTAACAACAGACTGGCAAATAGTTAATAGCTTATTAATGCCTTCATTCTCAAATATATAAATATATATATATATATATATATATATATATATATATATATATATATATATATATATATATATATATATATATATATATATATATATATATATAGCAAAGTACTAGCAAAACCTGCTAGTTAACTAGCCAGCAGTCACTTGTAACTTGATTAAAATTAGCCTGTTAAACTTCTTGCTGAGAAAATGTGTTCAGCTAACAACAGACTGGCAAATAATTCATAGTTATGCTTATTAATATATTAATGTCTTCATTCTAAGTAAAATAATGGCTAAAGTACTTGAAACTAAAATTCCCAGACACAGTTGAGTAAAAAGTACAGTATTTTCTTCTGCAATGTATTGGATTACAAGATTGTAGCAGAAACTAGAAATACTTTAGTAAATCACAAGTTTCTCACATTTTAGTACTTTATTTTCCACACACAAAGGTGAAACATGAAGCACAAACGTTATAATTCACAGTGTAGTATAGTTAAAAGTACTATCACAAAAAACACACTATACTTTTATAGTGGCCTGTCTCCCAGAGGATAGAATAATGTGTTAATTGTTGGTTACCTGTTCTGCATCACTGGTAAATTTAACTGCCGTTTTAAATTCCTCATTCAATGTCAGTGTAAGTGAGGTTTGTTTTCTCTGCTGTTCTTTGCTCTGTCGTGATGATGACAGGTGTCCACTGATTGCTCCACACTCTTTGTGGATGGCAGTGAATCAGGTTTGGGCAACACCTGTGCAGTGGTGGAGTTTCACCTGGGTGCCCTCAGTGGTTCCGTCTGTCTACAGGTGTGGGTCCCATCAGTGCCGTTGCGAGTGTCCCTGGTAGACCCTGTCCTCAATGCCATCGACGGCTGGAAACACTTCACAGGAAAAGGGTAGATAACACACTTAAACTATGGCTATGCAACATCTGAGTTTCAGTGCCCATAGCAGCCGCCAGTACATGCTGCATCTGTCCCTGCACATTCACCTGATGTATCAAGTTGACCTGGACTAGTTTCCTTTGGGGAAATTTTAATGAGGAGGATGAAATCCTGACCTTCTACAATTTCCCATTTTGATATTAACATTTTAAATTTACACTTTCTTAAACACAGCATTGGCTCTCTGTCAAGAATTGGGACACTTCATGAGATGAGACATAACATCACTGTCCCATTTGTGTCTCAGATTTGAGTGAAATTGTTGGCTAAATATACTCAACAAAAATATAAACGCAACACTTCTGGTTTTGCTCCCATTTTGTATGAGATAAACTCAAAGATCTAAAACTTTTTACACATACACAATATCACCATTTCCCTCAAATATTGTTCACAAACCAGTCTAAATCTGTGATAGTGAGCACTTCTCCTTTGCTGAGATAATCCATCCCACCTCACAGGTGTGCCATATCAAGATGCTGATTAGACACCATGATTAGTGCACAGGTGTGCCTTAGACTGCCCACAATAAAAGGCCACTCTGAAAGGTGCAGTTTTATCACACAGCACAATGCCACAGATGTCGCAAGATTTGAGGGAGCATGCAATTGGCATGCTGACAGCAGGAATGTCAACCAGAGCTGTTGCTCGTGTATTGAATGTTCATTTCTCTACCATAAGCCATCTCCAAAGGCGTTTCAGAGAATTTGGCAGTACATCCAACCAGCCTCACAACCGCAGACCACGTGTAACCACACCAGCCCAGGACCTCCACATCCAGCATGTTCACCTCCAAGATCGTCTGAGACCAGCCACTCGGACAGCTGCTGAAACAATCGGTTTGCATAACCAAAGAATTTCTGCACAAACTGTCAGAAACCGTCTCAGGGAAGCTGATCTGCATGCTTGTCGTCCTCATCGGGGTCTCGACCTGACTCCAGTTTGTCGTCGTAACCGACTTGAGTGGACAAATGCTCACATTCGCTGGCGTTTGGCACGTTGGAGAGGTGTTCTCTTCACGGATGATGCGAAGGAGATGTGTTGCACTGCATGAGGCAAATGGTGGTCACACCAGATACTGACTGGTATCCCCCCCCAATAAAACAAAACTGCACCTTTCAGAGTGGCCTTTTATTGTGGGCAGTCTAAGGCACACCTGTGCACTAATCATGGTGTCTAATCAGCATCTTGATATGGCACACCTGTGAGGTGGGATGGATTATCTCAGCAAAGGAGAAGTGCTCACTATCACAGATTTAGACTGGTTTGTGAACAATATTTGAGGGAAATGGTGATATTGTGTATGTGGAAAAAGTTTTAGATCTTTGAGTTCATCTCATACAAAATGGGAGCAAAACCAAAAGTGTTGCGTTTATATTTTTGTTGAGTGTATGTGCTACTAGATGTTTACACGTGATGAAAACCCTCAGAGCTGAGGGAACACACAGGGAGGAAACTTGTCTGTGAATAATATTATACTCTTTTGTTTATGTATTAAAACATAAAATGTAATAATAATACTCATCATTATCATTATTATATTAGTATTATTAATGTGACACTTTCAAATAGAAAATTTGACAAAAATCCCCACATTAAAAGCAAGTAAGATGCCCCAAGGGCAGAGGACACAACTGTAAGTTGAAAACACCAAAAATATGACTGAGAATAACCAGAAATTAATGATAATTTAGCACGCAGGTCTTTAGGTATATAATGTTCCTCATGCTAAAATTTCAATCTTTAGTGGTTTTAGGACGTAGAAGGTTTTGCCGTATGTATGGGTGGACAGAAGGACATCGGCTTGTCTTGACAAGAAAAATTTTGCTTCCATAAGAAAGATTAAAATTGAAGCATGAAGGGCAAATAAAATTTACAAACCAGCTGAGGTAATTAAACAAAATACAACCATAAAAGTGATTATAGAGAGCAGAAAATAAATAGTTTTTCAGAATAACTTTAAAATATTCCATTGAAGTCAACTTCCTAATATCAGCAGCCAAACAGTTGTCGGCGAAGACCCTAAAACCCGCTGGCTTCTTCTTAACTCTGGGGTCACGCTGTAATCCCACTCCTTGACTCCTGCAGCCACCTGGCTCGAGAAGACACATAAAGTTTGACAAGTTCAGCAAGAGTAGGTGTATCACCATTTAGGTCAAAATTATTTTAAAAATTGTTTTAAAAATTAATTTTCATAAATAATACCAATTTTTCCAGGCAGGAGTAGTCCGCTATTGCCCTCTAGTGTCTGTTTTTTAATCCCCAAATTTATGGACACAAAAATGAAATATTTATTCTTTGAGTTTGTCATAGGCTTCCTCTCTCTCTCTCCTCAGGTGTGAGCCAGTGTACCAACGCACTTCAGTCCAGGTTCTGACTCAGTTCACGGCTCAGGACTCGCACAGTCAGACCACAGACCTCCTACGCTCCTCTGATTGGTTCGTAGATGTGACAGAGCTCGTCAGCGACTGGCTGAGAGTTGAGGACCTGCATGTGGCATCCCTTGGTCATCAGAATATTCTGATTGGGTTACAGCCTGGAAGAACATCCGTATATGTAGGTGATAATGATAATATATGATGAGCTAATGCTGGAACTGTACGAGTATGAACTAAGTTGACTCAGTATGAACCAGATTCTGCATGTAGCAGCAGTTGCTCTGAGTGTTAAACCCATTTGATTGCTCATCACATTCTGTATTCTGAATTAAAAAACAAAACACTAAAATATATGATGTGAGTACATTTTCTAACAGTCATGCTCAAACACGTCATTTTCTCTGTCACTCTTAGGTTGTTTCTGAGCAGTGGGATGGCGTACTCGGCAGCTGTGAGGTCATTGTGACCTCTGACTCGGTTTCCACCGGTGATCTTTCTCTGCAAGTGGTTAGTGGCCTTGGCATGTCAGTCATGGCCAGCCCCACCCACCCATCTGTTGTTACAACAACAGTAACTGCACACAACATCCTACACGACCAATACCAGGTGTGTGTGATACACAACACAGTCTATGACAACAATGTTAAATCCCCGTACTGGTAACAGCGTAAGGTTTGGACAGCAAAAACATAAATGAGTGGGCAAGTGAGTTAGTCCATTCCAGCTAGGTGGCGTAGTCATTAATCTGAAAAAAACAAAACCTTATTGTATGTGGCCTTTGATGCACCCCATTGTTCAAACAGAAACTTTGTTTTGCCTGCATAATATCCCATAGACATAGTGACTGGCTGTAGCTGAACTCGCATGTACGTAGTTTTTCAGTCTCCTGAACACGGGACACATAATGTGCTTGTTTGTGCACTCCCTCCAGCTGAGATTCCAAGATGACGCGTACAACAGAATGGGAAAGTAATACTGGAATTAAAGAAGGACTAGAACATGTGACTGAAGATACTGCCAAAACATTTTGTCGGCACTGCAAATAGGTGATGGACCACTGCTTCCACATGTTTCAGAACTTTTGAAACGTCCACATTTTGAACATTCATGTGGAGTTCACATCAAAAGTAAGGCTGTGTCTCAATTTCGGGACTGCATCCTTCGAAGGCTTTATTTGCCAAACTCACGCAGCATAGTGGTGTGACTAGTAGGGATGTCAGAAAAAATCGATTCATGTCCGAATCGCGATTCTTATTTATTACGATTCTGAATCGATCCAAAATGTCCAAGAATTGATTTTTAAAAAGCATTTTTAAAAACATTTTCTTGCTTACTCGTTGCGCATACTGTTTGTCAGGCAGCGGCTTCTGTACTGCAGCGTCCCCGTGAGGGGAGGGTCCAGCGTGCTTCAAACATTCGTGAGCTGCAGCTTAGCATGGCGGACAAAGAGCTAATTCAGCCAGAACCGTCTTTGCTGAAGGCAAATGTTTGGGTGCATTTTGGATTTTATTATTTGCTGCGTAAGAAGGAGCTTGACATGACTTATGCAGTGTGCAAAATCTGCAAAATGAAAGTCAAGTACTTCGGAAACACTTCAAGCCTACAAGCCCACATGCTACGCCATCACCCGAAGCTAAAAGAGGGGAGCAGTGGTCTCTGCTGACTATCAATCAATCAATCAATCAATTTTTTTATATAGCGCCAAATCACAACAAACAGTTGCCCCAAGGCGCTTTATATTGTAAGGCAAGGCCATACAATAATTATGTAAAACCCCAACGGTCAAAACGATCCCCTGTGAGCAAGCACTTGGCTACAGTGGGAAGGAAAAACTCCCTTTTAACAGGAAGAAACCTCCAGCAGAACCAGGCTCAGGGAGGGGCAGTCTTCTGCTGGGACTGGTTGGGGCTGAGGGAGAGAACCAGGAAAAAGACATGCTGTGGAGGGGAGCAGAGATCGATCACTAATGATTAAATGCAGAGTGGTGCATACAGAGCAAAAAGAGAAAGAAACAGTGCATCATGGGAACCCCCCAGCAGTTTACGTCTATAGCAGCATAACTAAGGGATGGTTCAGGGTCACCTGATCCAGCCCTAACTATAAGCTTTAGCAAAAAGGAAAGTTTTAAGCCTAATCTTAAAAGTAGAGAGGGTGTCTGTCTCCCTGATCTGAATTGGGAGCTGGTTCCACAGGAGAGGAGCCTGAAAGCTGAAGGCTCTGCCTCCCATTCTACTCTTACAAACCCTAGGAACTACAAGTAAGCCTGCAGTCTGAGAGCGAAGCGCTCTATTGGGGTGATATGGTACTACGAGGTCCCTAAGATAAGATGGGACCTGATTATTCAAAACCTTATAAGTAAGAAGAAGAATTTTAAATTCTATTCTAGAATTAACAGGAAGCCAATGAAGAGAGGCCAATATGGGTGAGATATGCTCTCTCCCTCTAGTCCCCGTCAGTACTCTAGCTGCAGCATTTTGAATTAACTGAAGGCTTTTTAGGGAACTTTTAGGACAACCTGATAACAATGAACTACAATAGTCCAGCCTAGAGGAAATAAATGCATGAATTAGTTTTTCAGCATCACTCTGAGACAAGACCTTTCTGATTTTAGAGATATTGCGTAAATGCAAAAAAGCAGTCCTACATATTTGTTTAATATGCGCTTTGAATGACATATCCTGATCAAAAATGACTCCAAGATTTCTCACAGTATTACTAGAGGTCAGGGTAATGCCATCCAGAGTAAGGATCTGGTTAGACACCATGTTTCTAAGATTTGTGGGGCCAAGTACAATAACTTCAGTTTTATCTGAGTTTAAAAGCAGGAAATTAGAGGTCATCCATGTCTTTATGTCTGTAAGACAATCCTGCAGTTTAGTTAATTGGTGTGTGTCCTCTGGCTTCATGGATAGATAAAGCTGGGTATCATCTGCGTAACAAAGAAAAATTTAAGCAATACCGTCTAATAATACTGCCTAAGGGAAGCATGTATAAAGTGAATAAAATTGGTCCTAGCACAGAACCTTGTGGAACTCCATAATTAACTTTAGTCTGTGAAGAAGATTCCCCATTTACATGAACAAATTGTAATCTATTAGACAAATATGATTCAAACCACCGCAGCGCAGTGCCTTTAATACCTATGGCATGGTCTAATCTCTGTAATAAATTTTTATGGTCAACAGTATCAAAAGCAGCACTGAGGTCCAACAGAACAAGCACAGAGACGAGTCCACTGTCCGAGGCCATAAGTAGATCATTTGTAACCTTCACTAATGCTGTTTCTGTACTATGATGAATTCTAAAACCTGACTGAAACTCTTCAAATAGACCATTCCTCTGCAGATGATCAGTTAGCTGTTTTACAACTACCCTTTCAAGAATTTTTGAGAGAAAAGGAAGGTTGGAGATTGGCCTATAATTAGCTAAGATAGCTGGGTCAAGTGATGGCTTTTAAGTAATGGTTTAATTACTGCCACCTTAAAAGCCTGTGGTACATAGCCAACTAACAAAGATAGATTGATCATATTTAAGATCGAAGCATTAAATAATGGTAGGGCTTCCTTGAGCAGCCTGGTAGGAATGGGGTCTAATAGACATGTTGATGGTTTGGATGAAGTAACTAATGAAAATAACTCAGACAGAACAATCGGAGAGAAAGAGTCTAACCAAATACCGGCATCACTGAAAGCAGCCAAAGATAACGATACGTCTTTGGGATGGTTATGAGTAATTTTTTCTCTAATAGTTAAAATTTTGTTAGCAAAGAAAGTCATGAAGTCATTACTAGTTAAAGTTAATGGAATACTCAGCTCAATAGAGCTCTGACTCTTTGTCAGCCTGGCTACAGTGCTGAAAAGAAACCTGGGGTTGTTCTTATTTTCTTCAATTAGTGATGAGTAGAAAGATGTCCTAGCTTTACGGAGGGCTTTTTTATAGAGCAACAGACTCTTTTTCCAGGCTAAGTGAAGATCTTCTAAATTAGTGAGACGCCATTTCCTCTCCAACTTACGGGTTATCTGCTTTAAGCTGCGAGTTTGTGAGTTATACCACGGAGTCAGGCACTTCTGATTTAAAGCTCTCTTTTTCAGAGGAGCTACAGCATCCAAAGTTGTCTTCAATGAGGATGTAAAACTATTGATGAGATACTCTATCTCCCTTACAGAGTTTAGGTAGCTACTCTGCACTGTGTTGGTATATGGCATTAGAGAACATAAAGAAGGAATCATATCCTTAAACCTAGTTACAGCGCTTTCTGAAAGACTTCTAGTGTAATGAAACTTATTCCCCACTGCTGGGTAGTCCATCAGAGTAAATGTAAATGTTATTAAGAAATGATCAGACAGCAGGGAGTTTTCAGGGAATACTGTTAAGTCTTCTATTTCCATACCATAAGTCAGAACAAGATCTAAGATATGATTAAAGTGGTGGGTGGACTCATTTACTTTTTGAGCAAAGCCAATAGAGTCTAATAATAGATTAAATGCAGTGTTGAGGCTGTCATTCTCAGCATCTGTGTGGATGTTAAAATCGCCCACTATAATTATCTTATCTGAGCTAAGCACTAAGTCAGACAAAAGGTCTGAAAATTCACAGAGAAACTCACAGTAACGACCAGGTGGACGATAGATAATAACAAATAAAACTGGTTTTTGGGACTTCCAATTTGGATGGACAAGACTAAGAGACAAGCTTTCAAATGAATTAAAGCTCTGTCTGGGTTTTTGATTAATTAATAAGCTGGAATGGAAGATTGCTGCTAATCCTCCTCCTCGGCCCGTGCTACGAGCATTCTGACAGTTAGTGTGACTCGGGGGTGTTGACTCATTTAAACTAACATATTCATCCTGCTGTAACCAGGTTTCTGTTAGGCAGAATAAATCAATATGTTGATCAATTATTATATCATTTACCAACAGGGACTTAGAAGAGAGAGACCTAATGTTTAATAGACCACATTTAACTGTTTTAGTCTGTGGTGCAGTTGAAGGTGCTATATTATTTTTTCTTTTTGAATTTTTATGCTTAAATAGATTTTTGCTGGTTGTTGGTGGTCTGGGAGCAGGCACCGTCTCTACGGGGATGGGGTAATGAGGGGATGGCAGGGGGAGAGAAGCTGCAGAGAGGTGTGTAAGACTACAACTCTGCTTCCTGGTCCCAACCCTGGATAGTCACGGTTTGGAGGATTTAAGAAAATTGGCCAGATTTCTAGAAATGAGAGCTGCTCCATCCAAAGTGGGATGGATGCCGTCTCTCCTAACAAGACCAGGTTTTCCCCAGAAGCTTTGCCAATTATCTATGAAGCCCACCTCATTTTTTGGACACCACTCAGACAGCCAGCAATTCAAGGAGAACAGGCGGCTAAACATGTCACTCCCGGTCCGATTGGGGAGGGGCCCAGAGAAAACTACAGAGTCCGACATTGTTTTTGCAAAGTTACACACCGATTTAATGTTAATTTTAGTGACCTCCGATTGGCGTAACCGGGTGTCATTACTGCCGACGTGAATTACAATCTTACCAAATTTACGCTTAGCCTTAGCCAGCAGTTTCAAATTTCCTTCAATGTCGCCTGCTCTGGCCCCCGGAAGACAATTGACTATGGTTGCTGGTGTCGCTAACTTCACATTTCTCAAAATAGAGTCGCCAATAACCAGAGTTTGATCCTCGGCGGGTGTGTCGTCGAGTGGGGAAAAACGGTTAGAAATGTGAACGGGTTGGCGGTGTACACGGGGCTTCTGTTTAGAACTACGCTTCCTCTTCACAGTCACCCAGTCAGCCTGCTTGGGATGTGCCAGGGGGGAACTAACGGCGGCTAAGCTACCGTGGTCCGCACCGACTACAGGGGCCTGGCTAGCTGTAGAATTTTCCACGGTGCGGAGCCGAGTCTCCAATTCGCCCAGCCTGGCCTCCAAAGCTACGAATAAGCTACACTTATTACAAGTACCATTACTGCTAAAGGAGGCCGAGGAATAACTAAACATTTCACACCCAGAGCAGAAAAGTGTGGGAGAGACAGGAGAAGCCGCCATGCTAAATCGGCTAAGAGCTAGTAGCTACGCTAACCTAGCGGATTCCTAAAAACACGCAAAGTGAATAATTTAGAGGTGATTCAGCAGAAGGAGTGCTTTAGTTAAGGCACGTAAAGATTACACTGGGAAACAAATCGTAATCTAGATAACTAGATCAATCTAACTGCGCAGATTAAACAGCTAACAGATACAGAAAAACACTGCTGTGCTCCGGAACAGGAAGTGATACAATACCGCAGTGAGAGCCAACCACCAGACTACTGACCAGCGCTTCGCTAAACTGCCAGCCAACTCTGAACGAGCAAAGCAGATAAGTAAATTTACTTCTAGAATCACTTGATTAACCTTGTAAAGCTGCATTTTCTTAAACATAAACATTTTTAAGTAATATAACTATTTCTCAGAGCTCTTTGAATCGAAAATCGATTCTGAATCGAATCGTCACCCCAAGAATCAGAATCGAATTGAATCGTGAGTTGTTGTACGATTCACATCCCTAGTGACTAGGGTGTCTCTTTTTGAACGCACCTTGAAAAGTGGCCAATGAATGGATCCTTTTTTCCACTGACAATGAAAGATATAACAAGTGCACCCAGGAATCACTGCATGACTTTTTTCCCCCCAAGGAAAATGGTTGGCAAATTAGAAAAACAAAAGGACAACTTCAGGCTTCATATGTACAGCTGTAAATTAAGTATTGAAAAATCATTCTCAACTATGGGTTATGTACACTACATTCACTTGTCGCATGCAGCTGTCAACATTGCTAGGTGACAGGCAACATGCAACGCAATGACAAAATGCTCCATGGGCTAGACATCTCATTTCAGAATGGTTGGTTCAGCCTGTATGGTCTCAGAAGGCTAGAGCTTTGTAGAATGCAGCCTTTGAAGGATGTGGCACCCGGAATTGAGACACAGTCTAAGATGTCACAAGCTGTGTGGGGCCTCAATACGTCAACTGTTTTGAAACAAATGCTTCCAAACATTCAATTAGATTTGCTCCCTCTGGTGTTGGAATTTATCAAAACACAAGTGAAGGAACTATGAGTTGAACATTCAAAGGCTGCAGTCAGCGTAGGATTGTTGCTTGTTCTTTATATCAGATATAAAAATTGTAGAAATTTCAGAACATGAAAGCCACTATTTTTTTCCTTTTTTGTACATTAGGACTCCTTTAAATCAGGATATAAGAAACGAGGAGCATCCATCCATCCATCCATTTTCTTCCGCTTTATCCGAAGTCGGGTCGCAGGGGCAGCAGCTCAAGCAAAGCCGCCCAGACCTCCCGATCCACACACACCTCCTCCAGCTCCTCCGGGGGAACCCCAAGGCGTTCCCAAGCCAGCCAAGAGACGTAGTCCCTCCAGCGTGTCCTGGGTCGTCCCCGGGGCCTCCTCCCAGTGGGACGCGCCCGGAACACCTCTCCAGCGAGGCGTCCAGGGGCATCTGGAAAAGATGCCCGAGCCACCTCAACTGACTCCTTTCGTCGTGGAGGAGCAGTGGCTCGACTCTGAGCTCCTCCTGAGTGACCGAGCTCCTCACCCTATCTCTAAGGGAGCGCCCAGCCACCCTTCAGAGGAAACTCATCTCGGCCGCTTGTACTCGCAATCTCGTTCTTTCGGTCATGAGCCAAATCTCATGACCATAGGTGAGGATCGGAACGTAGATCGATTGGTAAATCGAGAGCTTTGCCCCCCTACTCAGCTCTCTCTTCACCACGACGGTCCGATACAGTGACCGCATCACTGCAGATGCTGCACCGATCCGTCAATCGATCTCACGCTCCATCCGTCCCTCACTCGTGAACAAGACCCCGATATACTTAAATTCCTCCACTTGAGGCAAGGACACTCCACCGACCTGAAGAGGGCAAAGCACCTTTTTCCGGTCGAGAACCATGGCCTCGGATTTGGAGGTGCTGATTTTCATCCCGGACGCTTCACACTCGGCTGCAAACCGCCCCGGTGCACGCTGAAGGTCCTGATTTGACGACGCCAACAGAACCACATCGTCCGCAAACAGCAGAGACGAGATTCTGTGGTTCCCAAACCAGACCCCCTCTACACCCTGGCTGCACCTAGAAATTCTGTCCATAAAAATAATGAACAGAACCGGTGACAAAGGGCAGCCCTGGCGGAGGCCAACGTGCACTGAAAACAGGTTTGACTTACTACCGGCAATGCGAACCAAGCTCCTGCTGTGGTCGTACAGGGACCGGATAGCCCTTAACAAAGGACCCCGGACCCCGTACTCCCGGAGCACTCCCCACAGGGTGCCCCGAGGGACACGGTCGAATGCCTTCTCCAGATCCACAAAACACATGTGGACTGGTTGGGCAAACTCCCATGAACCCTCGAGCACCCGATGGAGCGTGTAGAGCTGGTCCAGTGTGCCGCGACCAGGACGAAAACCACACTGCTCCTCCTGAATCCGAGGTTCGACCATCGGTCGAATTCTCCTCTCCAGTACTCTGGAATAGACCTTACCGGGGAGGCTGAGGAGTGTGATCCCCCTATAGTTGGAACACACCCTCCGGTCCCCCTTCTTAAACAGAGGGACCACCACCCCGGTCTGCCAATCCAGAGGCACTGTCCCCGATCGCCACGCGATGTTGCAGAGGCGTGTCAGCCAAGACAGCCCCACAACATCCAGAGACTTAAGGTACTCAGGACGGATTTCATCCACCCCAGGAGCCTTGCCACCGAGGAGCTTTCTAACCACCCCGGTGACTTTGGCCTGGGTAATGGATGAGTCCGCCTCTGAGTCCCCAGTCTCTGCTTCCTCTTCGGAAGACGTGACAATGGGATTGAGGAGATCCTCGAAGTACTCCTTCCACCACCCAACAACATCCCCAGTCAGGGTCAACAGCTCCCCACCCGCACCATAAACAGTGCTGGTGGAGAGCTGCTTCCGCCTCCTGAGGCGTCGGACGGTTTGCCAGAATCTCTTCGAGGCCGACCGATAGTCCTCCTCCATAGCCTCCCCGAACTCCTCCCAGACCCGTGTTTTTGCCTCTGCGACCGCACGGGCTGCAGCACGCTTGGCCTTCCGGTACCTGTCAGCTGCCTCTGGGGTCCCACCTACCAACAAAGATAAGTAGGACTCCTTCTTCAGCTTGATGGCATCTCTTACTTCCGGTGTCCACCACCGGGTTCGGGGATTGCCACTGTGACAGGCACCAGAGACCACAGCTACGAGCAGCCGCATCGACAATGGAGGTGGAGAACATGGTCCACTCGGACTCCATGTCTCCAACCTCCCCCGGGATCTGGGAGAAGCTCTCCCGGAGGTGGAAGTTGAAGACCTCGCTGACAGAGGGTTCTGCCAGTCGTTCCCAGCAGACCCTCACGATACATTTGGGCCTGCCAGGTCTTACCAGCTTCCTCCCCTCCCAGCGGATCCAACTCACCACCAGGTGGTGATCAGTCGACAGCTCTGCCCCTCTCTTCACTCGAGTGTCCGAGACACGTGGCCGAAGGTCAGATGATACGACTACAAAGTCGATCATCGACCTCCGGCTCAGGGTGTCCTGGTGCCACGTGCACTTATGGACACCCTTGTGCTCGAACATGGTGTTCGTGATGGACAAACTGTGACTAGCACAGAAGTCCAACAACTGAACACCACTCGGATTCAGATCGGGGAGGCCGTGCTTCCTGATCACCCCCCTCCAGGTCTCACTGTCGCCGCCCACGTGGGCGTTGAAATCCCGCAGGAGAACAATGGAGTCCCCAGTCGGAGCGCTATCTAGTACCCCTCCCAGGGATTCCAGGAAGGTCGGGTACTCTGCACTGCTGCTCGGCCCGTAGGCTGTGACAACGGTGAGAGACCTGTCCCCGACCCGAAGGCGTAGGGACGCGACCCTCCAACACTTGGCGACTGAGCTGGGGAGCAATAAGCAATGCGACCCCAGCTCTCCACCTCTCCCCGTGGGCGACGCCAGAAAAATGAAGCATCCAGCCCCTCTCCAGGAGTTGGGTACCAGAGCCCAAGCTGTGCGTGGAGGTGAGCCCGACTATCTCTAGTCGGTATCTCTCAACCTCCCGCACAAGCTCAGGCTCCTTCCCCCCTAGCGAGGTGACATTCCACGTCCCAACAGCCAGGGGCTGTGAGCATGGACCGGGTCGCCGGGCCACCCGCCCTCGACCGCCACCCAATCCTCTCTGCACCCGACCCCCATGGCCCCCTCTGCAGGTGGTGAACCCACAGGAGGGCGGGCCCACGTCACTCTTTCTGGCTGAGCCCGGCCAGGCCCCATGGGCTAAGGCCCAACCACCAGGCGCTCGCGCGCGAGCCCCAGCTCCAGGCCTGGCTCCAGGCCTGGCTCCAGGGTGGGACCCCGGCTCCGCCATACCGGGCGACGTCACGGTCCTTGATCTTTTACTGGTCATGGAGGTTCTGAACTGCCCTTTGTCTGACCCATCACCTAGGACCTGTTTGCCTTGGGAGACCCTACAGGGAGCACAAAGCCCCCGACAACATAGCTCCTAAGATCATCCGGGTACGCAAACTCCCCCACCACGATAAGGTGGCAGCTAGAGGGGGAGAAACGAGGAGCAAAAAAAAAAAAAAGGAGGAGCATTTTTGCTAAAATACAATATCATGGCAGTGCTTACCACAAAAAGGGAGAGTGCACAATCTTTTTAGGTCTCCACACACTGCACGACCCCCAGAGTACCACTGTTTTTTGTTGTTTTTCTTTCCCCAAGGACACACACCTTACTGTCACGGTAACAAGCGGCACTTCTCATCATTTTAACACCAATCAACCGTCCATACACTGTCAGTACAGGAACCGGGACAAAACATTCCCAGATAGCACATTAAACCACAAGTATTTACAGTTTTCCTAGGGGTCCGGATCCCACGGCAGTGAACTCCTCCCTTGACCACCACAGCATTTTAAACACAGGCAAATTAAAAATAAACTCTTCGTGTATGAAGTCATAAAAGCTCCGCCCATAACTGGAGACTTTATGTCACTTTATAACATTCAGGTGTGGAAATGATCACTGGTAAGATTTAGCTAAGCTTTTCCTTCTTATCTTCTCGTGTCCCTCCAGGAGGCATCCACCTGCATCTGGCTCCAGTTCAGTGATGACACCGCCGCCCTCCTGTCCTCCTTTAGTGACATTCCCTACTCCCACCGTCTCACCTCTTTGGCTGAGACTGTAGTTGTTGTGACTCCCGGTCACAGCCAGCGGATTTTCGCCCAGGGTGACGGAGGTGGGCCTTTACTGCTTGCAGAACTTGTGGTTTCAAGCTGTGTTGAGCAACCAATCATCTTCAACGCTTTAACCGAAGCACAGAGAGAAAGAACTGAAGGAGGAGCAGGAGGAGTGGGGACAAGGATCCTTGCAAGGGGATCTGGTTGGATCAGAGTCAATCTGGGCTTGGGCTTCCTGGAATCAGCAGGGGACAAGGATGAAGAAGGTGAGCAGTTTGAATATGACTTAGTGGACGCTCTGGTCGAATCAGACGGTGACATCTATGCATCAAATTTGGAAACCAGAGAGAGCGAGAATGTCAACGGTGTCAACAACTTTGACAAAGTCAGTAAGAGAAACCAGAAGGATGCTAGCAAGTGGGGACAGACCAACCGAAACAAACTAGAAAGAGCCGTGCTGAAGCAGAGCCAAGAGGAGAGCTCCGTGTACTTCTCTCCAAAACAAGAGGAAGGAGGAGATGGGTGGATGAAGGAGAGAGAGGAGGAGAGGCCGGGAGCTGGAGAGGTAGAAGTGGGTGTGGGTGCTGTCCTCTCTCTCTGCTCGCTCTTTGCTGTCCTCTTCCTGGCAAACTGTCTGCCCTGCATTCTCAGAGACAAGAGAAAGAGAAAAACACAGGAGAGGGACATAGAAATCCACCGTTGTACTACGGAAACAACTGGGGAGGTGCAGATGAAGAAATGCAGAGGAGTGGAAGAAGACAGACACCGGTGAAGGCGTGAAAGGAGAAGATATCATTTGTGAACATTTTGGATTCAAGTTGAAGTAAGGGTGCAGCTGTACAGCTTTTACTAAGTCCTTCTGAGCCACGGCTAACTAACGTTACAGCTACTGTGTGCAGGATTTAAGGGTGTGTATTAGCATACATGGAATATAGCATTCATTAGCCATCTGTTCATTAGTGTATAATTACCTACAACAACAAATCAATGTATTTTCATGAACTTGGAAAGATCCCTTCATATCTATATGGCAGCCCCCCCCCCCCCTCCCATGGAGGCCGCCATGTTGCACCGACATCATGATACAGTAGCCCAAAAACGACATTTTGACTCCGCTTTGCAGTGCAGCAGGAAAACTAATGCAGATTAAAAAGTATGGCGACCTTCATTTTTTTGTGTAATGGAGTGAAAATGTGACAGAAAAATTTGTGACCAGTGATGGGATAATGAAATCTGCAACCTCATAACTAGATCCTACACACTGTAGCTTTAAAAATCACTGGTGTGTCACATGACAGTGTCTTCACTTTTTGCCATCCCAGAAACCTTAATCTGAGACATGTACTTTGACAGCCTCAGAACTAGAAGAAGCAGGAGTGTTTGGTCTGCGTTCTCCAGCCGTGGGTTTGAGGGAGATGCAGCCTTCCCAAGTCTCAACAGGCCCACATGAACACTACATTTTCCATTTAAAATCTTGTGTTCAGTCTCACTTTCTGACTTATAGAGTCCTTTTTGTGTTGCACCAAGTTTCCGTAAAACCAGAGTTATTGTTTCATCAATGTGGTGCGATGAACCAAGAACCTTTACGTCACTGACAGATGTTTTTTTGTCATTACTCTGTGTGTTTTATTATGACAGGGTGATTAAAAAATAGATCAAGTCCTTAAAAACTCTATCCAAAAACCTGGTCAGTTTGAGAAACAGGCCGTATGTTATATGGCTGGGGGGGCCTGGCTGCCGGTTTGTTTCTGTCTTTTGGTTTTCCTCCCAGGTGGCGTGCGTTTGGGACTGAGTGGCTGTGTTGCTGAGGCTGTCAGGACCTCACCCTGATCACCTGCGACTCGTCAGGACTCACAGCTGTGGTGCATCTGGATGGATTGGAACATGTTGGCATTTAAGACTGGAGTGCACAGTGTGTATTTGCCAGAGACTCGACCTTGTGACCAGACGGGTGAGATCGTCGTCTCGGGAGCCATCTCATCAACAGCGGATGCTGAGAACGTCCAGGTTTGATGCACAGTCTGTGAAAGAGGAGGGGGTGAGGTTTCATGCTCGTCAGCACACTTCCTGAGGTACGTTAGATTTTGTGACTAACATTTATACAGTCAGTAAATGTGGTGTCCCTCACACCTTATTGTATTGAGCTGTTTGTTAGTCATGTATCAGCTTTCACCGCAGTGGAGTTTTGTGAACTGGATGTTCCATGCCTGCAGGTTGGGAAGCTGATCAGTAATCAAGCCAGGAAGTGTTTGCTGTTTGTACACCTTTAAGTGTTCTGTGTGTAGAGTGTGGACTCACATAATGGTTCCTTCTTTCACAGACTCGGTTGTTGCGGCCACCTGGGGGGTGTCGGCGGGGTCCTTGGGTCCGAAACAGCTTCTGGCTCCGGACCGTTAGCGCTGCTGGGAGCGCACCACGCCAGGCCGCACCTTTTTGTTATTATATTATCACTGTTATGTATTAAATTCAGTTAGCCTTTGAACCGTGCTCTGCTTATTTCATACTGGGTCCTTCAAACGCTGGTCGGTTCTCCGAGCTGCGTCCGACACATAACACCGTATCCATAAAGCAACTCAAAGTCCTCTCAAAGAGCTCTGAACTTGGCCTATGTAAATTTTCCTGGCAAGGAATCTGAGCCAGCAGTAGTCTGAGAGCAAGTCTGAGCAAGGAGGGGACAAACTGCTATGTTTGTGAGGAGGCAGGGTTGACCCGGTTGCTAGGTATGACGCAGTCCTCTAAGAACTGTGATTGGTTGTCACAGAAATGGGAGCAGAAATAGAAAACAAATGCGCTCCGCCCTCCTAGTCATGAATGGACAGTGAAATCAACCGATCATATAACCTGAGCTGCGTTAAGATGTGTAATCGTGAGGATAACTTTATTATGATGATCAAACACAGCAAAATTAAATGAACTGTTACACAGCTTGAAAATGTTTGAACATACCTCAGTCACAGGCCAAATATCTATGCTATTAATAGCATGCATGCGTGCATGCATTTAGTATGTTCATTGGGCCTCATGTATCAATGTTGCGCATTTGTGGTGTAAATTTACGGTGTAAACTTGAAATACACCAAAGTCGCCGTGACATGTATCAAGCAGTGCGCACCTGCCCATTTCTGGCATACGCCTGACGTGATCTTGATAAATGCGGCGGGTGGAACGATCGTAATTATAATAAACACGCCCATAAATATTCAGACTCCTCTTCAGACACACCCTCATTTTACGACATGGAAGCCGGGAGACGGCAATGAAAAAGAACTCCACCAATCACGACGCGTGCCAATAGAGCGTCAAAAGCGGCTGTCGTATCAATTGCTTTGTAGTATATAATCAATAAAGTGTTACAGTGGTCCCTCATTAATCGCTGGAGTTACGTTCTAAAAAATAGCCCGTAATACGCAAAACTGCGACGTAGTCAGCGTTATTTTTTACAATTATTATAGACGTTTCAAAGCTGTAAAACCCCTCACTACACAGTTTGTACACTTTCTCAATCAGGCATGAACATTTTCTCACTTTTCTCTCGTGTGTAAACACTCTCAAAGTTCAAACCTTAGTAGGAAAATAATACCAAACTGTTTTCAGGCCCAAACATTTGTTTGAGAAATAAAAATAGAACGTTTTCCTATAAATAATTATGATGGCATTTAGAACTAACAAATTAATTTTAACGATCAACGAACGAGGTCGGACACATAAGAAATTATTTATAGTGACTGACCAGTATTTCACAGATCGCTCCTCTGCGTCCTGACAAACACAGTTATGAGTGGTTGTTGCCGCTCTTTTCTCTTCTGGGCACCAAGATTCTTATAAACAGATACACAGAACACTGTAAAAAAAAAAAAAAGGTATGCAAAATTGGACTAAATACTCCGAGACTCCGAGGCCACGACAGGTGAACGGCGTTATAGCGAGGGACCACTGTATTCTCTTTTCACATGTCAATAATTCTTGATGTGGATATTTGCTCGCTCAGTTAATAAGACACGCCTAATCTGTCAGATGTCTTTATTTTTTAAATGTATTTCTGTATTTATTTTATTGTGACAACCGAATGGAGACGACAAAACCTGGTTGCAGCACGGGCGAATTAAGGGAATGACGAAACTACAGTTATAAATTTCATAGTCTAAAACGATCACACCACATGAAGTTAAGCTCAGCGCTGCTCTGTCTCCAGGTTCGAAGTCTGGAGAAAAAGGCGAGCAGCGCTTTCTTTGCAGTAACGCTGTAGCCACGGATCGTGCTCCATAACAATCCCGCAAAAGCGGGATTTGTATTAATTATTATGTAGTATAATCAGGAAAGTGTTATTTATGTAACATATGCATTGATTTGTATAATGGCACTGTTTATCATGTTGATCATCTTCATTTTTATGTGGATTCTAGTGCTGGTTCATTTTGGTGTATAATTTACGCCACCTCTCGACCTGGTGTATATTTTCAGCGCAGCGTACGCCAATGACGACATTGATAAATGCCAAGTAGCGTAGCCGTTTTGGCGTACACCCCATATACGCTCAAATATCGCCGTACGCAACGTTGATACATGAGACCCATTGTGGCCCATTGTAATATAATTGTAAATATGCATGACAAGAAAGTGAAAACAATTTCCATTGTGGTCCATTTGAAATTAAATAACAAAATAGATGTAATAATAAAAGAACATAACAATATAATAGTATTACCAGTGTGTGTATAACAAGAACCTAAACAATTTATAAATACATTAAGACAGTAAATTAACATAAAATAATTACGTAGATCAAGCAGGTAGCGTGTTACTGACTCACTGTCATCCTGCATATGGAGAACATCTCTCCTTCCTCTGTCTTTTCACCCATCTTCTCTGCTTAAGACACTCTTGGGCTTCTTAAGTCCTCCTCCCTCCTTTTACCAGTTTGGCACCTTAGGAGCTCTCTTAAGGCTGAAGATGCTTTGCAGACAACTTTCATCTTGCGAAGGGAAAAGTGAAATTCTAAGAAATGTCTAAGAATTTGAGTAATTCTAAGATGTTTCTTATAGTAACGTCATTAGGAGCTATTTTTAGTCTCAGGCTGCTTCGTGGATACAGGCCCTGGAGTATAAGAGGTCAACATTTAGAAAGAGTGGAGAATAGTGCCACCTAAAGGAGAGCAGCTTCTGACTGTGTTATTTTGCTGTTATTCTGCCTCTGTTTCCCCAAATTTGTATTTGTGTCTTCAAAAAGGTAACTCATGATTTTTAAACAACTGTAGCAATTGGTTTTATCTGTTGTGCTGTATGTATAAATAACACTCATGTCATAGTAGGGCTCGGCCATATGATTCCACCCAAGTCACAATTATTGCAAAGTAGTGCTACATGTTGTTGTGATTATTCAGAGAAATATTGTGATTCTTGTGTATGATGGCAAGGTGGTAAATTTATGGTTTTTGTAATGCTCTGATCCATAAGCATTTGGTCAGTGACCAACTGTGTAATTTTGTCTCTGTGCAGTGCATCCGGAAAATATTCATGCTTCACTTTTTCCACATTTTATGTTACAGCCTTATTTCAAAATGGAGTAACTTCATTTTTTCCCCTCAAAGTTCTACTCACAACACCGCATAATGACAACATGAAAAGTTTTTTTTTTTCCTTGAAATTTTTTAAAAATAAAAACAATCATGCGTACATAAGTATTCACACCCTTTGCTCAGTACTTTGTTGATGCACCTTTGGCAGCAATTACAACCTCAAGTCTTCTTGAATATGATGCAACAAGCTTGGTGCCCCTACCTCTGGGCAGTTTTGTCCATTCCTCTTTGCAGCACCTTTCAAGCTCCATCAGGTTGGATGGGGAGCGTCGGTGCACAGACATTTTCAGATCTTTCCAGAGGTGTTCAGTCAGATTCAGGTCTGGGCTCTGGCTGGGCCATAGGCGGCAACCGGGCAACCGCCCCCCTCTGGGCTCGATGCAAAATGCTCAAATTTGGGCAGATGGGCTGGGAAATTTGGGCATGGCCCATGTTAAGGAAAATATGTTTGTCTAAAAAAAATTCCAAAGGCCATGAAAAAAAAATTGATGATGAAATTTAACTCGAAAGTGTGATGACCATCATCAGTGTAGGAGAACAGATGCAGAAGAGCACCCCTAGAGTATGATGTTTCCACCCCCATGCTTCACGGTTGGGATGGTTTTCTTGGGGTTATTCTCATCCTCTAAACATGGTAAGTGGAGTTGATTCCAGAAAGCTATATTCTGGTCTCATCTGACCACATGACCTTCTCCCATGCCTCCTCTGGATCATCCAGATGGTCACTGGTGAACTTCAAACAGGCCTGGACATGTGCTGGCTTGAGCAGGGGGGTCTTGCTGCCCTGCAGGATTTTAAACCATGACAGCATCATGTGTTACTAATGTAATCTTTGTGACTGGTCCCAGCTTTCAGGTCATTGACCAGGTCCTCCTGTGTAGTTCTAAGCTTTCTCAGAATCACCCTTACCCCACAAAGTGAGATCTTGCATGGAATCACAGACCGAGGGAGATTGACAGTCATCTTGTGTTTCTTCCACTTTCTAATAAATAATCATAACAGTTGTTGTCTTCTACCAAGATGCTTGTCTGTTGTCCTGTAGCCCATCCCAGCCTTGTGCGGATCTACAGTTTTGTCCCTGGTGTCCTCAGACAGCTCTTTGGTCTTGGCTATGGTGGACAGGTTGGAGTGTGATTGAGTGTGTGAACAGGTGTCTTTTATACTGGTAACAAGTTCAAACGGGTGCAATTAATACAGGTAAAGAGTGCAGAATAAGAGGGCTTCTTAAAGAAAAATTAACAGGTCTGTGTGAGCCAGAATTCTTGCTGGTTGGTAGGTGTTCAAATACTTATTTGCAGCAGTAACATACAAATACATTATTAAAAAATCATACATTGTGATTTCCGGATTTCTTTTTTAGATTATGTCTCTCACAGTGGACATGCACCTAAGATGAAAATTTCAGACGCCTCCATGATTTCTAAGTGGGAGAATTTGCAAAACTGCAGGGTGTTCAAATACTTATTTTCCTCACTGTATATATATATATATATAATGTATTGTAATGGTTTTAGGAGCCGCAAATTTCACAAACCCGCTGGGGGTTTCTGAAATTCAGGCAAATTTGGTGTCACCCCCCCCCCCCCAACTAGACCCCACCTCCTACGCCTATGGACTGGGCCACTCAAGGACATTCACAGAGTTGTCCTGAAGCCACTCCTTTGATATCTTGGTTGTGTGCTAGGGTCATTGTCCTGCTGAAAGATGAACTGTCACCCTAGTCTGAGGTCCAGAGCACTCTGGAGCAGGTTTTCATCCAGGATGTCTCAGAGGATTTCTGCAGAGATGGTTGTCCTTCTGGAAGGTTCTGTCTCCACAGAGGAATGCTGGAACTCTGACAGAGTGACCATCGTGTTCTTGGTCATCTCCGTGACTAAGGTGTTTCTCCAATCTTTCATTATTGACGGCGGCCAGCTCTAAGAAATGTACTGTTGGATCTGATCTTCTTCCATTTATGGATGATGGAGGCCACTGTGCTCACTGGGACCTTCAAAGCAGCAGAAATGTTTCTGTACCCTTCCCCAACTGAATCTACCCCAGGTGGACTCCAGTTAAGCTCTAGAAATATCTGAAGGATGATAGTTCTCAGTTTTGAGCTTCATGTACATGTGATTTCTTTTACTTTTTTACTAAAAAGTTTTATTTTTTTTATTTTTTACAAAAATCTAAAAAAAAAAAAAAAACTTTTTTACATTGTCATTATGGGGTATTTTGTGTAGAATTTTGAGGGGAAAAAAAATGAATTTCATCCATTATGGAATAAGGCTGTAACATAAAATGTGGAAAAAGTAAAGCTCTGTGAATATTTTCCAGATGCACTGTACACAACCAGAATGGAGTTGAAATGGAAAAAAAAACAAAAACAAACTAAGATGTGCTCATCATGTGGACTGTCAGCTTTAATTTAAGGCATTTAACAAAAATAGCAAATTAAGCATTAATCAATTACAGCCACTTTTAATTTATTTGATGTTTATCTAACCAGGTAAAATCAATTTGACAACCAGATCATCACTGAAAATAAGAACTGGTGATGTTTGGTAAATCTAGTAGTAGGCAGCTCTCAGAAACGGACAACAAAACAAAATAAAATGCGATATTGGCCTGAAGGTCTTGTGTCCCCCATTGCAAAAGTGTGTGTAGTCCCTTACCTTTTTGTGAGTGGGCAATATTTTCATGCAGCAATGTCATAATAATGACAATGTCAAAAGGCAACTTCCTTGTAGTAATCACTGTGGAGACGAGTTACCCAGTTTTTGTTGGGAAGACTACATTCAAAGAAAAATGACAACCAGGAAGAATTTGTGCATAAGTCATGATTTTATTGGTTTGTAAAAGTTGTAGGAAAGATGTGAAAATTGGAGTAAAATGGGCATGAATCGTACATTGCTGGAGTAGGAACCTGATCTTCAAGGGATGCATCCTTGGTGTAAATTAAATCCCTGGAAATTTATAGAGAGGTCAGTGTTCATCGTACACGGACATAATTTTCAGCCATATGACTTTCAAAATTAGGTCAAGGTCAATATTCACTTGTTGTTGCAAAATCCCTGCAATGTTTATTTGAAATATTTTTGCTACTCTGTTAATCTATAAGCAATTGGTGGTATTGTCTTATGATGCAGACATTTTCACTTTATCATTTACCAGGTGAGTGATCGACAAAAGTGAGAGGTGGGCATAGACCATTGTCTGCCTGGGTGGTTGCTATTCAGGACCCAGAGCCATCCCATGTTGTCATGGATACACAAACCTCCATTTTTTTGTGAACCAGTGTATTGTGATTGCATTTATTAGTGTTTGTCATAAACCACAACTGGACTGAAAAAAAGGCAAACATGTTTTATTGAATTAAAATTATCTTCTGTTACACAAAACATCTAAAAAGGATTCCAGAGAAATTACATGAGGGTTTGTTGTTACGGATGAATATAGATTTCAGTGCATCTAGATTTAAAAAATCCTGTCTGCAACGTGACAAAAACCTCATGTCAGATGTAATTACACTTGAAAAATTTTGCAGTCCCAAAGATACCTAACGTACTGTACAATAAATACAACACACACAACCTATTCACTCAGTAGTTTGTTTCTAGGTAAACACAAATGAATCATTAACCTCATCATATTATACATCATTTTGTTGCCTTTTTGGAGGCTTAGTGGTATTTTGCTGTTTGAAGGTTTTAATTTGACTGCTGGGATAGGCTCCAGCCCCCGTGAAAAATTTGGGTTAGTGTTGGACTGATCACTTGGACAGCTACATTAGGAGATAATCAATTAAACTGAGATTTGGGTTAATAAGAATATTGGCATCTACTACTATTAGCAAGAGGTTGATTGTCATGTCCCAAGGTTCTTTAAATAGAGCAATATCTCCACGTGGTGGATGTTTACCATTAATGCAGGTACCATGGAATTAATGCAGGTACAGTAGAATTTTGCTTTTAGAGGACGTTGCACCACTAAAGTGCTGACAATTTTAAAAGTGGGTTGTTTGTTATTTTGTTGCTATTTTGAACATATAGATATTTTTACCTCCAAGACAGATTAGACCATTAGACCATTCATTACTTCAAAAACTATTTTTTCCAAAAAGGAATTTCTCACAAATAAAGCAATTCATCAATATTTTTAAAAAAAGATTAGTAAATATCTAGGTAACCTACAAGCTTCCTTAAATAGTAATGCTATGTGTTTGGGTACAAGGAATTCACTAGTAACATAGGTCACCTCCATTTTAACATGTCTTATGATAGCGGTATCTTGACAGTGGACTGATAAAAATCAGTTTTGCTCAAATATGGGGTTGGTTCTTTATTTTCAGTGCAGGAGCCAAAAGGAGCGTGCAGCCTGAAGAAAGAAAAGTATCTTTGCATAAAGAAAATAATCTGATCATTGGAAAGTGTTTTGGCTTCTGTCAGGAGACAAACTGTTTGGAAAATTTCAAAATCCCTGGATGAATCTTTCAAAAAATATCTGATGTGCCAGAAAGTGCACGACTACATGATGGAGCAGCGGAATAGGGTTAGAAATTCTTAAGAATTTACAGTGCAGATGCTTGCTTTGTATTGTCCCAAATCGTATTTTGACAGATTAATTGGATTCTTTGTCTGTGAAAAGCAAACATTTGCATAATTACTCAAGTTTTTATATTAATAAAATCTAGGATAAAGCAAAATGTTTATTTTAAGCACATGAGATGTAGTTTCACAAAGGCAAACATCAATATTTAGATTCGCCTGGCCTAGTTACCAACATTTTATAGGTTTGCTAATTTACCAGGACTTTGAATGAAGTTTAATTTGTTGGCATTGTGAACCTGACTAAATCAGCACAACTGAGTTGATCCTCCAGACATATGAACGCTAACAATGTTTTAACATTACTGAAGTTGTAAAAAAGGTGACCTCATGCTTGAAGTTTCGTCCGGCCCCTACCACCACTGAAGGCGTCGTTCACCGATTAGCCCTGCCCAGCCCTCCTCTGGCTTGTGGCCCGCACACTGTGACAGACTGCTGATGTGTCCTTAGATTGCAGATCCAAGCGAAGCGTTTCCCACATTGTTCGCACTTGTACGGCTTTTCTCCAGTGTGTACCCTTTGGTGTTTTTTTAAGTTTCCGGCCTCCGAGAAGCATTTGCCACAGGTGGAGCAAGTAAAAGGCTTCTCACCTGTGTGGACGCGCTCATGAGCCTCCAGATTGGACAGGCCGGAAAAAGCTTTGCCACAGGTTTGGCACACATAGCTCCTCCTACGGCATTCACCGGGAGCCGTGTTGGCCTTGGATTTTTGAAGGCGAGCCAGAAGGTTTGCCCGTTGCTGTGCAACAATGGCCCCCCCGATGCTGCCCAAACCTCGCACGGGTAAAGCTGACTGGGAAACTGCAGTGGAAGTCATAGTACTACAGGCTGAAGTGTTACTAAAAGTACTTGTTATGTCAGCACTGTTATTATTACTCAGACTAGCTGCAGAAGTGGACAGTGTGGTTCGTGGAGGTTGCTGGGACTTGTGGTTGCCACTCTGATGCTGTTGTTGAAGCACTGATGAAGCTTGCACAGTTCTTCTCGTGGCAGATGTTCTGCTCCATGGAACCTGGGAAAACTGAGCCTGCATCCGCAGTGGGATTGACACAGGTGTGCCTGCTGAGGAAAAATTTGATTATAGCAAAACAGAAATCCAGTCAGACCCAATTTACAGGCCGTGCCTGATCCACCGGTCTTTGTTGCTGAATGTGCTTTTACAGAGAAGACACCCCGTTCTCCCATCAGAGGGCCAAGGGCTCGCCACGTGAAATTCTGCCTGAAGAAGGGTTGGGCCGATGCATGAGAATAGCCAATATCATGTACATCGGAATGCCGATTTCAATAAAATGTTTACTTTGATCACAAATAATAATAATAATAAAAATCATAAGTAACACCTGAATGTGTCCATTTTTGTCCTTTTCTCATTCATTCATTAAATGTATTCCATGCAATTTAATTTAATTTCAGGTGGACATTAAGCCAACTTTCTTCAAAGAATGGGATGGGCTGATGCTTAGCCCTGGGCCTTCTGATGGGCAAACAGGGTATACGAGGTCTATTAGAAAAGAAACCGACCGTTTTATTTTTTTAAAAAACTATATGGGTTTTATTCATATGTTTTTACGTCAGCCAAGCCTGAACCTTCGTGCGCATGCGTGAGTTTTTCCACGCCTGTCGGTGACGTCATTCGCCTGTGAGCACACCTTGTGGGAGGAGTGGTCCAGCCCCCTTGTCGGATTTTCATTGTCTGAGAAGTTGCTGAGAGACTGGCGCTGTGCTTCATCAAAATTTTTTCAGAAACTGTGAGGCACATCCGAGTGGATGAGAAGAGGTCGGCTGCGAGCCAACGCGCCAATCCGTCAGGCACGTCTTTCATTAAAAAAATCTCCTTTAACAGTGGAATGTCCGGATAAACTGCTGATTCCAACCTCTTCTGAAAGTTGTCTGTTCTCTCACGACGTCCTGGGTCAACAGAGGCTTAAATTTGGAGGTTTTCAGCTTGAAACAGGATGACGACATCGCCTCGGAGCGCTGCGCGATGTCCCGCTCTGTAGGAAGTCCTTACAGCGATAGAAACAATCCAAAATCTCTCATCAGCCGTTAAAATTTTCACCGGAAAACCAGCTTAATTTGTTGAATGGTGTCCACTCGGATGTGCCTCACAGTTTTTGAAAAAATTTTGATGAAGCACAGCGCCAGTCTCTCAGCAACTTCTCAGACAAAGGAATTCTGATGAAGGGGCTGGACCACTCCTTCCACAAGGCGTGCTCACAGGCGAATGACGTCACCGACAGGCGTGAAAAAACTCTTGCATGCCCACAAGGGTTCAAGCTTGGCTGATGTAATCACACGTGATTCAAATCCATATCGTTTTTTTTAAAAAATAAGGTTGGATACTTTTCTAATAGACCTCGTATTTCAAGATTCAATGGAAAAATAAACATGTATCCATGACTGCAGTTGGTAGCACATATAAATACTCGACTGTTTTAACACTGATTAAAACCAGTGGTGTGCACAGTTCTGCTAACCAGCTGACAAGTGAAGCTAGCTTTTCTTGAGATTAACTTTTCAGATAACTCTGAAAACCATTAGTGGACCAATTAGCTTTCACTAAATTTAGGCCCCATTAAAAAAACAAAAACAAAAAAAATTTTATCATCCTTCCCCACATGCCAAAATCATCCCGCATCAAATTTACTTATTTTTTGGGCAAATTTCATTAACGGTGGTACAGCTGGTACAAGAACTGGCACGTCCGTTAGGTGGTGGGTATGCTTTGGTTGAAGTTTCAGGTTAGAAGGCTGTGAATCCTTGAGAATGAAATTAACTGAGTGCCATAAACGTTTGTTAATTCAAATTACAAGGGGAAGTTTCATTACCCAACTTCAAAATTTTACTGTATTGTTTGTTCTCTGTTTCTAAGGGAAAAAAAAAAATCACCATCCCTCATCACTTTTTTCTGATGTCAAGGATAATAAAACTGTTTTGTTTTTTTTTGTTTTTTTTTTTATGGGGGCTTAGTTCAAACATTTGTTTTTGAATAAAGTTTAACAGTCAAAAACATTTGTAAACCTTAAAATCATACATGTTCATTTCTGTTGAGCCTTAAACACTAATTGAATATGTGAAATTACAAACCCTGCCAAAAATTATGGAATCACCAGCCTCGGAGGATGTTCATTCAGTTGTTTAATTTTGTAGAAAAAAAGCAGATCACAGACATGACACAAAACTAAAGTCATTTCAAATGGCAACTTTCTGGCTTTAAGAAACACTATAAGAAATCAGGAAAAAAAAATTGTGGCAGTCAGTAACGGTTACTTTTTTAGACCAAGCAGAGGGAAAAAAAAATATGGAATCACTCAATTCTGAGGAATAAATTATGGAATCACCCTGTAAATTTTCATCCCCAAAACTAACACCTGCATCAAATCAGATCTGCTCATTAGCCTTGGAGAGCTGTTACACCAAGTGGACTGACATGAATCATGGCTCCAACACGAAAGATGTCAATTGAAACAACGGAGAGGATTATCAAACTCTTAAAAGAGGGTAAATCATCACACAATGTTGCAAAAGATGGTTGTTCACAGTCAGCTGTGTCTAAACTCTGGATCAAATACAAACAACATGGGAAGATTGTTAAAGGCAAACATACTGGTAGACCAAGGAAGACATCAAAGCGTAAAGACAGAAAACATAAAGCAATATGTCTCAAAAATCGAAAATGCACAACAAAACAAATGAGGAACAAATGGGAGGAAACTGGAGTCAACGTCTGTGACCGAACTGTAAGAAACCACCTAAAGGAAATGGGATTTACATACAGAAAAGCTAAACGAAAGCCATCATTAACACCTAAACAGAAAAAAACAAGGTTACAATGGGCTAAGGAAAAGCAATCGTGGACTGTGGATGACTGGATGAAAGTCATATTCAGTGATGAATCTCGAATCTGCATTGGGCAAGGTGATGATGCTGGAAGTTTTGTTTGGTGCCTTTCCAATGAGATTTATAAAGATGACTGCCTGAAGACAACATGTAAATTTCCACAGTCATTGATGATATGGGGCTGCATGTCAGGTAAAGGCACTGGGGAGATGGCTGTCATTACATCATCAATAAATGCACAAGTTTACGTTGATATTTTGGACACTTTTCTTATCCCATCAATTGAAAGGATGTTTGGGGATGATGAAATCATTTTTCAAGATGATAATGCATCTTGCCACAGAGCAAAAACTGTGAAAACATTCCTTGCAAAAAGACACACAGGGTCAATGTCATGGCCTGCAAATAGTCTGGATCTTAATCCAATTGAAAATCTTTGGTGGAAGTTGAAGAAAATGGTCCATGACAAGGCTCCAACCTGCAAAGCTGATCTGGCAACAGCAATCAGAGAAAGTTCGAGCCAGATTGATGAAGAGTACTGTTTGTCACTCATTAAGTCCATGCCTCAGAGACTGCAAGCTGTTATAAAAGCCAGAGGTGGTGCAACAAAATACTAGTGATGTATTGAAGCGTTCTTTTGTTTTTCATGATTCCATAATTTTTTCCTCAGAATTGAGTGATTCCATATTTTTTCCCTCTGCTTGGTCTAAAAAAGTAACAGTTACTGACTGCCACAATTTTTTTTCCTGATTTCTTATAGTGTTTCTTAAAGCCAGAAAGTTGCCATTTGAAATGACTTTAGTTTTGTGTTATGTCTGTGATCTGCTTTTTTTTTCTACAAAATTAAACAACTGAATGAACATCCTCCGAGGCCGGTGATTCCATAATTTTTGTCAGGGGTTGTATATACATAATAAATTGGTTTGATAAAGGTCCAGGCTGCAGGCTGTAGGTAGCTTCAGCTAAATATTTTAGCGGTTTGTTGCTTTAGCATTGCCACAGGTAACTTTCCAGTTAGTGGATTAGCGGTTATTGGGGCTAACGTTTAGGTTAGCTGTGCCCACCAGTGACTGAAATGAGGTTTCTTTGCTAAGTGAAGGGGACAAAAATACAAAGTTCTGTTCACTTAAATTGAAATGCTTATGCAGAAAAAACAAGTTAACTGGACGTCCTTATTATCACAGCAAATATTAGCCGAGGAAGTTTGCACTTAGCTACTGGTACTTGTGGCAGGAGCGTTCCCAAAGCTTCCAGAGTCTATAATCACCAGTTCACTTTTCTGGTAACACACATTAGTCCTAACCACTGTGAGCTTTAGGGAACTGAGGAACACAGGATCCTGGGATCATAGGACTAGGGTTGCCACCTGTTCCTTAAAACACAGAATTGTCCTTTATTTGACAATTAATTGTTGCATCCTGTATTGTTCCATATTTTCATAAATGTCCCTCACACACTCATCAAAACTGAATAATGAACAAAATAAAAGTAGCGAGGACCTGATGCGAGGTACAGAGAACAGATTTCAGACTTTCACATCTGCAGCTCCGTGTGCCCACCTTTCTGGTCCTGCCACGGATTGCCTGATTGCCTGGCATGTCTACACCCGAAACTTCACCACATCCAAAGAAGCAAAAACATTTGCAAATATACAGATGTGAGTGGGAAGAGTCGAACCTCTGGCTTTACAGCGTTAGTGGCAATGGGTAATCTGCAAAAACTGATATCTAAAAAAGTAAAACAAATAAGAAATCTGTCTAGTTTTAAGGCACATTTTGATTATTCAGTGCCTAGACATTTTGCTAGTTTTGAGAATTCTAACCAAGTAAATATTTCTTACCCCACTAGCAGATTTGTTTTGCTTAATACAAGACAATTTGTGTAGATTTCAGATTGTCTTATTTTGAGAGGGACAGTTTTTTGCAGTGTACAAGGCAAACTGTAGGCAAACAAGAATTTTTATTTGTTATTTCCTCTTACAGTAAAAATGTCCTCAATTTAATGATTAAAATTATTGGTCTGTTTTCCTTAATATTTATGTTTGTTATTGCACACTTCAGTGACTGCACAGTTTATCATTAACAGGTGTGTGTTAATAAAGTACTTAAAGTTTTAAGTATGACTAAATGCTTTTTTCAAAAATAAATATACCACTCGTTGGGTGGTGGTAGTGACCCTGAGGAGCAGTGGCGGGCGTCCTTTATTTTCATTTCTGAAAGGTGACAACCTTACATAGGACCTTTATTATGATACCATTTTGTACCACAGGAACATAGGGCCCTGGAAACATAGGGAAGACCCCACTTGTGACTACAATCCACCCTAAAGTGAGAAGTTAAAAGAATTCTCAACTTTTTAAATCCTGATTTTAAAAATTAGGATGTATAATATGTTCCATTTTGTTACCTTGTGAACCAGCTGGCTGAATGTGAACACTGCCTTGGCCTGGAATGGAGGGGAAACTCTGGCTTCCACCCATCCTTACTCCGGAAGTACTTCCTCCTTCTGAGGGCTGAAGCACAATTTCTGGTTGTAGCTCACTCTCTACGACAATAACATCATCATGTTTGCCACCGTCTGAGTCCGCACAGGGATAAGAATATGAAGGGCCAGCGGAGGGGGATACAGAGTCTCCAGTGGGAGCCCAGCGATTAAAAAATGTCTCCAGTTCAAACAGTGAGCACTCTGAGCTGGATGGGTTGTTGGATCTTTGTAGATGTTGGGTCTTGGTATCTGGCACCCTCAACTGCACTGGGTCAACGCCACTGGACTCTTCTATAACAGGATTTGACTGGAAGAACGGGAAGAAGGAAAACAAACAGAAATAACTATTTTTGAAAGTTCTTTAGACACATAAATGCATCAAAATTGTGAGATTGTTAATAAAGAGTTCAGTCCTGTCATTCCAGATTATAACTACAATTTTATATGTTGGGTGAAGAGGCCAATGTTGGTATTCTAAATCTGACAGAAGAGTATATTATACATGCTTTCCAAACATGTTCTTTTCCTTTTCTCCATTTCATTCTGATTAACCATTAGGAAGAAGAGATAGAAAATCCTACATAGACCCAGAGGTCCAGCGGTACCAGTACTTATCCCTGGATACCATAGCATGAAATGGGTGAGAGTTGTTCACTCCACTAGACAGGATGCAAGTCCTTCACAGGGTACTTCAAATGCCAAGGCCAGTACCCATTTACTGCCGGGTGGACTGGGATAGTGCCAATGAATTGTCTTGTTCAAGGACAAGGACAGGTATTTTTTATTTTTGACCAGGAAATGAACCCATCTCTTAGTATTCAGAATAATAGTAGTGCTATGTGACTAAAAAGATTAATCCAGGTTTTGAGCAAATTTATTATTGTTACATGGGAAACAAGGTACCGGTGGATTCAGTAGATTCTCACAAATCCAACAAGACCAAGCATTCATGATATGCACACTCTTAAGGCTATGAAATTGGGCTATTAGTAAAAAAAAAGTAGAAAAGGGGGTGTTCACAATAATACGTAGTAGCATCTGCTGTTGACGCTACAAACTCAAAACTTTTATGTTCAAACTGCTTTTTTAGCAATCCTGTGAATCACTAAACTAGTATTTAGTTGTATAACCACAGTTTTTCATGATTTCTTCACATCTGCGAGGCATTAATTTTGTTGGTTTGGAACCAAGATTTTGCTCATTTACTAGTGTGCTTGGGGTCATTGTCTTGTTGAAACACCCATTTCAAGGGCATGACCTCTTCAAGTATTTTGACATATCCAAACTGATCCATGATACCTGGTATGCGATATATAGGCCCAACACCATAGTAGGAGAAACATGCCCATATCATGATGCTTGCACCACCATGCTTCACTGTCTTCACTGTGAACTGTGGCTTGAATTCAGAGTTTGGGGGTCGTCTCACAAACTGTCTGCGGCCCTTGGACCCAAAAAGAACAATTTTACTCTCATCAGTCCACAAAATACTCCTCCATTTCTCTTTAGGCCAGTTGACGTGTTCTTTGGCAAATTTTAACCTCTTCTGCACGTCTTTTATTTAACAGAGGGACTTCGCGGGGATTCTTGCAAATAAATTAGCTTCACACAGGTGTCTTCTAACTGTCACAGCACTTACAGGTAACTCCAGACTGTCTTTGACTCTTCCTGGAACTGATCAACGGGTGAGCCTTTGCCATTCTGGTTATTCTTCTATCCATTTTGATGGTTGTTTTTAGTTTTCTTCCACGCATCTCTGTTTTTTTTGTCTATTTTAAAGCATTGGAGATCATTGTAGATGAACAGCCTATAATTTTTTGCACCTGCGTATAAGTTTTCCCCTCTCCAATCAACTTTTTAATCAAACTACACTGTTCTTCTGAACAATGTCTTGAACATCCCATTTTCCTCAGGCTTTCAAAGAGAAAAGCATGTTCAACAGGTGCTGGCTTCATCCTTAAATAGGGGACACCTGATTCACACCTGTTTGTTCCACAAAATTGACGAACTCACTGACTGAATGCCACACTACTATTATTGTGAACACCCCCTTTTCTACTTTTTTTTTTACTAATAGCCCAATTTCATAGCCTTAAGAGTGTGCATATCATGAATGCTTGGTCTTGTTGGATTTGTGAGAATCTACTGAATCTACTGGTACCTTGTTTCTCATGTAACAATACGAAATCTACTCAAAACCTGGATTAATCTTTTTAGTCACATAGCACTACTATTATTCTGAACACTACTGTATGTGGCAGAGCAACTCTTTTATCACTGAGCTACATCAGGAAATAGATGCCAGGTCTTTCCTGGGTCAGGTCCATTAAGGTTTTGAAGCATGCATCACCTCACAGAACTGCTTTGGACCTCTACCGGCAACCACCCTGGCACACTTGCGATCCTGAAAATAGTCATTCATCTGCAACAACCTGGTGTTTAGTAGGAACCTGAGTTGGATCATGCTCAGTAAAACAGAGCACGGGCATAGCATCATGATGCATGTCAGTGACTTCCATCCCCAAATCAAGCTGAAAGATGCATACCTTAGAAAAAAAGGCCTACTATACTTTCTGAATGTTAAGATGTATTGCTTGTGCACACATATTTGTTGGACTATATAAACATATACAGTAGGGTCAGGGTGATGAATCATAATAGTCAGCTACAGCTAGTTTGGTCATTCACACTAGTTGCCAGCTATCAAAGCACAGGGTGCCATTGCAGAAATTTTCAGTGATGATGGCCATCAAGCAGTATCCTCAACAGCACAGCACTCTTAAGAAATATGTTGCATCTACTATAATAAATACTGTTTCCATATATTTCAAGTCAATTTGAAGTTTTTCTGCTTAATTTGACCTTTGACAGCTAATAGTCCCAATTAGTCAACTAGTGATTTTCATCCGTAGCACTAAAATGAATATACAGTAAAGAGAAAAATAGAATCACACAAAAGCCATATTTTATATATATATATATATATATATATATATACACACCACACCCAACTTTATGAAACTCAAGTATAGCAGTTGACTGTGTGACTCAGCTCAACTGTCATTTTTGAACTTTTTTTTGAGAACTTAATCCACCTACACGCAGGCAACAATTTAAAACTGTATGCATTCGTTCAATAGAAACTATTAAATGTAGTTTGTGAAATATTAGAAACTACAGTAAATACTCTATTGTAATATTGTGTCACAATTTTGCAATATCACTGCCCTACAGCAATGAATGAATGGGATGATTTATAATTAAATAAAACACAGTCACAAATTCAGTTTTAAACTTTTTTTTAATTATTCACATTGCAAATATTGAACATTAAGCATGATTATACAAAATTGTGACACAATGGGACAGTTAATTTGATTTTACAAACATTTTATTTCATTACAAAATGCTACAATGGCATATTATTTCACAGAATTATCACATAGCCTTTGCAAACATAAAATCTTCAGAGGGGAGGCGAAAAAACCCCCGAATAAAATAAAGAATATATCAGAGATCTCGCACTGTCAAAAACAATCTCAAAGTATTTTCACTGGAAGAACAGGATGAGTTACATAGCTTTTTATGTATTACTAGTAATTACTGTTAATTAGCTTATACATCAGAAAATGATGAAAGATTATCATCCTAATTTGTCAGTCAGCGTAACGTGCAAATGTATTGTTTTGTCTATATAGCGCAGAAGATAATGTTTACAGATGAATCCTTCAAATGGTGATGCAAGCACTGAATTCAGTACGAATGACATTACTCGTCAACTGAAGAATTACACAGCGGTCAAAATTTTAAAATGCTCCAATCATATTGAAAACTACACCACATTATTTGTCAGTTCATAAATATTCCAAAAAGGTATAGTTTGGACTGTCTGTGACTGAATGTTATGGAGTTATGTGGTTAAAACAACATGAATGGTGACAAAGGTCAGTTTCTGTTTAGGCAAAGGCTATATGCCCAACCATTGGGCAAATAAATATAATGTCCTACCTTATTCACCCAACCATTGGGCAGATAAGTCATACATTGAACGTTACATGCACAACCATTGATAATATAACCGCAGATAAATATAATGTCTTATCTTATTCGCCCAACCGTGATCGTGTATTTGACATGTTTGGTGCATCTAAACTACGTTTTTTACACCACTTTTTAAGGCTCTATTGCGGTGTATGTTTGACACATTTAATGGCGCCGTCTTTAATTACTGCGAAAACGCCGCAATGGATGAAAACAGACAAACTTTATAAACATTTTTAATGGAAGCCTGTTAACAACGACGAAACAGTTTTTGAACAAAATGCTGCTTGTTGGCTGCAAGATGGTGTTAGTTTGACACTGTTCCCTGGGTGTGATGAGCCAAACAGAACCGCTTTAGATCACAGCTCCTCCGCGGGCTGCAAACCCTCCCCTGCAGCTGGTGAGAAAATATCTGCCTTTTTTCCCCTCCCGCGTTGAAACCGGAAGTGAGCTTACAAGTGCGTTCACTGGTCGGTTGTGGTTGGGCGTATATGCTCGCGTATTTACTTTATTGACCCAACGTTGGGTGTATAGTCACTCTCTTCTGTTTATACAGGGGTCAAAAGTTAAAGTTGCTTCAATTTTGGTAAAAAGTGATACAAATCATTAGCTGAACCAATAGGATTAATAAATGGAATCGTTTTGACTGTGTTGGATGCTTGGTTTTCAAAGTACATGTCAAACAATGTCGACAGCCATTGGATTCCATGACATGTGACATATCTTACTCCGTAACGTGATAACTAAGCATGAAAGATGGTGCAATTTATCTATATATTAAAAGCCAAGTGGTCTCTGTGTACGTGCATGTGTGTAACTTCAATCATGGACAAACAGCAGCCAGTCGTTATTTTCTAAAGAGTAATGTCTAAGGAGTATTTGTGCTGAATTTGGTGCTTGCATCACCATTTGAAGGATTGTTGCAGTCACCTGCTGCACTAATAACTCCAAAGCCCAAACATATTGACTTTACAGTAATATAAAAAGAAAGAAAATGGCATAAAAAACTGGAAGTTAAAATGTTTGGCACTTTTGGTTTGATAAATGACAATAACGGTATTATAGTCATCAATTTTCCATGAACTGACAAGTCAATCAAATAAAAGGTTCATCTCTACAAAGATTTACATCACATTTAAACCTCAACATTTCATTACATATCTAACATACACTGTTCTGCTAAACAGTGAAAATACCACACTTTTTAATTGTTTTTGTTTGGGGTACCTCAAATAAAAAAAAACAAACTGTTAGTATATGGACAGTTTTCAATATATTTCAACAAAGCTTGTTAGATATACACCTGGTGTGATTTAGGATTTGACCCACATCTGTCATATCTAAGCATGATGTATGTACATACGGACGTACATTTCACTCAGTAGTTACTGCTGAAGCTTGCCGCCTGTGTTGGTCTTAACCATTAATGGACAAAAGGCCAACTGACAGAATGCATTTTGGTAATTCAATGTTTATAGCAACTTGACTATAATCTGGTTTAATATTAATGTTTGTCTTAATGTTAGGTTATCCCCATCTCCAGTTACCCTGGTAACATTAACCTGAGTACCAGTGCTGCCCTTTCACAATAAATCCCATCACTCTGTTATGAGTGAGGCTGCCACTACTCTGCTATAAAAAAGCGTGTATTGCGAAGTACATTTAAAAGAATCTGAGTTAATGTAAACTGCCAGACATACTGTCTTTATACTCATCAAAGACTAGCACATAATTAAAACAGCTGGCAAAAGTAATTCTGGTGAGTAGTTTATGTTGTAGGTTGTCTTGTACCGTTGGACGCACAGCCAAAGGTAACAAACACATTATATCCATTCCAATATCCTAATTTCCACTCAGTCACTCTGGTTTTTCAGTCATTTTGTTGGGCATTTGCTACTTTCACGATGAACTGTATAATGCTTTCTAGTGTCTCAGTTGACAACTCTCGTCACCCTGCTCCCTGCCACGTGAGCAGGGTATTTGTCGTCATACATGGTAAAAAAAATGGCTGCAGGGATGTTCACCAAAATTAGTGGGAATATTACTGGGTCCAGTATCTCCATTCACATTCAGAACAAATTGGTCAAAGGTCACAGTCAAGAAAAACAGTCCAAAAACACATTGACTATAATATCTCCATTAACACCGTGGCTACAGATTTGATCAAATGATATTATTAAAGTTACAGGATGATGTCCTCTGAACCTCTGTGGACATAAAAGTAATGGTATAAGGATTAGTAAATCATTTAAAGTCCAGTGGCCATTTTGTTTTTTATTTATTTTTTGCCTTTCCATTACTGGTGATGTTACTTTTTTTTTTTTTTACAAATATATGAATAAAAGTGGCCACTAGGACCTTCACATGTGTACTGGCAGCAAGATATGGTTGTCTTTTGATGTTGCCTTTAACATTTTAACAAGAGCTGCAGTTAAATGGCAAAAAATAAAAACAAAAACAAAATACCTCAATAATCAAACTGACTAGTTTATAGTTTTTGAGGTGACACCCCCCCAAAAAAAACAATTATGTGAAGCGCACCATGTTCCACTCGCTAGATTTGTGGGTGGTGTCTCTTTTGGTGTTTTTTAAGATTGCTGGGGTCAGAGAATCTCTCTGGACAAATGGAACACTGGTACGGTCTCTCCCCAGTGTGGATGTTCCGATGGATCTTGAGGTTCCAGAACTGAGAGAATTTTTTCCCACAGACTGTACAGCCATAAGGCCTCTCGCCAGTGTGAGTCCTGAGGTGGGATTCTAAATTTGCCGGTGAACCAAAGCCTTTGCCACAGAACTTACAGATACAACCCTTCTTCCTGGGGATTTTCATCTTTCCGCTGGCACTGGTGCAGCTGCCCTGATCCTGTCCTTCATCCGGAAGCTGTGTGGGTCCCTGCGTAGAACCTTTCACTGCCTGCATTTGACCTGAAAACTCAATGGGTGAGGACTCGTCTGACAGATCAATAACAGGGGGCTGCTGAAGCAATACAGGGGAGGAGACACACAATCCTCCAGAACTTTCAACAGCCAAACGTCGTCCTGCCGAACCCTCAACAGACAAGCCCCTCCTAGATCGGCTCGGCTCTGAGCCAATGATTGAGCCAGGGGGATACGAGAGAGGAGCGCAGTGAGAGGACGGCCCCGGGAGGTTTTCCTGGTGACAAATGTTATCCCCCCCACTAGTCCACAGTGAAGGACGACCATAGCTGACCTCTAAGAAGCCCCGGCTAGACTCCTGCAGGTCACACAGCTGATGGCTGGAATTTTGTGTCGTTTCATCAAAAGCAAGAGGTCCTTTGTAGTCATCGGTGCTCGACTCCACTAACCCTAGACAGAAAGATAAAGATGAAATGAGAGTCATTTTCTTCTTCAGTCTCTTACCCACGATGTATGTCTGGTTCCTCCAGGTCAGGTCTAAATTGTGCCACACATTGCTGTATCCACCGCATCGCAGAACCGCCTTGGGTCATGGATGGCAACCACCAGGCAGACAACAGATCCATCCCCACTTCTCCAAAGTACACATCTATCTGCTGCAGCCAGGTGAAGCGTGGTCATGCCCCTTGGCCTTCTCCACCAACTGTGTGCTGGCTCATGCACACACCCACTAACACACCACTCTTCACTGGATCAATCCAGCAGCGTGCAGGTGACTCAGATCTGAGGATCCCGCCAGCTGGAAAGCCGCGGCATATCGATAGCTACATTCAGGAAGTGGGGATGGTTCAGGTGTCCACATGGATGGTTGCTGATCAGAACACACGACGTGTGGCTCCAGCACATTCTCCCAGACCTGACCTCATTACACCATGAAGACTGATCCTAAGAAATTCCCAAACCTGCGCTCCTGCTCTGTACTTACCTTCCTGTATACTGAGACCTGTCTGACTCTGGGATCTTGGAACAGTCCCTGGTGCTGCCTCTTCCACCTTAACCAGCACCACGTCGGCCTCCTCTTCCTTCTGCAGACAGAGAGAAAACAAAAGGTATTATTGGATCAGAGCAATGTAACACAAAATCTAAACTCTACAATGCTGTTGGTAAAACAGCTCTTTAAAAGAGTCCATTACTGTGAAGAAACAAAAAAGAATTATTTTTGTTACAAAGAAGCCTTTGGATGTAAAATATCAATCTCTGGAGATTTTGGTCAGAAGAACCAGTTCAGCAACTTGCATTTAATAGTTTTAACTCTGCTTCCAGGCTGAATTCTTTGTACATGTGTAACGGTGCTGGTGTTCAGGCTGGTTTTTGTTGTTTGTTTTTTTAAAACAACTGGATGATCATTTTCATTTGAGAATAATGAGAAAAAAACATCAGGTAAATGTAGGTAGCATTTCCATGGATATTTTCTGTGGTAACGTCATTGCATGACCTAAAGTCCACTGAACCAATAACTTAGTTTAAGATGCACAGACAAGTGCACACTTATTTTCTTCACTCAGCTAGATTTTACGCGTCTCTGTGCCAAACGTCTACACTTTGACCTACTGACATTCTAAGAAGATTGCGCAGCAATGGCAGTTGGTTAATAACGCTTTTGTATGCACTTAACTGATTTACTAATAAAATGGACTCTTATTATTACCATCATCTGTGCCAGATCTAAAAAAAAAAAAGATTTAAATGAAACTTGCTGGAAAGGTCAGTCTTCAGTCAAAGAAAAACACACCTTAAACCTTTGGGTGGATGTGGGCACATCCATCCATTTTCTATGCTCAGGTACATCAGTTAGGGGTCACAAGGGGACTGAAGCCTATCCCAGCAGACACAGGGCGCAAGGCGGGGTACACCCTGGACAGAATGCTAGTGTTCAGGGTGCATAGTCCAGGTTTTAATCATTGCACGAAGTTCCCGATTGCTTTGATCCTTGGCCTTTGATCATTGATCCTGATTGATATGGTCCTGCTTACAGGCTAAAAGCAATCAGGATCAGATGATCCAATTACATTGCATCATGACGCAAGTTCAGCCATCAGGATTGAAGGTCAGAGATCAGAAACAAAAGTGAGCCATCACGTCAGAAATCTGATGAACAAGAGTATTTTCCAGACAGGGTGGTCCAAAGAAGTAGAGTAAGAACTGTAATTTGGTACAGTCTTCAATTAACGGGAACTGTGGCATCTTTGACAGAGGTATGTACTTTGTTTTCCCTGGTGCTTGTCATCTGTTGTGGTAGTTTCTCCTCCAATCAGTGTAACTAGGTTTGTACGTCTACACACAACTCAAACACTGACCTGAAAATTTATCATAAAGCCATCACTTTCTTGATACATGTAGACTTTGACTTCAGTCTGCATCCAAATTCTGAAATAAAAAAAAATAAAAAATCCACAACTTCCGACCAACCTGCAACAAATTTTCGAGAACAAATGGATTATCTATTATTCTGTGCTGTAGGACTAAACACAAGCATTTCTCTGAAAAAGAAATACAGTTGTATGCAAAAGTTTGGGAACCCCTGATAATTTTCAGGATTTTTCTTTATAAATCATTGGTTGTCTGTATCAGAAATTTCAGTTAAATATATCAGCAAAATATATATAGCAAATAAACACACTGATATCTGAGAAGAGACGAAGTTTCTAGTATTTACATAAAGTGGGCAATAATTTAAACAAAATTTGGCAGGTGCATAAATTTGGGCACCCTTGTCATTCTGATTTGAATACATTTAGCACTAATTATTGGAACACAAAACTGACAATCATTGACCCTTGACCTCCTTACACAGGTGAATTCAATCATGAGAAAGGGTATTTAAGGTAGCCATTTGCAAATGTTTCCCCTCTTTGCATCTCTTCTAATGAGTGACAACATGGGAGCCTCTAAACAACTCTCAAATGACCTGAAAACAAAGATTGTTCAACATCATGGTTTAGGGGAAGGATACAAAAGCTATCTCAGAGATTTCAGCTGTCAGTTTTCACTGTGAGGAACATAGTGAGGAAATGGAAGACTGCAGGCACAGTACTAGTTAAGGCCCGAAGTAGCAGACCAAGAAAAATCTCATAAGCTGAAGCGAAGAATGGTGAGAACAGTCATAGTCAACCCACAGACCTGCAACATGCTCTTGCAGCAGATAGTGTCTCTGTGCATCGTTCAACTATACAGCACACTTCGCACAAGGAGATGCTGCAATGCAGAGGAAACCTTTTCTGCGTACACGCCACAAACAGAGTTGCTTGAGGTATGCTAAAGCACATTTGAACAAGCCAGATTCATTTTGGAATAAGGTGCTGTGGACTGATGAAAGTAAAATTTAGTTATTTGGACATAAGGGGCGGTATGCATGGCTGAAAAAGAACACAGCATTGCTTGCTACCTACAGTAAAATTTGGAGGTGGTTCCATCATGCTTTGGCTGTGTGGCCAGTGCAGGTACTGGGAATCTTGTTAAAGTCGAGGGTCACATGGATTCCAGTCAATATCAGCACATTCATGAGAACAATATTCACGAATCAGTGACAAAGTTGAAGTTGCGCCGGGGCTGGATCTTTCAACAAGACGACGACCCTAAACACTGCTCAAAATCTACTAAGGCATTCATGCAGAGGAACAAGTACAATGTTCCGGAATGGCTTTCTCAGTGCCCAGACCTGAATATTATTGAAAATCTGTGGTGTGATTTTGAGTGGGCTGCCCGTGCTCGGAAACCAACAAACCTGAGATGTTTAGTAAAGGAGAATGGGCTAAAATACCTTCAACCAGAATCCAGACTCTCATTGGAAGCTATAGGAAGCCTGTAGAGACTGTTATTTCTGCAAAAGGAGGATCTACTAAATATTGATGTATTTTTTTCTGTTGGGGTGCCCAAATTTATGCACCTGCCTAATTTTTTTAAAGAATTATTGCACACTTTCTGTAAATCCTATAAACTTCATTTCACTTCTCAAATATCACTGTTTTTGTCTGCTATATGATGATATATTTAACTGAAATTTCTGATCCAGACAACCAATGATTTATAAAGGAAAAATCATGAAAATGATGTGGGGTGCCCAAGCTTTTGCATACAACTGTATCTTCAGGGAAGAGGGTTTGTATTTGAGAGCTCTTTAGGAGTCTACTGAAATGTCAGGCTACTTGCTGCTGCACAGATTTGTTTGTATCCTTTTGGTTTTTCCTCATTTTTTAAAAACATTTATCTGGTTTAAAATGGGCCTTAAAAACCATTCAAATACGGCTTGATAAGGTAATGTGTATTCATTTCTATCCACAGAAAATAAGATGACCAATTTTTGTTAGGTTGCAAGTGGGATAATCTAAAGATCTACTTTTTCTGTATACAAACACAGAACTCACTTTTCAAATAGTTACATAATACCATTATAGGAAACTGTTCAAAATCATTATTCCTCCCCTCAAGAAGGTGTACTAACAAAAACGGTATTGTTACATTTCTGTATTTATTGGTCTAGGCTCTCAAGTTGGGTTTTAAACTTCCTTGTCAAGACTAGATTTGTGCTCACACTTGAAATAAGTTGACTTTTGATTAACACTTCTCAACTGTACCTCATTGTCCTGTACAATATGTAAAAACAAATGGAAATCTCATACTTAATACTTTTGGAAACATTTCCTTTTGACTAAGTTGTAATATTATTATACATTCTATGAATTAAAAAGGCAGAATATTGATAGCACAAATCACATTAAGGTCATCCAGCAGTCACAGAACTATCCCAGTGGAGAGACACTGGATGTGTAACAATACTTGCTTGACAATATTATGAAGAAAGTCTACTATTCAACATGGCTTCATCATTTTATAAACAACAACAAAAAACAGTTTAATCTCTGTTGTAAACATGTCGCCGTTATGTCCTGCTGCAGTTCTTCATGGGGTCTTAATATTCCATTTCCAATTTGTTCAGTTTAAATAGCTTTAAGTGGGAATTTACATAGCACTGTGAAGAACTACAAGGCGTGAAGCCAATGGAACCAAGGACAGGTACTTCATGGTTCCAGTTACACATTTTAAAAAATGGGTACTCTAGCGTAATATTTATGGCACGGTTAAGTGCACTTGTTTCCAAAGTGGAAGGTTCCCAGCTCAAGGCCATCCCTGCCTGTTCTCCATATAATGTGGAGTTGCGTCAGGAAAGGCATCTGTTGCAAAACTTGTGCTAAATCACAGATCCACCTCGGATCTGGTGTGGCGACCCTGAGCGAAAGAACAAAGGAGAAGCTGAAGGGACTTAATTACATAAATTGGGCTGAAACACTGATGACTGTTACAGATAATCTGGTTGACCACAATGTATGCTGGAACTCTGTGTTCAGTCTGTACCAGCATTAAATAAAACATAAAAAATAAACACAACACTTTGCTTTTGCTCCCATTTTTCATGAGCTGAACTCAAAGATCTAAAACATTTTCTATATACACATAAGACTTATTTCTCTCAAATATTGTTCACAAATCTGTCTAAATCTGTGTTAGTGAGCACTTGTTTGCCGAGATAATCCATCCCACCTCACAGCTTTGGCATATCAAGATGCTGATTAGACAGCATGATTATTGCACAGGTGTGCCTTAGGCTGGCCACAACAAAAGGCCACTCTAAATTGTGCGATTTTGCTTTATTGGGGGGCGGTTAGAAAACCAGTCAACATCTGGTGTGACCACAATTTGCCTCACGCAGTGCAACACATCATCCATACAGAGTTGAACCGCAACCAGAAGTCATCGGATATGAGCATTTGCCCACTCAAGTCTGTTCCGATGACGAACTGCAGTCAGGTCGAGACTCTGATGAGGACAATGAGCATGACGATGAGCTTTCCTGAGACGGTTTCTGACAGGTTGTGCAGAAATTTTTTGTCTGTCCGGGTGGCTGGTCTCAGACAATCTTGGAGGTGAACATACTAGATGTGGAGGTCCTAGGCTGGTGTGGTTACACGTGGTCTGCAGTTGTGAGGCTGGTTGGATGTACTGCCAAATTCTCTGAAATGCCTTTGGAGATATGAACATTCAATTCATGGGCAATAGCTCTGGTGGACATTCCTGCAGTCAGCATGCAACTGCGTGCGTCCTCAAAACTTGTGACATCTGTGGCATTGTGCTGTGTGATAAAACTGTACATTTCAGAGTGGCCTTTTATTGCGGCCAGCCTAAGGCACACCTGTTCAATAATCATGCTGCCTAATCAGCATCTTGATATGCCACACCTGTGAGGTGGGACGGATTATCGTGGCAAAGGAGAAGTGCTCACTAACACAGATTTAGACACATTTGTGAACAATATTTCAGAGAAATAGGTCTTTTGTGTCTACACAATCTTTTAGATTTCAGCTCATGGAAAATGGGGCAAAAACAAAATGTTGCATTTATATTTTTGTTCAGCATGCGCGCACACGCACACACATGCTGACAGAGGTTTATAAGTGCCAGTGTTCTAACTACCAATATGAGAAACATTCACTGCTTAATTTATAAATAATTACATCATTAAAAATATATATGACTTGATAAAGTTGTTTCAGGAGTAGCTGGCTGCTAAATGTAGTTTGTTTCATAGAGCAGAAAGCTTCATACAATTCAGAGACCAAAGTGATTTATTAATCAAAGCAGTCCAAACATTGGGTTGTACTTTTTCAAATTCATTTATTTTCAAGTAATGAAAACATCAGACAAAAGCAAACACGATATGGTAGGATATAAACAAAATATAATTTGCCTTGAAAGCCTCATATTTTCCATTTTACTGAATTTTACTAAGCTTAAAATCAAATCCTTAAAATTACTTTTGTGAAATGTAAATAAATAAAAACACCTATATACAACCTAGGAGGCATTTGTCACTTGATTTTTTTTTTCCCAACAAAACTAGTTGAACTTACTCACTGACAAACAAGTTTAGCTTCGATTTGCTTGAGGCTTATAAAGAGATTTTATTTAACAGCTATGGAACAGTTTGCCCAAATACCAGGATCCAAATTCATCTGGCTTTTGTGAATATTTGACTATGTGTTGCCCTCATGCCAAAATGAAAATAAGCTACTTTTTCTCTGATATTTTAAAGGCCAATAGAAGATACAAATAATAAGCCACACCCCTGAAGTGAACACTGTTGTGATTAGCCTGGTCTCTACGCATCTGTGTTTGTACATATGTTAGCAAGATATCTGAAGTATTTGTGATCAGATGTTGACCCAATTTGACAAATAACGTACATTGAGCACATGAATGGAAAAGTGATCTAATTATGTTTATGGCTCGTCAATGATCGAGATCAGAGATGCTCACATATTTCTCTACATGCCTTTCAGGGGCCTGTACTACGAAGCGGGGTTAACTTACTCAGATGTAACCCAGGGTCAACCTCTTAAACCGGGGTTAACAAAACCTGGTTTTCTCAAGTGGTGTTAATCGGTACTACGACGCTGAATAAGATGTTGATTTGTTGAACCTGTGTTAACCTAAGTGGAGTTTGTGCGCGTTCACATAAAAGGGGCGGGTTGCAGCACACGTCACCATTTTTCAATGATGGCGCAGTCACCTTACTTTACCGAAGAAGAATGCACGATTATTATGCGGAGCTACGAGGAATTTAAATTAATGTTAAGGGGGAAATCGAACACATCGTCTGCCAATAAAGCAAGACAGGCTTGTTGGCAATGTATTGCTGATCGGGTAAATGCGTAAATACAATTCAATTGTTATCCAAATCTGTTACAGATGATTAACCTGTGGAATGTCTAATATGTGTAAAAAAAAAAAAAAAAGACCTTTCATTAATTACGCCCAGATGCAACATGATTCAGAAGTGAGCATAGGCCTACTAATAAATGTTAGGTTAATTTAATGTTTCCTAAATAGGCTACCTTGACTGTATGATTGCTATTCCTAATCCTGTCAATATTTCAGATGCAATAGCAGTGCCAAACGCACCTGGCAGCAGGTGAAGATGAAATATAAAAACATCCTTCAGAACGGTAGGTTTATATTCATAGCTTGATAAGCCCCACTTCGCCTAATTAATGGACATGCATTAGACCTATTTTGATATTAGTAATTACCCGCGATTGCATAAAACCCTTTTTTGATTTGCATTGCGGATAAATGGCCAGGGAAAACGACAAATGCATCCAACAGTTTAGATAGAGCAAGTACTACCTTGCGAATCATACGACATACAGTATTCTTGCTCAGATGTTCAGCATCACCGATGGAATACATAAATTGTCCACTGGCAAAATAGGCACAAGGCACATTAACTGCTCAATCGTAGGGGCATTGTTACACTGTAAAACCAGGGAATTCCTGTAAAACATACAGCAGCACAGTAGATAACATTACAGACATAATATGTATATGGATTTACAGTGAATGAACCACAGCTGACTCACATTAAAGGAACTGTTAAATCTACAAACAAGAGCTCTCTTTTTTTGTCCATTTAACTGCTGTATGTTTTACCGGAATTCCCTGGTAACCACAGCTGCCAGTGTTTTCCTGTGAAAACAACAGCCTTTTTTTTTTTTTTTTTAAACAGTGTACGATGGGTGGTGTTACAGACTTCTGGCCTGATCAGCTGACAAAGATAACGAATTCCCTCGGCTGAGAATCTATATCTTTCATAGAGAATATCGTCCGGATATGTCAGCGGATTCTGGCGGTCTTTAAAAACCCTCGCCCTGCGAAGAGAGCCCCTCACAATTTGTGCCCCAATATCAAACAGATCATCCAGGTGGGCTGGAATTGTCTTCGGAGTGATTGAAGGTGGATGGACGGTACTTATAAAGGGAGTGGTTAAGCAAAAACCTTTAGCTAACCTAGAACATAACCTGCTCGGAGCAGGTTTGGCGCACAGCATAAGTTGCCATGGCAGCGTACCTTGCTCAAAACCTATCCACCTTTCGTAGTACGGGTTAACCGGGAAGTTACTCCACACGTCATCAACTTACTCCCGAAGTTACCCTGATAAGCCAGTAACCCCGCTTCGTAGTACAGGCCCCAGATGTGAGTGTGCATCACTGCATTAACTGAGCATTTGATAATTTATAAGTATTTTTTTGTTTAACATAGTACTACAGATTCTAGTAAGACAAATGTATGATCACATTATGATACAGTCTAAAAAAAAAAAGACAGTGCTTAGGCATTAAATTAAAAAATATTCGTGCTTTTTGATGTAGAACATTTTTTGTTTGAGTTAACATGTTAGTTTAACAGGAAAACTGCACTACCCTAATAAAAAAGTATGGTTTAAACTGTTCCACAGACTGAAAAATTAGTGGTTTTTGTTGCCTGCTCATGTATTTTTATTTAGATTTTTTTTTTGTCATAAATTGTACATCTAAAGGACTTTCTAAAATTAAAGTATAAAATATTAAATTTCAGAGTCATCAGTGACTGAAGTGGAAACAAACGCTAACCTTCAGTGTGCCTCCCTGTCCCACAAACATTTGAAAAGTGAAAGGCTTAAAACTGGTGAAGTTGTAGGGCAAAGGGAGAGAATTGGAATTGTTGTTAAACTGAGGTGGTGTGGGTGAATTTAAGGGTTGGGGGCGGGGTGCTGTCATGCTGTGCTACCCTTGTAAATATATTACCGAGGTGCTTTGCGCACACATTGACCCATATTTCTGAGCTCTGTTTCCATGCACTTAAATCCATGTAACAACTTAAGTCTGAGAATCTCTTTCTCATATCTTCTGACCTGTAGACATAAATATTTGCATGTACATGATGGCTTCGCTGCTGAACAGGATTTCACTGAACATAACTTGCAGGGTATGTTATCAAAGCTCAGAAATATGGGTCTGAGCATACGCACAGCCACTAGGTGGCGCATGCTAATAGGTAGCACAGCTGGACAGAACAGGGTCTTGTGGTGGAGCAGCTCAGCAGGTATCAAAGTCAGTCAGTCCAAACCTTTGGCAGGATATCCTGAATGGGAGTGAGGTCATCTTTGAAGCCACTAATAACTTCCAGACCACAATACAATTTCAAACTTCATTTTCACATTTTAAGTTACTTAAAAACACATTTGAAATTTTAATCTTCATTTCTCACGTTTACTGCTTTCTAAATCTTAATCTTGTATAAAGTGTACATATGAAAGCACTAACAACTAAAAACTCTCAGCTCCCCACTTTGCAACAACAAACTAACCACTGCTGCCACAAACTTCACTCAGTGATCTCATCAGTGACATTACCTGCTGATGTGGTCGGTGGAAAGGGGAGATTTTTTTTTTGTGATTTTTACATCCTTTGTCCTTCACTGAACTGATTTTGGCCTGTTGCTTGGAACAGACTGAAATTCACAAGTTCTCATTCTCGTTCAAAAAGCCACTTCACCTTAGCATCTTGGTGTAGGCATTAGAGGTACAAATACTACATCACAAACCATTTTAAGAAAATTAACAAGAAAAACATTCTTCATCGATAGCCAATTATTACAGGGGGCGGGGGGAGAAGCTGTTCAACTAACTGGGTGATTTGTTTTCAGTGCTGCTGCTTTTTTGACAGAGGTTTGGCCGATTCTGTTTTACTGCTGCAGACAGGAAATGAAACATGTAAAACTGCTGCCAACAGCTCATGAATGTACTTCACAATAAAATATAAATATTAAAGCAGTAGTAACTCTTGACTGTAAAGGGATGAGAAGGCAGAGGTGCCAAGGTAACATTAGGATGATTAGCATCACTAAGGCTTTTAAAAGCAAGCCAAAATACACTGAGGAGTTTCCATTTGCTCTAACTTTCAGCTACCAGTGAAGGCAAATACTACTTTGTCCTTTCTCTAACCTTACCAAAAAACAGTACTGATAAGTATATAAAAAGTAAACTGGAAGTATACTTGAAACATACTTGCATGTACTACTTTTTGGTAAGGGTAACAATTTTGTTTGTCCAGTGCATAGGTACTGTTAGCACAGCTTGTGAACAAACGTATCTTGGGCAATGGCTGAAATACTACTGAATGAATACCTTGCACAAAAAGTAAAAGGTCTTTGATATGGTCAAAGGTCAGAACCCTTTCAATAATATTAGATTCCACTTGTTTATACATAAACTATCACAATTCTAAAGTAATGTGTAATAAATTTAATATATTACAATAACTAATAGAAACACCCAACAACACGTAGCAAATACTACTTGCCACCTCAAATACACAATTTTCTGGTGAAAACACAGACTGTTTGTGTGTTTCTTATACATCAATCCAAAAACTTAAGTCACTGCCTTACAATGAATCCAATATATAACAACTACTTTCACACTTTAGGTAAGTTAAGCAGTTCTACAATGAATATGAATGAAATTTTTGACCGTTGGGGTTTTACATAATTATTGTATGGCCTTGCCTTACAATATAAAGCGCCTTGGGGCAACTGTTTGTTGTGATTTGGCGCTATATAAAAAAAATTGATTGATTGATATAGAGTCAAAATGTCATTACTGTGCCAGCAGCTCCTGGATATTACATCAAAGACCAGGGTCTCCAAATCCTGCTCCTGGAGATCACCTGTCCTGCACACATCTCTCCCTGCTCAGCACAGAGCTAATTATCTGGATCTGGCATGTGCCAGGTCTGGATTGACTAAACACATTTGACTGATTAAAATCAGTTGTGGGAAAGATGGAAAACATGCAGGGCACCGCTCTGGAGGAGCACAGCTGGACAGATGTGACCAAAACTAAGAAGACAGGTCAGTTCCCTGGCCAGTTCTCCACTTGAACAGACATTTCTGGATGATGTTTTTGTTGATGCATCTTGAGATTCCTTAACCAGGCAAATCCCTTTCCACACAACTCACAGCTGTATGGTTTCTCCCTGGTGTGAACTCTCTGGTGCTTTCTCAGGTTGCCGGCCTCTGAGAACATCTTTCCACATGTGGAGCAGCTGAATGGTCTCTCTCCTGTGTGCACGCGTTGGTGGATCTCCACCTTCTTGGGCCGGTTAAAAGCTTTTCCACAGTAGCTGCAAACAAACAATCTTTCCTTGCTGCCAGTTGGGTGGGAAACTTTGCTGATAGTGCCAAAGGGCTGAGACAAGGAGAAGCCAGCGCTATCGCCACTGTAACGTCTCCATCCATTAATACTGGAAGTTGACGGGAAATCAGCTGCTGCCATCGAATACGAACAAGACGGCCTCCTTCCATCTGCTTCAGCTGCCATGGTATTGTCAATAAGTTCCTCCACAGAATTACTGCTTTTATCAGTGTCACAAAACATGGCAAACTGTGAGACATTGCTGTCACCATCAATTTGTTGGTGGCGGTTTATTATTTCGTGATGTTTTACAGGAAAGGAGGTGTGAAGCATCGAGTCTCTGCCCTCATCGCAGGCATTGAACTCAGACTTAAGTTGAGGAGAGGAGTCACTGACCTCCACTCCTCTGTTGCTGCTGGTGTGTCGCCTGGTGCTCGGCGCCTGGGTCTGGTTAGAAGAAGACTGGATATCCTGTTGTTCAAGGCTGGGTCTTTGTGTGCCAACTCCACGAGGTCCACACTCCACCACTCCTTCAATGTGGGGAAGAGAGACAAAAATGCACTACTTAGAATTTTTGGCTTATGGATGACAGCATGGCTGCAAGTAACTGTGTTGACAACAATAATGTGTTTAGGAAGTGAAAAATAAAATAATCCTCAAAATAAAACTGGTTATGTGGCACAAAATGGTCTGGAAAAGGCACAGTGGTTCTCTGCTGGATTACAAAGCCACTTAATGTCAGCTCAACAAAGCCACTTAATGTCAGCTCAACAAAACAGCTGATCGCCTCTCGCAAAGTGCGTGTGGCTTTTCAGTTACATGTCATTAGACAAACTTGTTTGTCAGTTTCTTTTATTTCCAAAGCTTAGGTTTCTTGGCAAACAAGGCCACTGCTGCTCATTATGTCATAGGTATTAAAGGCATTGCGCTGCGGTGGTTTGAATCATATTTGTCTAATAGATTACAGTTTGTTCATGTAAATGGGGAATCTTCTTCACAGACTAAAGTTAATTATGGAGTTCCACAAGGTTCTGTGCTAGGACCAATTTTATTCACTTTATACATGCTTCCCTTGGGCAGTATTATTAGACGGTATTGCTTAAATTTTCATTGTTACGCAGATGATACCCAGCTTTATCTATCCATGAAGCCAGAGGATACGCACCAATTAGCTAAACTGCAGGATTGTCTTACAGACATAAAGACATGGATGACCTCTAATTTCCTGCTTTTAAACTCAGATAAAACTGAAGTTATTGTACTTGGCCCCACAAATCTTAGAAGCATGGTGTCTAACCAGATCGTTACTCTGGATGGCATTTCCCTGATCTCTAGTAATACTGTGAGAAATCTTGGAGTTATTTTTGATCAGGATATGTCATTCAAAGCGCATATTAAACAAATATGTAGGACTGCCTTTTTGCATTTACGCAATATCTCTAAAATCAGAAAGGTCTTGTCTCAGAGTGATGCTGAACAACTAATTCATGCATTTGTTTCCTCTAGGCTGGACTATTGTAATTCATTATTATCAGGTTGTCCTAAAAGTTCCCTAAAAAGCCTTCAGTTGGTTCAGAATGCTGCAGCTAGAGTACTGACGGGGACTAGCAGGAGAGAGCATATCTCACCCGTGTTGGCCTCCCTTCATTGGCTTCCTGTTAATGCTAGAATAGAATTTAAAATTCTTCTTCTTACTTATAAGGTTTTGAATAATCAGGTCCCATCTTATCTTAGGGACCTCATAGTACCATATTACCCCATTAGAGCGCTTCGCTCTCAGACTGCGGGCTTACTTGTAGTTCCTAGGGTTTGTAAGAGTAGAATGGGAGGCAGAGCCTTCAGCTTTCAGGCTCCTCTCCTGTGGAACCAGCTCCCAATTCAGATCAGGGAGACAGATACCCTCTCTACTTTTAAGATTAGGCTTAAAACTTTCCTTTTCGCTAAGGCTTATAGTTAGGGCTGGATCGGGTGACCCTGGACCATCCCTTGGTTATGTTGCTTTAGACGTAGACTGTGTTTCATAATTATTGTATGGCCTTGCCTTGCAATGTGGAGCGCCTTGGGGCAACTGTTTGTTGTGATTTGGCGCTATACAAGAAAAAAGTTGATTGATTGATTATCACACATCACAACATTCTGTAGAATTACAGTGAACTAACAAGAGAGAGAGAGACAGAGAGAAATAATCACACATTTATCCCTACTTTACGTTGCGTTCATTAATACGTTACCTGAGACTTATGTTAATAAGCAATGAAAGTGGTGGTAAAACGTGACAAACATTTTCAGACTCCTGACACAAAACTATGATTTTTTTTTCCCAATGACAGTCGTGAAACCTGGCACAGATGTAGCCACGTGTTCCAATAACAAATTCCAACAGCTACTTCAGAGGTTATTAAAATAAAGTTCATCCAAAATTTTAGGGCACAGCCATTTTTTTGTGACTCAGGTGCTGTTCAACTCACTTTGCTTTTTTTTTGTGCTCGTCTGTGCAGTTGTTTGATGTATCAAGTAGTATAGTTTATACATAAATTGTTTATACATATTGGTTATGCATATCTTGAGATCTGCCAATACTGTCACTGGCCTGCAAAGCGCTTGTTAATCATACTGAAAAGCTAACAACAGGCCTCTGAACTTCATCATGTATGTACTAATTTTGGTAGCTTGCAGAATCAAGTGTAAAGGAAATACAGTTGTATGCAAACATTTGGGCACCTCTTACTTACTTTAACTGAAATTTCAGTTAAATATATCATATAGGAGATGAACACACTGATATTTGAGAAGTGAAATGAAGTTTCTAGTATTTACAGAAAGTGTTCAATATTTATTTAAACAAAAATAGGCAGGTGCATAAATTTGGGCACCCTTGTCATTTTATTGATTTGAATACATTTAGCACTAATTATTGGAACACAAAATTGGTTTGGTAAGCTCATTGACCCTTGACCTCCTTACACAGGTGAATCCAATCATGAGAAAGGGCATTTAAGGTGGCCATTTGCAAATGTTTCTCCTCTTTGCATCTTTTCTAATGAGTGGCAACATGGGAACCTCTAAACAACTATCAAATGACCTGAAAACAAAGACTGTTCAACATCATGGTTTAGGGGAAGGATACAAAAAGCTATCTCAGAGATTTCAGCTGTCAGTTTCCACTGTGAGGAACATAGTGAGGAAATGGAAGACCGCAGGCACAGTACTAGTTAAGGCCCGAAGTGGCAGGCTAAGAAAAATCTCAGATAAGATGAAGTGAAGGATGGTGAGAACAGTCATAGTCAACCCACAGACATGCTCCAAAGACCTACAACATGATCTTGCTGCAGATAGTGTCTCTGTGCACCGTTTAACTACACAGCGCATTTGGCACATGGAGATACTGTATGGAAGAGTAATGCGGAGGAAGCCTTTTCTGCATACACGCCACAAATGGAGTTGCTTGAGGTATGCTAAAGCACATTTGGATAAGCCAGCTTCATTTTGGAATAAGGTGCTATGGACTGATGAAACTAAAATTGAGATATTTGGACATAACAAGGGGTGGTATGCATGGCTGAAAAAACAAAAACAAACACCCCCCAAAAAAAAAAAAAAAAAAAAAAAAAAAAAAAAAAAACACCCACACACACAGCATTCCAAGAAAAATGCTTGCTACCTACAGTAAAATCTGGAGGTGCTTCCATCATGCTGTGGGGCTGTGTGGCCAGTGCAGGTACTGGGAATCTTGTTAAAGTTCAGGGTCACATAGATTCCAGTCAATATTAACAGATTCTCGAGAACAATGTTCATGAATCAGCGACAAAGTTGAAGCTGCGCTGGATCTTTCAACAAGACAACAACCCTAAACACTGCTCAAAATTTACTAAGGCATTCATGCAGAGGAACAAGTACAACGTTCTGGATTGGCCATCTCAGTCCCCAGACCTGTATATTATTGAAAATCTGTGGTGTGACTTTAAGCAGGCTGTTCATGCTCAGAAACCAACCAACATGAGATGTTTTATAAAGAAGAATGATTCAAAATACCTTCAACCAGAATCCAGACTCTCATTGGAAGCGTTTAGAGGCTGTTATTTCTGCAAAAGGAGGATCTACTAAATATTGATGTATTTTTTCTGTTGGGGTGCCCAAATTTATGCACCTGTCTAATTTTGTTTAAAGAATTATTGCACACTTTGTAAATCCTACAAACTTCATTTCACTTCTCAAATATCACTGTTTGTCTGCTATATGATATATTTAACTGAAATTGCTGATCCAAACAACCAATGATTTATAAAGGAAAATCATGGAAATCATCAGGGGTGCCCAGCTTTTACATATAACTGCATTTAAGACACTTTCACTTGAAATACAATGGCTGTTGTCACACTTCATCTACATTCCAGCATCTATGCTACCGTTATGAATCAGTGGAAACTATCAAACCACAAAAGCTCAGCTGCACACCAGCTTCACATTAGTGGAAGGAAGCTCTCAGTCCATCAGAAACAGCTTTAAACAGTTTTGAGAATGCAGACCTCAAAATCAACCGTATTTTATTGATGCAAACTTACCAGCATCTCCAATGACTGACACAGCTTCCTCTATTTGACGATCTTGTAACATGTTTCCCTCCATCTTCTCCTCTTTCACCAGGACTGGCTCAGGCTCCACCAGTTCCACATCTGGTGACTGCAAAAGAACACAGGTTATAATTTCTTATTCGTGCAGCTTCATCAACTGTCTGAGCACATCATCTGTACTAATTATCAGTTTTGAATGGCACGCTGGAACAGCTGAGGGCTTCATCCCAACCACCCGAGGAGGAGACTTATGAATCTGACCTATGACCCAGTAGAGTGTGTGTGTTTTTAAAATCCATTTTTTACTTTAGTTTTTTGAAGTGGCAAAGCTCACAGTATGAAAATACAATTATCTTCTGGTTTAATTTAGTTTGTTTTTGGCTGAGGGTGCTATAAAAGTGGTCAAAGATCAACTATTACTGCCATTTCTGCTACGTTTACATCCACCAAGACATAAAATCATAAGCATTTATTCCTCTGTCTGCTAGGGTTTACAGATCATTTGTACGCACGGACCATTCATAGACAAAAGACTATTCACAGACATACCAAGGACCATTCATAGACATGAAGAATCATTCATTATTTATTAAAACACAGCACTGTCACAGGTGATGATTGTGGACTGGTTTATGGCAGGTTATGCAGGGATATTCCATGGCAGCGCATTTAATCCATCGTAACTCTCTGAATACTAAACTGATTTTCACGTTTTTTCCTGCAAATGTCTTACATGTAGCTATGATACAGGGCAAATAGTTTGTTGTATTTTAATATTCAAACTGGGATTAACAATAATAGAATATTCTGACATAGCCTAGACTGTAGACAGGTATTTTGCAAACACTGTAAACACACACATACATATATATACATACATACACACACGCTAATATATGATAGAGAGGGCAGACAGTGGCAGTAAAGCCAACTATTTTAATAATTTGAAGAGACAATACGTATATGATTAGGCTATAAATAAATATTTATGCATAAACAACATTCTGACTAATGAATACATTATATTTCCATATAAAACATAATAGATATAAGTTATAACACAGGTGTGGTCTCTCAGAAGTATGACTTGACTTTGTTCAGTAAGTCTGTCTATGAATGGTCTCTTTTTTGGTCTATGAATGGTCCATGTCTATGAATCATCCGGTTACTGTTTGTTAGCAGGATTATGTCAAAATTACTGCATGGATTTTGATGAAATTTTCAACACAGACAGACAATAGAATCAGAACTCAAGAAAATTTGGGACATGATCCGGATTCTGGATCAAGATTTCACTTTATATAGGCTTTGAAGGATTACATCAAAGCTACTTCACAGATTCACACCAAATCTGCACTATGGGCAAATTAGGGCATGGAAGACTCCACTGAATGTTGGAGGTGTTTTCCGGATCCAGATTCTGGATCAAGATTTCAATTTGTACTTTTCACTTTGTCGGATTTTGAGGATTAGGTCAAAACTACTTAACAGATTTTCACCAAATGTTCACCACATATTGGTGTTAGGGATGCACTGATCCACATTTTTTTCTGATCCGATCCCGATACCTAAATTTGGATATCTGCCAATACCGATACTATTCCGATACCAGAGCTCTGTTTGCTTTAATATTATTATTATTATCATCATGACTGTTGATTTCATGAGGATATTTTGTATTCCCAGTTATACAGCTTCATGATGAAGTGTTTAGAGTAGTATTTTCTTAAAAAGAAGATCTGAAAGTTCAGTTACAATTTGCCAGAAGGTACATCTAAGATGGAAGCCTACATTTGATGTTTTGGTTAAAGAATCAAGTACTTTAATTTATAGAGTTTTATAAACTTCAAAGAGAAAAGACAGCACTCTCACTGTTTGCTTCTCTTCAATGGAGCGTTATTGACATGGAAAATATATTTTTACACTGTCAAAGCAAGTGTTACTTGCTTTGACAGCAACACTTCTCTCCCTCTGTCTCTCTCTCTCTCTCAATTCAACCAGTCCATGCTCCCCCAACCTCTCCCTCACCGCAGCCATCTCTCCTTCCCTCAGCACATCTCCCCCCAGACCTCATAGCAGCAGCCCCCCCAACCAACACAACCTCTTCCATACATCACTGTGGACCAGGTCAGAGGACAGCTGAGGAAGCTTCATCCAAGGGAAGCTGCAGACCCAGACAATGTGTGTCCCCAACTACTGCGCAACTGAAATGGGAGAACTGCTACAACATATATCTTCAACTTAAAAGACAGGTCTCACGTTTTTTTTTAACGTCCCAGTTAATCAGACAACATAAAAGTGCTCAGGTTTGTAAGTGTCTCCGCACATATGTGCTAATAATTAGTGATCTCTGATGTATTTTATTCCTTTCTCTCTCGGCGTTAGCAGGTGCAGTTCTGGAAAACGCCTCCGCATTTTTCAGTGTGTGACGTCCTAATTAGCGTTGGCATGTGTGCACTGCTGCTGCTCATTGCCCCTGTCAGCTTGCTGCGAAAAGGAATGTCTCCAAGACGGTTTTCCCCCTGGCAAAAGATTTTTTTATATTTTATTGATAACAACATTCATAATTAATCATGCACAAAGCTGAATCTGGAGCAGAGACTGTTATTGACAGGCTGCGCTTATGACTCATGGCCATGCAGGTGCACAGAAACTTTTACAGAGTTGCAGTTTTTACCGTGACTGCATCAAAATGAACAGCTTTCACTTAAAAATGAATCATCATAACACAACATCACACTTATGTAAACTCTGAAATGAATCTGTGCCTCCGTTATCAGCTACATTCCATTGAAGCTTACACTGGGACGCTTAGTTGCAACATCACTTGTCGGAAACAACCAAGTACTCACGAGTACTTTGTTTTTGGACACCTCCGTAGCTGTTTGCTGCGAATGCCATATACGCTGAAACTGATCATGGAAGTGCACAAAGCAATCCTGGTAGATCATTGGATGGTCACTAACAGCCTAAATCTAAATTGTTATGGTGTTGGTGTGACATGTCGCTTAACCTGCTGCTAGGGAGCGTGCCCACCCATTATGCATCATTCCAATTCCTAAGAAGAACCTGCACAGCAAGCTGAATGACTTCCTACCAGTGGCACTCACATTACACCTGATGCCTCAGCCTCCTCAAACCCCAGGTGCAACACGCCCAGGAATATCTGCAATTTGCATATTGGTGGTGTTGCGGAGGATGCCATCCTCTACCTGCTACACTGAGTCCACTTGCAACTGGACAAGAGAAGTGGCACAGTGAGGATTCTCTTCCTGGACTTCTTCAGCTACCGCACAGACAGGCCACAGTATGTCAGGCTGAGAATATCACGTCTGACACTATGTTCAGCAGCACCAGACCCCACCCCAGGGCACAGTGCTGGCCCCTCTTCTCTTCATCCTGTACACCTTGGACTTCTGCTACAACTCTAAGCTGTGTCACATCCAGACGTTCGCAGATGACACAGCCATCATTGGATGCATCAGGGATGACAGAGAGGAGTACAGGAGCTTCATGAGGGACTTTGCTGTCTGGTGCCACACAAACCATCTACAGCTCAACACATCAAAGACAAAGGAGCTGGTCATTGACTTTGGGAAGTCCAGACTAAGACCGTGACCAGTTCTGATCAAGGGAGCTGAGGTGGAGGCTGTGGATTCCTACAAGTACTTCGGGCTGTGGCTGGACAGCAAACTGGATTGGACAACCCACAACAACCACCTGTACAGGAAAGGACAGAGCAGGCTGTACTTCCTGAAGAGGCTGTGGTTGTTCAACATCAGCAGGAAACTCCTGTGGATGTTCTTCAAGTCAGCGTCTTTTACACTGTGCTGTGATTGGGGGAGGGGGGCACATCAAAGAAGGCCACATCCAGGTTGGACAAACTGATCAGGCGGGCTTGCTCCGTAGTTGGCATGAAGCTGGATTCTGGTGACGGTGGAAGAGAACCCTGGACAAACTGCCGGACATTATGGATAATGCCAAACACCCTCTGCACACCGTCATCAGCAACCAGAGGAACCTCTTCAGTCACAGACTACTCCTTCCCAAGTGCAGGACTAACAGACTGAAAAACTCCTTTGACCCTCAGACCAGCAGACTGTAGAACTTCTCACTCAGGGGAGGAGTAACAGGAAGACGGAGGACGGGAAGGAGAGGAACAGTAGTAGACAGTAGCAAGCATTATTTCTGGTATTTCTATTTGTATTTACATTTTGCAAATTGTTTTTACTTTCACTTTTGATACTCTGTGTGCTTCTTTTCCTGTGTGCTGCTAACCAATGATGCTGGAACCTCAATTTCCCTGAGGGAGTCTTCCCAAGGGATTAATACATTTCTGGCTAATCCAACTTTGTCATCATTATCAGATTGCTCATCATAAGAATGTCAACAGCCATGGTGGTGGTTGTTGCTTTCTGTACAAGAATGCACATCAAACCCGATGTCACACACGGACAATTCCTTGGGTCAAGGCAGGTATCAGAGTAATTATCTCCAAGCTCAAGTGAAGTTCCCAATAAATGCAGAGAAGGAAATTTGACACTATTGTAAGAGTTGTGAACATAGATCGCTTCCCTAGCTGATGAACAGCAGATGTGCTGTCCCAGCCAGTGTCCCGTGGAGGTGAGTTCTACCGTGCAACTACCCATGCGCATCTCTCTCTCTCTCTCTCTACCCCATCGAGATGAACTACCCGTGTACAGCACAACTGTGCATCTCTACCCTGGACTTTCACACCTCCGTTTTAATAAAATGCAGTTTTAGAAAGTGTACACTGTAATTTACCAATCTGTATACTCGGCATGGGATGATATTGATTTTTTCCTGTCATGATTATTTTTATTTTGGCCATAGTAACTGCAATTAATGATAATATCACAATAATTAATAAACACTGTGTACAAGTTTAAAAAGGCCTTAAAATGCCGGAATCACAACAGTACATTTTATTGTACGTTAAAATTAATATTTATTGTATAGTTTTTTCTAATGGGCCAATATCAACTGAACTTATACTAAATAGAATAAATTGCCTGTCCAATAAAGTCCAACGGGCATTGAGGTGCAAATAAATGAGGATTACTGTGATAGTGAGTACATTTTACACATTACTAAATTTGGATGAGCAATTTCGACATTTATTTGTCCATCAAAATAAGCTAACTTTGGCAAGATTCATATATTCAGTGAATGAAAGTGAAACAATAGGTAGCTTGTTTCAACGAGGGAGCCCATCTCGACAGAATAGTGGTGAAACTATGAGCTACTGGCAATGCTTCAGAGACATCAGATCAAAGTTTCTCAGCCATCTTGTGTATTGCAGTAAACAGTTCACAATTGGTGTCTGCCATCACTCTGTGGAACATCCAACTAGAGGTCAACCGATATGAATTTTTAAGGGCAGATACCGATTATTGACAAGGTTTGGAGGCTGATACAGATACTTGAGGCAGCTATTAGAACAAAACAGAAAACTTTCTATAAAATGATTTGTGGCATGTGTTTTATTCACAGAACTTTTTAACAGGACCTTCACACAAAAGGTGCAAGGAGCTATAAATAACGTTATGAAGATGAAAAAAATGAATAAATACAGCTGCAAACTGCAAAAAAAAAGTTTTTACATGTACATTCCCTGTATCTAGAAACATGCAAAAAGAACATAAGACGTTTACGCTGATAAACTGAGTGGAACACATTGAAATTTACATCTGTAGGCTGGCTGTTTGTACCATAGATGAAATTTCTAAACAGTCATTTACTATACTATTATCACACTATTTACTTTTGTTGCAGATCAGAACATTCTGAAACTTTGTGTAAGGTCCCCCAAAACATTTCTGTTTTTGTTGTTACTAAACTGCTTCTTTAAAATTATTTGTTGAAGATGTATAAGAATATAGCAGTAATTCTCATGCTTAACTTGAAAACAACAGGTGGATTAACTAGTGGCCGAGGGTTCACAGAGACACAACATCTGTGGTGGGTATTTTGAATGCCAGCATGTGCCAATATAAACAACTCAAAGATGCCACAGCAGCCAGGGTAGCAAGGGATGTGGATGACACCAAAGAAATCCCAAAATACAACTGCACAAAGGAACTCATTCACTGACAAACCATCACTGAGGAATATTGCTACAGGAGTCACTGCTTCAGCATCTGTTGGATGGCCATGATTCAAGAAATGTAGGAAAACACATTCTGACCTCCATGAAGGACAATACAGTGGCAGCATACACATTCAGGAAGAAGGAACAGACTGTAACAAAGGATGCAAAATCAATGTGCAGATTCAAGACGAGGTTGTGCATGTGGATCCTCAGCTTCTCTTTCAAAGGCTGGAAACTGTTAGCACCAGGAAAGATGATGTGACAGATGCAGTTGATTATGAGCTTTGCCAATACCCATCAGCTCTATTTGACTCTGTAAATATCCTGAGACCAGCCAAAAAAAAAATCTACACTTGGACAAACATTGTGGTCTCAAGAGGTTGCTGCTTTGTCTGGGACAACTGAGGCAGTCCAGCATGTTTTGGATGGTGGGACATTATTGCATCAGATCCCTTGGACAATAAGCACAACATGGGAGAAGATCTTTGAAGAATATAAACTCTATGTCCTTGAAAGGTATGTCATGTTTGATGGTTACAGCGATGCCCCAAGCACCAAAGACTGTGCACATCTGAAAAGAATTGATGGTAAAGTTGGAGCAGTAGCCCATTTCATCCCAAGCATGACCCTTCAGAGCAAAAAGGAGGAGTTCCTCTCCAACAAAGAGAACAAGCAGCGGTGTATAGCACTGCTGTCCCAAACCCTGGAACAGACTGGCTGTGAAGTTCACTAGGCAAAAGGAGATGCTGATCTACTGATGGTCCAAATAGCCATAGCATCAGCAACAAGGTAGGAGACATTTCTTGTTGGAGACAATACAGACATTTTGTGCTACTTGTCTATCATGCCAAAAGCACAGACTTCAAGGTCTTCTTCAAGCCAGAGCCAAAGAAACATGCCCAGAAATGTGCCAGATGTTGTAACATTATGTCTCTGCAAGTCTTGCTTGATGATTCCATTGCTGAAAATATTATTTTCCTCCATGCGATTCTTAGCTGTGATACAACATCTTGAGTACTCGGGCTTGGAAAGAAAGTAGCTTTCAAGAAAATGAAAACCAGTAGCCTATTTCAGGAGCAAGCAAGGGTGTTCATGAGAAATGGAGTATCCAAAGATTATATTCCCAAGGCAGGAGAGAAGGCCCTGTTGTGCTTGTACAATGGAAAGCCTGGACAAGGAATCAATGACCTGAGATTTCAATGGTTTTGCACCAAGACGTCATCCAGTACAGTTCCAGTTCAGCCTTGCTCCCTACCATCTACAGCGGCTGCAGCCAAATATCACAGCCTGAGTGTATAACAGAAAGTCCATGAGTGGAAAGGAGATGACTGTCATCTGCAGATTGGAGCTGGAAGATCGTGGAAGGAAAATTTATACCCTCTATGAAAGATCTCCAACCTACTCCTAGTAAACTGTTGGAAATCATTCAATATAACTGCAAATCTGGATGCAATACCATGCGGTGTTCTTGCCACAAGCATGAGATGGTTTGCTCTTTGGCATGTTCTGACTGTAGAGTTATTCGTGCCAACATGGCATATGCACTTGCAAGCCATCTAAAAAGAAGCCTTGAAATGAGAAAACTTTTATTTCTTTATTTCTTGCTTTGTTTTATTTGAGATGGTCATTTTCATTGTACAGTAATGAGTCACTCATGTTTCACAGCATGGTGTTTGTTAAATAGTGAAAATGGATACTTAGGAGATTTTACTGTGTGCTAGACTCTCTTCATATAACGACAGAAATAAAGCTATGATTTATCAGCTTATTCCACTTTTTGTGTTTTTTTTTAACCTAGTTAACAAGGGAGTTACAGAAATAGAAAAGTTATATCATGTTGTATTTGACATTATTATATGGTATGGGATTTTGCCAACTTCTGATTGGCCCATTTGCCACTTTCTGAGCTGTACCACATGCCAAGTTGACCGCTGGTGGAGCTGAGTAGACCGCGCGTACGAAACGAGTACACCTCGTGTGCAGCGTAGCGCTAGCTAATCGAACAATGCCTTCTATCGATAACGACCAATCAGATAATGCGATACAACGGCTACTTTGGTTGTCAGTTTGTTGACAAGATGGCAGAAGACAGGTTTGTGTCTGTTAGCAATGCTGACTTAAAACTACTTTTACATGAAAAAGATGCAAAGAACACCTGCAGAAATACACAGTCAGCAGCCAACCTGTTTCGCAAGTACGTCACTGAAAAGGGACATGCGCCCAACTTTGAAACTTATAACTTATATATGGATGCTCGACGGAGTACTCGGTCGATTTTATGCGGAAGCTAGACAAGCGAATGGCGAACTGTATAAGAAAATAAGCCTGATGACTCTTCGTCACAGCCTTAACAGGCATCTCCAGTCAATCGATGGGATGTCAGTTGGTGCAGTATGACAGCAATAATAAAGAGTTGAAACTTGAGATTGATTTTTCAGTTTTAGTATGTTTGACAAACTCCCAATTTTCTTGTTTACCATATAATAAAGCAGTTAGACTTTTGATTTTGGTGAACCCCATCCTAACCAGGTCCGCATAATCACGGGTACACCTCATCAAAAGTCTGTAATTGTATATTGTACTAGTAAGCAAAACAGGTATTAATGTGTGGGACGCCCATCGGCCCTGTTGTGATGAATAATTGACTAAATTTATTCTAGACCCATATAACATTCAAACAAAACATCATATATGTGCCTGCATATCCTTTTGTATAGATCGGAAATTTTATTATGATTTAGACCACTTAAAAGCAATCTCTTCCAATGCTGCAGCAATGGCAAAAAAAAAATCATCAAATTCTGGTAATCTCATTCATTTGGCAATTTCACCTTGTTCTACTCAATGTATTATGGTAAACTTTTAATATGTTATTCTACATATATTGGCCTGTCAAACCTACTTTATTTCATTTCTGTTCAAATTTGTTTTGGGTATGTTGCATATTTTCCACAGACTGCCTGGACTACAGGGTGGGCCAATAAAATGTTGCCACTTTTTGGATTGTACACAAGTTTTTGAAATGAGAACTTATTTGCCAATTTTATTTACAGACTTGTAACAGAAGTATCAAATTAATATTTGATACCAAAGGTTTCCCACTTTATCTCTTGTTTTCCGCACAGTTCAATAATTGATGACATGTTCAGTCCACACTCTTCTTTGGATTACAGCTGCAACACGCACACTGAAGTTTGTGATGACATTGCCACACATCAAGAGGGATTCTCAGAATTTCCTTTTCATTTTCAGGAATTGATATTCCAGAAAATGAAATCTTTGTTATTTTGGAAATTGTACAAATTAAGAAAGTGGTAACATTTTATTGGTCCACCCTGTTTATGCCAGTCTGTGGGAGAGTAATCTTCAATACCGACAGGTGGAACCTGTGATGTCTAACAAATCAAATATTGCTGTGGGCGGGACTTTGCTACAAACCAGAAAGCAGCGACTCATATTTTAAAAGAGTGGCATGGGCTAATAGCCCTTCACTGCCTGAAGTAAGAGGCCATTTGCTACATGTGATGGGCCCTTGTCACATATCAATGGGCCTATGCAAAGTAGAATAAATTAAAGCAATTCAAGATATGTAATGTTTTGTAATCTATTTTAACAGCCACAACCTGAGGCAATAAAGCCTGGTTCGCACGACAGGATTTTAAAATGATCTTTAGGTTTCCAAACCCACACGTGAAGATAAAAAAAAAAAAAAAAATCAGGGATCTGACAGGTTTGGTCGTACAATGTGTGGTGTTCAGCCACACGGTAAGGACAACACCACCACACACAAACAGATTTCACACACGAACTTTCACAGCTCAGACAGAAAATCTCGCAAAATCTCTCGAGATTAAACGTGACTTCAGAGTAAATAAACGGAGGTACTTTGTGGACTATTTAAAACAGAGGGGAAAAAACAATACAAAAAGAAAAAGAAAAGGTGTTCTTTAAAGGAGTGGAGACAGCGCGACTACCAGACTTTCTGGTAAGTCAGAACAGCTGTTTTGATTTTAGATTTCGTTCCGTGCGTCCGTCACCTCCCTTTCTGATTGACTGCACGTCACATTCAGCAGGCTGTGTGCACGTTTGTGGTCGGAGGACACAACACACGCTGCGATATCGGGCCAAAAAAATCCAACATGTTGAATATCCCCGATTTGCGATCGGAGCGCTCCTGACACCCTTCCGAGCATATTAGAGCGCTCTTAACACACCACACACGGCAGGAATATCTGATAAGAAGATTATCTTTAGCGTCATCACAATTGTCGGGGCATCCTTAAGATTGTCAGAAGGGGAAGATCGGGTCCAATATCGGCCTAATTATCCTGCTGTGTGAACCCGGCCTTAAGTTTCATATTTCTATTATGTTTCATATCATATTATGTTATGTGTAGGCCAAAAAAGATGTTTGAAAGGTTAAAAATACATTAATATTTGTTGCACATAGAATTTGCTCCCTTCTTTAAAACTGACACAGTAGCTTTAATCCAGTGAGGTAGGGAGCTGCCTTAGGCAATTTAACACAGTGACATGGGGGTAATTGTAAATTTACACACAGTAGCTTTAATTCAGTGAGGCAGAGCGTTATGTCAGTTTTTCTGTTATCTTCACAGTATTTTTTTTCTTTCAATATTTTTGAGTAGGATTGCACTACTTTTTTCTTCTTCTTTAAAACAATATAGCCCCTTTAAAATCTGTCTTATTTGAACAAGAGCTGAACCTGAACTGATTGCATTGTCAAACCTGCTCTTTAAATGATAAAACCTGAATGGATAAACTTTCTGAATCACAAGATATTTCATACTTTCCTGCTTTACAAAGTGAGGCTGTGCGGTGAAGGCTGATTATTTATTACTGTTAAGTTGCGCAACTTTTGTTTTCATGTGAAAATGAGTGACGCCCTGTCTCTCACTCTTCCCCTCCCTTCTTGTTTAGCTTCAAAGAAATACCTACTCTGCTGTTTTCCTCGAGGGAATGGAGCTTTTTAAAAACGCAAAGCCTTTAATCTTTGAAATAAATGGTTAATTTCTGAATGTAACAGCAGCTATCGACAAAAGAAGAACTGTGCCTTATTTAAAGTTATAGGGCCTTTCAAATTTCACTTAATCAAAAAAATTTAGTTTCTACCAACACCTAAGCATTATAATGTAGGTTTATTTTGTATCATGCTGCAAAATTACAGCTCTTTTTAATGAAGGGGACATACAATGCATCTAGAAAGTATCCACAGTGCTTCACTTTTTTTCACATTTTTATCTTACTTACTTACTCCAAAATGGATTAAATTATTTTTTTCCCACAAACTTCTACACACAATACCCCACAAGGACAATCTGAAAAGGTTTTTTGCAAATTTATTAAAAATAATAATAATAAAAAAAAAACCTTAAGAAATACCATGTACCTAATGGTGCTTTTACACATAACGACGGCTGTACGATTAAAGAATGTTTTCTTCAAAATTTGTAATATTTTTAGGTATGTACTTTGTTAAAACTAAATCCACTGCCCATTTAATACAATTCTGCTTGTTCTGGCGCCTTTATGATGCATATAGCTTAAAATATATATATATATATATATATATATACATATATATATATATATATATATATATATATATATATATATACATATATATATATATATATATATATATATACATACATACATATATACACACACACACACACACACACACACACACACGAGGTCTATTAGAAAAGTATCTGACCTTATTATTTTTTTCAAAAACCATATGGATTTGAATCACGTGTGATTACATCAGACATGCTTGAACCCTCGTGGGCATGCGAGAGTTTTTTCACGCCTGTCGGTTACGTCATTCGCCTGTGGGCAGTCTGAGTGAGGAGTCGCCCACCCTCTCGTCGTTTTTTTCATTGTTTAGGAATGGCTCAGAGACTGCTGCTTTGTTTGATAAAAATTTTTTCAAAACTGTAAGGCACAACTGAGTGGACACCATTCGATAAATTCAGCTGGTTTTCGGTAAAAATTTTAACGGCTGATGAGAGATTTTGGTCTGGTAGTATCGCTTTAAGGATGGCCCACGGCACCTGATGGCGATCTGCGCTTCGAGGCGGCAGCGTCTCGCCGTTTCAAGTTGAAAACGTCCACATTTCAGGCTCTGTTGACCCAGTAAGTCGTCAGAGAACAGATAACTTTCAGAAGAAGTCGGCATGAGGAGTTTATTCGGACATTCCATTGTTAACGGACATTTTGTAATGAAAGAACGTGCGGGCAGAGTCGCATGTCGGGCCGGATCCAACCGCGGGGGTCACGACAGGAAAAACACCTCCGTGTTGGAAACCTTAACGGGCAAGTTGGAACATGCCCAAGCTGTTAAACAATTTCTCAGTTACTCACTTGTTGAAAGCCATCAAAAGCCGCCTGAATTTTACAAATGGTTTTCAACACGGAGGTGTTTTTCCTGTCGCGGCGCACACAGATTCGCCGAGTCGTCACGGAAACTACTCGGCGAATTTGCGCGCACATCTTTCATTAAAAAATGTCCTTAAACAGTGGAATGTCCCCATAAAGTCCTCATGCCAGCCTCTTCTGAATCTTCTCTGTTCTCTCACAACGTCCTGGGTGAATTAAGCCTTAAATTAGGATGTTTTCAGGTCGAAACAGGCCGACGGCGCCTGGAAGCGCTGCGGGACATCCCGCTCCGTGGGAAGTCCTTACACCGACAGAAACACCCCATAATCTCTCATCAGCCGTTAAACTTTTCACCGAAAACCAGCTTAATTTCTCGAATAGTGTCCACTCGGATATTCCTCACAGGTCCAGAAAAAATTGGTGGGACCACATCTCACTCAAGGCCTGCTCACAGGGAAATGACGTCACCGACACGCGGGAAAAAACTCACGCATGCGCACGAGGGTTCAAGCATGATTGGTGTAATCGCACGTCATTCAAATCCATATAGTTAAAAAAAAAAAAGGGTCGGTTTATTGTCTAATAGACCTCGTGTGTATATATATATATTTCAGTATGTTAATTTGTGCTTTTTCGAGGGTTTTCAAAATACACAACCCACTCCCCGGACAAAAGCATGCCAAAATGTGCTTAAAAACGTTGATTACTCGCCCCGACATAGTGACATTTCATGGTCCACAGACAGCAAGGGTTAAGAAAAGTATGGTTCGGTTTTGTTGGAACTGCGAGGGATTACTCATTTTTAGAGGCCTCTCTCTGAGTTTCTGTGTGAAGATTTAACACCTTGAAATCTTGTGTTCTTGATGAGCCAGTTGAAAATTGAAGACTACTGTAGCAAGAAATGAAGGACTGAGATACAGCTATACTCTGTCTGCAGAGAATTACTAAGGCTAAGATGCAACCTTTTGAGTAGATTACACCACATAAGCATGTACATTGGTGGACTCATAATTGATATTTATGGGTTTAGACATTTTCAAAGTTTTAAAAACTGCTGATTTAAAAAAGTAAAAAGACCAACAGCGTAGCTGGTGTAATAACAGTTGCTGAATGATAATTAGTTGTGACGATACACTCAGCTCATGAGACAATTCACAATATTGGGTTGATGAGAACGAGATCATACAACATTTAACATGACTTTTAAGGCAAACTAAAAAAAAAAATTAAATATGACCGGAAAATAGTCTAATTTGACTGAAAGTCACAGAATTTAAAACAATGTAGGTGTAATAGAAAATTCTAACTAACCATTTTGAATGTCACTTCAGTTCTACTTTGAGTGTGAATTAAAAGAAAAAAATGCAAACACTGCAGGGTTCTCCCCAGATAATGGAATAATGACTGCCCCATTATACTACCATCCAGCGCTGCTATACTGTGGCATCATGTCCCAATGTTTTACCGTGAGACTTGGTGGGAATCTGACTGCGTGCAAACCCATTTTTGCGGGGAAATTTCACATAAACAACTTCAGCTTTTTATTCTGTTTGCATCCAGACAACACAAACCATGACAAAACGCAAACGTTACACGAAGCCCAGTGATCAGAGGATGGTCTCTGCATCTTTTGTTTCGTCTTTGTGGTGACCACAGCCCGTGCGGGGCACAGCAATCGCCGGTCCATCCGGGGAGGGGGCACGCATCACGGAGGCCGAGACCGCTACACAGCTGACTCGACTGAGGCTGTCTGCCATGAGATCAATCAGATCAGAGGCTAATGCCGCGTTCACACCGGACGGCACGCGATGCCACAAATTCCCATCTCTCGCCTGGCGATGGACGCCCCACCATCGCCCGGTATGTCACTCTGCTTTCACTGCAAAAATTTGCCCCAATGCACCATCAAGTAGGAGGAGCTTCCATTCCGCTCGCCGTCAAGTCAACATGGCAGACCTTGATCACATGGAGCAAGTTGCTGTGCTCTATTTGTTGTGGAAAGCTGACAAACATCGCCAGCGGCAAGCGTCCCTGTGTTCACAACATCCTCATGAGACGTACCCAATTTGGGGAGTTTTATTATTTGCTGCAGGAGCTGCATCTGGATGACTGCCGCTTTCAGTGGTACTTCCACCTCTCCAGGACCCAGTTTGAGGATCTCCTGTCCCAATTGCGCGCGCACATGTGAACAATAAAAAACTGGCTGCCACTGCAGTTCCTCGCTCTCCTCTCCAACTCTATCATAACTGTGTTATAAACCAGTCACCATTTGTTATATTATACGTCTGTGTAGTTAATAAAATGATCTTCACGGACAATTCGTTCATGCGCATGTGAAGAAGAAAAAAACAAAACTGGCTGCTGCTGCAGTGCTGCTGCTCGCTCTCCCCTCAAACTCTGTCACAATTGTGAAATAAAGGACAAAAGGGACATAAGTCCACAGGCTGGCTGCCAGAGACAGGACACGTCCACATCAAGTATAAACTCCAGAAATCTTCACCTCACTACATATCCAGTCCCTGATTGGTCATCGCGGCGCGACAAGATGAAAAAGTTCAGATTTTTCAACTTGGGGAAAAGGGCGATGTGAAGCGATATCGCGCCACAAACCCGCAAATCGCTCAAAATCGTTTTATTTGCATCCATCGCATCGCTTTGCGTGGCTTGAACTTTTGTGGCACCACAACGTGTCCTTCCATAGGGATTACATGGCAACGTGTCGCTGCCATCACTCGCGTGGTGTCCGGTGTGAACGCGGCATATCAATAATGTTAAAGCCGTGGTGACAGGGAACAGGGAGGCTTTTATGAAGAAAACGGCACTACAGAAATCAAAATTCTTCAGGTACGAAGACATACTTCCATTCTTTGAGATTTTGGTGCTAGATAGCGACGTGCATTATGTCCATTCTATGTTTTAAAGGACATGCCACACCGATATAACATTTCCGACTGTTCCCGACAGTGTTTGAGTAAAACATCCCAGCGCACGCTTGACTGGAATGTTGCTGCTAACGTTAAGAACAGAGCCGCAAAATAATTGAAAACTTTACGTAAGTGTGATGTCGTGTTAAGACGTCTCAAGTGATAATTGTTCATTTTGATGCAGTCACGGTAAAAACAAGCCGCTCTCCAATGTGAGAAAACAGTGTGCATGCATAGAAATAGTTCGCTCAGCTTTGTGCATGCTTTTAAGTATTGTCATCGATATAACTGAAAAATAAATAAATACATCTGTGTGATCAGACAGATCAGGCTGTCTGACAGACACACACACGTTGCTAGTACAAAATGACCATTTGTGTGGTATAAAAGTTGACAGATTTGCTGTTTTCTGCCTCAGACTAATTGTTGTGCTCTACTTCAGAGCCACAGTGAATGACTGCTTGTCAACTGTTTTGATTTTCAAAATAAAGCTGTGGCCCAGCTCCCCCCCACACCCCAAAAAACACAGGACAGCTTTTAAATTGACGAGAAATATTGTCACATCTCACCACACCCCTAATGACAACATTTAAACAGGAATCCTAAAAACCACTAAGAGGTTAAGATTTGAGTAATAATGATATTTTGGATTTATCGTTCAGAACTTCTGAAATCTAGGAACATACAAGAACTCAGAAGAGCAGAGTACTTCATACTTCCAAATAAGCATGATAAGAAAACTGACTTCCAGTCAGCCAAGAATCTTCCGCAGGCAATAATGTTTAGTTACAGAACAGTAGTCACATCGCACTATTGGTCTAATTTTTCAGTCCATGTTGTTGTATTTGTACAATGTAATCATTGTATGCTTACCTTACTGGTATCTCTGTCTCGGCATGCTGGTTCACTGGTGGTTTCCCCCGCAATAGTTCTACCAGGCCACAAAGACACATCCATCTGGCGCTCAAACACAGCCTCTACACAAAAACGATACAAGACTTTAGAAACACTGACAGTGTATTAGTACCCAGCCAAGCAGTAAGTGTGCTATTCTCCGTGTTATAAAGTTGTGTCAGGAAAAGCATCTGGAGTAAAACCAAAATCAACATTCAGATCTGCTGTGGTGACCCCAAGTTGAAAAGGGAGAAGCCAAAATGCTTTCTAATCTGAAAAATTCAAAATCAGCATTTTTTATTTTTACAATAAACCAAATGAATGCAATGTGTAACTTGCGTGTAATGTCGAAATCTGGTTTTGTAACAAAATCTCTGCAATTAAACTGAGCTCACAAACACACACTTTTAGTGACGGGAATATGGTCATTCTCTCAGAGGAACCCTTGGGTATGGCTGGAATGATGGCTGTGGTTACTTATGGTGACCCAGATGACATCTATCACAGGCATCATAAAGGTACAACACAATGGAGATTTGGGACCTTTTTCTGAGAATGGTCTACCAAGTATTGCTGAGGGAACACTCCCATAACATCTGGCTGCAGCAGACAGGGGTTACTTTGAAGTCATCCAAGTCCATCCAAGACATCCAAGTCATCACTAACAAACTTGCATTATGCCTCCTTCAGTAGTTAGTTTTTTACTTTTGTACTCAAAGTTCAAATGAATTGCTACAAACATATCACAAGGACAACCAATAAGAAAACAGTTGTGATCGTTAGAGATCACCATTACTTTGTTACAATACCACAGAGGTACATGTACTAAATACTAAATACATTTTTTTCTTCCAACTTAAAAAAAAAACAAAAAAAAACATAGCAAATCAAAAATCAAGCATAAATATTTACAATGAACATATGTTTCAACAACGCAGTCAATCCGCATGGTTATGTAAGAGCAAGTTCATCAGGATAAATCCCAACCAACAATTCCAATATGTGTCAAAAAAGCAACAAGCACATTCAGTAAGACAAATGGCCACATTCCCAATGTCCAAGTAGCTTGACTTAAAATAAAACCACTTTTCCTCAGGTTTTGTGGTTCTTATTAAGTTAAGTGTGAAATAACAAGAGCACGTCAGGGCTCTCCCCAGAAATTTAGAGCATGATGGTGCTTGGGTCACCCGCCACCCAGGGAGGACAAGCTCTAGAATTTTGCCTTTTTCCAATACCAAGAGATTCTGCTTAGTTGCCAACAAACTGAAAATATATTTTCGAGGGATGGGGAAATCTATTCTTTGATGCACTGTGAAATAGATGTAAACAATTCTAAATCCACAAATGTCCATCCATCCATCCATTTTCTTCCGCTTTATCTGGAGTCAGGTCGCGGGGGCAGCAGCTCAAGCAAAGCCGCCCAGACCTCCCGATCCACACACACCTCTGCCAGCTCCTCCGGGGGAACCCCAAGGCGTTCCCAAGCCAGCCGAGAGATGTAGTCCCTCCAGCGTGTCCTGGGTCTTCCCTGGGGCCTCCTCCCAATGGGACGTGCCCGGAACACCTCTCCAGCGAGGCATCCAGGGGGCATCCGGAAAAGATGCCCGAGCCACCTCAACTGACTCCTTTCGATGTGGAGGAGCAGCGGCTCGACTCCGAGCTCCTCCCAAGTGACCGAGCTCCTCACCCTATATCTAAGGGAGCGCCCAGCCACCCTGCGGAGGAAACTCATCTCGGCCGAAAAAGTGCTGATGTCAAACTCTTCTGCCATTTCTGTGGTAGTCAGACGACGTCCCGGATCAACAAAGCGTTTACTTTGGAAATGAACGGCACATTCCACTGTTACAGGAGTTTTTTGTCATGAGAAGACGTGCGGAGAAAATCGCGCGTCGGGACGGAGGCGCAGGGCACAGAACAAAAAGCAACGCCGTGATGAAGCCTCACAGGACATGTTGTGGCATGTCCAGCTCGTCCACAATTTCTCGGATAGTCACAAGACTGAAAAGCCACCAAAAGCCGTCTGAATCTTTCGAATGGTGCAAGAGCTGGGCATGTTAGGGCTTGTCCTGTGAGACCAACACGGAGGTGCTTTCGTCCTGCGACATGAGCGGCTCCGTGGCAAATTTCTCTGCTCCTCTTTCCATTTCAAAAACTCCTGTAACAGTGGAATGTGCCGAAAAAGTGCTATGTCCAGCTGTCTTGCCATTTCTCTGGTAGTCAGATGACGTCCCGGATCAACAAAGCGTTCACTTTGGAAATGATCTGGTCGTTTCAGCTTGTCGATCACCGCTCGGTGCGCCATCCGCCGCTGTGAGCCGTCTTTAATCCAGTTGTAATTGTCCTTAATCTGTGTGATCCCCATAAGATCTTCACCGAAAGCCATCTGAATTTTCCAAATGGTTTCCACTTGGCTGTCTCTCACACTTTCTGAAAAAATTTTGATGAGGCAAAGCGGCAGTCGATCAGCCAATTTCCTGACAATGAAAATCCGACGAGGGGGCTGGACCACTCCTCCCACAAGGCGTGCTCACAGGCGATTGACGCAACCGAAAGGCGTGAAAAAACTCACGCTTGCGCATGAAGGTTCAAGCTTGGCTGATGCAATCACATGATTCAAATCCATATAGTTTTTGCAAAAAATAAAAAGGTCTGTTACTTTTCTAACAGACCTCGTAGAGTGCAAATTTGGTTCCATACATTTGGTACCATTGCACTCTCACATGCACGCCTCGTGCACACGCGCACATGTGATCACGCATACTCGTGCACACGCACCTCGCAAAACATGCACGCGCACCCACGCGTGCTCGTGCACCCATGCGTGCTCGTGCACACACACACAAAACCAATCCACTGTGCTGCCTGGAGGTTGTTAGCAGGAAGAGAGAACAAACGCTGGACTCATTTTTGACGTGATTTTTTATTTTTTTATTTTTTTGCTGCACTGAGGACGTATACAGTCTTATGTTTGTTGTTCACGCACGCACAAGCGCCGACCAGGTTGCGTGTTTGTGCGCGCAGGGGACACGACTCTCCTGAGACATAATTTGAGCTAACTGACATTGCTAATTCTTGTAAGACACACACACACACACACACACACACACACACACAAAACAAATCCACTGTGCTGCCTGTTAGCAGGAAGAGAAAGAAAACCTGGACTCATTTCTGACGTGACTTTTTTTTGCTGCACTGAAGAGATACAGCTGGACCGAGCCGGCTGCTTGGGCGCACGCACGGGACAGCAACATGATGTAACTGATGCTGCCACACACACGCACACACACACACACACACACACACACACACACACACACACACACACACACACACACACACACACACACACACACTCCACTCCCCTGTAAGCCATCTGGATGCATGAAGAGCTGCTAATATGAAACGCTGATGTGATTTTTGGCTGAACTGAGGAACTACACAAAGTTTTTTTTTTTTTTTTTTTTAAATGGAAGTCCGAAGTCAGTGCACAGCATCACTGGACTACACGTCACAATGGAACACCAAAATGCAAGTCCCTTTTCTGTTGTTTATAAATTAATAAAATATCAAATAACAATGATCTATTTTAGTCATTATATAAAACAAATAATTAATGTTTTTACATATGTACATACATACTTACATATGCTTCGCCTCGTTGAATGGTATGTTCCAGCTTTTACCTCATGAAATATTCGTACCATTGAACTCATAAACATTCATTTGTATAATATGCACTGGGTAGCCACTGTGGTGGAGCACACATGCACACCTTTCGTCCCACTGGACCAAACATGCAATTACAATGTTTTCTTCAATTTTAAGAATGTCAGAAAATAAGCAGTTTTATCATTACCATTATCACAATGGATGTTCCTGTTTTATTTTTATTTTATTCTGACAAGTGCAAAGTGCAGCACAGCCAGTACACATGCCCAACACTATGAGGTGAACACAAAGCCAGGACGACGCTGCAGATCCGAGTCTGACCTTTTTCACCGGAGTGGCGATAATCCAAACATGGAGTCAGTCTGAAGCCACATTTACACTGGTGGTTTTAGCAGATGGGATGGGGAGTAACAGCCCCCTGGGTTTTACAATTTAAAACTGGAGCACCGCACTCAGAGAGGAAACCTCCATCAACACTAGTTTCCAATTCCACAAATTTTTACCTTGGAAACAATTTTCAAGGTGAAAGTCCTGTTAGAAGTGGATTTTCATAAACTAAAATATAGATCAAAAGGGCTTTTAAACGTTAAAAATCAAATATCCATTAAATCCACAATACGGATCAAACTTAGTCTATTCATTGAGAGTGACAGTTTGTACCTCACTGTCACAAATGAGAGTGATTGAGGCACTTTTGATTGCGATATAATGCAAAATGTACACCAAATGGGACTTTCAAAATTAAATTCAAACATCCACAAAATCCACAATCAGATCCATATCAGACTTTGTCAGAGGACAGTAAGTGCCAGTCTGCACCTCACTTTCAAATACAAGAGTGATTGGGGCATGTTTGAATAAGATATAATGTAAAATATACATTAAATGGGGTTTTCAATGGTCAATTTAAATGGCCACAAAACCTGTAATCCAGATGATCCAGATCAAACTTAGTCTGTTGATAAAGGATGCATAATGCTCTCAAATATGAAAGAAATGGGTCATTCCATGTCAATTCAACGAGGGCCTCAAGCACTTTGTCTCAGATTTTCTTCAAATTTTAATCAAATATTCCCAGACTATTCAGAACAACAAATCTGAAGTTTGAGGCCTGTAGGCCAAGTAGTTTCTGAGATATGGCCAATTTAGTGTGCATGGGGTCTGCCGTTTTTTTAGGCAAAAATTATGGCCATCATTTCTGGAGCCATGTTCAAGGTAGAATATCTCAGCAAATAATGGACTTAGAGGCCTGAAATTTTCTGTGGCAGTTGTCATGGACACCCAGACTTGGAATATAGTCAAACAAGAGACATTGGGCCTCATGTATCAACGTTGCGTACGGCGATATTTGAGCGTATATGGGGTGTACGCCAAAACGGCTGCGCTACTTGGCATTTATCAATGTGGTCGTTGGCGTACGCTGCGCTGAAAATATACACCAGGTCGAGAGGAGGCGTAAATTATACACCAAAATGAACCAGCGCTGGAATCCACATAAAAATGAAGATGATCAACATGATAAACAGTGCCATTATACAAATCAATGCATATGTTACATAAATAACACTTTCATGATTATACTACATAATAATCAATACAAATTCCTGATTATACTACATAATAATCAATACAAATCCCGCCTTTGCGGGAGTGTTATGCAGCAAGATCCATGGTCACAGCGCTGACAGGAAGGAAAGCGCTGCTCGCCTTTTTCTCCAGACTTCGAGCCTGGAGCCAGAGCAGCGCTGAGCTTAACTTCATGTGGTGTGATCGTTTTAGACTATGAAATTGATAATAACTGTAGTTTCGTCATTCCCTTAATTCGCCCGTGCTGCAACCAGGTTTTGTCATCTCCATTCGGTTGTCACAATAAAATAAATACAGAAATACATTTAAAACAAAGAAATCTGACAGATTAGGCATGTCTTAATTGAGCGAGCAAATATCCACATGTCAAGAATTATTGACATGTGAAAAGAGAATACAGTGGTCCCTCGCTATAACGCCGTTCACCTGTCGTGGCCTCGGAGTCTCACGGAGTATTTAGTCCAATTTTGCATGCCTTTTCTTTTTTTTAACAGTGTTCTGTGTATCTGCTTATAAGAATCTTGTTGCCCAGAAGAGAAAAGACTGCCAACAACTACTCATAACTGTGTTTGTCACACGGAAACAAACACCTGCTGCAGCCAGGTGTGAGTGGGAAAACGCGTGGCGTCAGGACGCAGAGGCCCGATCTGTGAAATACTGGTCAGTCACTATTAATAATTTCTTATGTGTCCGACCTCGTTCGTTGATCATTAAAATTAATTCGTTAGTTCTAAATGCCATCATAATTATTTATAGGAAAACGTTCTATTTTTATTTCTCAAACAAATGTTTGGGCCTGAAAACAGTTTGGTCTTATTTTCCTACTAAGGTTTGAACTTTGAGAGTGTTCACACACGAGAGAAAAGTGAGAAAATGTTCATGCCTGATTGAGAAAGTGTATAAACTGTGTAGTGAGGGGTTTTACAGCCTTAAAACGTCTATAATAATTGTAAAAAAATAACGCTGACTACGTCGCGGTTTCGCGTATTTCGGGCTACTTTTTAGAACGTAACTCCAGCGATTAATGAGGGACCACGGTAACACTTTATTGATTATATACTACAAAACAATTGATACGACGGCCGCTTTTAACGCTCTATTGGCACGTGTCGTGATTGGTGGAGTTCTTTTTCATTGCCGTCTTCCCGACTTCCATGTCGTAAAATGAGGGTGTGTCTGAAGTGGAGTCTGAATATTTATGGGCGTGTTTATTATAATTACGATCGTTTCCACCCACCGCATTTATCAAGATCACGTCAGGCGTACGCCAGAAATGGGCAGGTGCGCACTGCTTGATACATTTCACGGTGACTTTGGTGTATTTCAAGTTTACGCCGTAAATTTATGCCACAAGTGCGCAACATTGATACATGAGGCCCATTGACACTAAACTGTGAAGTTTATGTATGCTCAAACTATGGAAAATATTACATTGACCATTACGAGCATCCATGTTTGAGACACTGAAGCATACCATTACACTCAAAGAAGACTTTCCATTTCTTGGCTCCTTAATGCCAGCTATACTGGCTATGAAATGTGTAAATTTGGCATATCTGTGGTCAACAGTTATTGCGGGAGAAACTTCTGAAATCTGAAAAAAGCATTTTGTGGTCGAATTTTATTAGAAGAAAAGCTCATGTGGGCAGTAAATAAAACTCTTCAAACTGATTCCATTTTGAAGGTACTGATATCTACTTTATGTGTTATAAATATGGCTCTTTATGAAACTCCTTCCTGGTTAATTTAAGGCCACCACCGCCAATAGGACCAGAAGGCCCTTCAAATATTTGTTGAATTGACATTGAATGACCCAAATGTGATCTTTTTGACAGGTATGAATTTTTGAAAATTTGTTCAATGTTAAAGGATAGGGATTTTTTTTCCATTTTCCAAGATTTTTCCTGACTTTGACCTCTGACTTATGACCTTGAAAACTGAATCAATTCTTGCCTATCAGAATATGAATCCCCTGTAAACATTCCATGACAATATATATATAAAAATTGTGGGTTATAGGCTGTTCACAAACAGACAAACAAAAATGCTGCCTCGTTTTCACTCAGGGTCACTACAGCAGATCAAGAATGGATTTGCTTGTTGAATTACATAAAGAAACCAGCAGGGGTGGGGTTTGAACTGGAAACCTTCCACACTAACCACTTGGCTACCACTCCTGCATACAAACAGACAGGGGTGAATTTATTGATTACATCTACCCAGCTTCGGTGGCAAAAGTAATAAATAAATGAGAGCTACAAAGGTCCAAATATGATTGAGCTGTTAAAGAATGCAGTGGCCGAAATGTGTTTCCTGAGGAGGGTGGCTGGTGTCTCCCTTAGAGAAAAGGTGAGAAGCTCGCTCATCTGTGAAGAGCGTGGAGTAGCACCTTGAAAGGAGCCAATTGAGGTGGTTCGAGTATCTGGTAAGGATGCCCTCCGGGCGCCTCCCTAGGGAGGTGCTCCAGGCACGTCCATCTGGGAGGAGACACTGGCGAAGACCCAGGACCCATCTAGTCCAGGATTGGGTCGCCCGGGAAAGGGAAGTTTGGGGTCCTCTACTGAAGCTGTTGCCCAGGCAACCCAATCCCGGATAAGCAGTTGAAGATGAGCGAGTGAGTGAGTGTTAGAGAATGCACTGGAGAGAAATTCATTCCAGATACTTTGACTTGAAAAGTACAGTGAGAAAAAAAAAATCCTGGATGAAAAAAAAACAAAACAAAAAAAACCCCTGCGCAGATAATCGCTTTATAATCAAACTGCAGCCACCTGAATCACAATGGAATTGTGAGGTGCCTAAAGATTCCCACCCTTCAATTTTCTTGTCAGTTCTTCCACTTGACAACATGCCAGCAGCTGTGTGGTGAATGCAGATTAATGATCATTGCTACTATTTGTAGGTACGTGATGATGTTTTCCGATAACTGTGATGAATAGGATGTAAATTAATGTGGGGATTTTGTTTGCACTGTCTGACATGTCATAATTAATGAATTGTCATGATGTCAGCAGAAGTCACAGCAACTGTGCCTACGAAACCTGTTCAGAGCGGTTTGGTGCATGTATCCAAATTCAGTTCCTTCACTAACTTTTCAGCAACAATTCAGTTCATTTTTCGGAAAATCCGTGCTGGACGAACAGACAATTTGAACCCAAGAGCGGGTGGAAATTTGCTGCTACCCGCAGCTAGAATGTTGCGGAAGATAGCTCTCTCAAACAGCTCGGCTTCAAAAACCTCCCGCCTCCCCTCAGAAGCAAACAAAGCGGAGAACAAACAGTGGCAGTTAAGAGGATTCACAGTGGCTCCTCACGTTATCGGAAAACATCGCGGGCTGAATCGGTATTTTACGATACTTGAATTACGTCGGTATCGGAAGCCAATCCCGATACTGGATCAGTCGCAACCTTAATTTTAGTGTTGGTCACCTGATGTTTATTTTCTTTTCAAGAGTATCAACATTAGGCAGGTGAATTATGCATGTACTCCTGAGTGGTGCATAGCTCCTTGGTAGCATGTGAGTGTGCTACTTTATATACCACAATAACAATAACGGTTTAGTCTTTGAAAGCGCAGAAAAAAAAGGCAGGTTTATGTCGAAAAGAGAGAAGAAAATAATTGAGAAGGCAACCACTGCAAATATCAGTCTGGCTTGGTATAACTTTGCTCGGAACAAGGATGGCGAGCCCTCTGTAAAACACTTACGGTTTCGTCTAGAGTATAGAAACTGAAAAGAAAAAAAAAAAACTTGAATCGTGAAGTGCATTATGTGGAAAAATGTGAGACAATATGGAAATTGCAAAAGCTGAAGTAATGTGCTCATCGTTAAGGAAATCCTACCATAGTACTGCAAAGCTTGACCATTGGTAAAGAAGAGAGAGAGAGAAAAAAAAACTTCATTGAAAAATACTAGCCTAATTATTTTCCCCCGGTTAGAAGGTATATCATAGAAAAACACGAGCATATTTACAAAAACAAAGTTCAGGATCACTCAGTTTCAGTGCCACTCATTTCCTTGCTGCCAACTACATGATCCAAACAATATATTTGGGTACAAACAAATTTAATGTACACATTTACTATTAAAATTATCACTGGCAGATCTCAAAGTACATGTGCATCGACTGCTTTCTTGCAAGTCTGTAGTGTCCAATTCCTTGGACTGGTGTAGGTCATCCTATTAATGCAGGGTTTGTGCTTATGGCACTATGGGGGAGGGAACCAGTTCGGCACTGGCTCTGCTGTGATTGGCCGTTTCTGGAGAACGAGGTTTGACTGACAGCCGTCCTCTGACAAGGAAGTCAGTTGGAGACGACAGCGTTAAGCGATTATCACCTCGTTTCTGCTTAAAACTTCACTCCAGACATCATCTATTTCAGCGACAGATCTCTGAAGCTTCTGTACAACAATCATTTCCACATAAATTCAGCATTACTTCATAACAAATTACAGAAAGTCCTAAAAATCACCTCCTAACACTCGTCTAACTTTTCTGCATTTTGTTATGTTACAGCCTTATTCAAAAAAATGGAAGAAATCCATTTTTCCCCTAGAGATTATACACATAATGCCCCATAATGACAATGTGAAAAAAGCTTTTTGGGATTTTTCCAAATTTATAAAAAAAAAAAAAAAAAGACCAAAACTTTCAGAAAATCAAAATGGCCACATCTGGGTACTTTCAGTGACTTTTGATATTACAGATATTCTGAATGGCTAAAAGTTTGCTGTTCTAGAAAAAGTAACCAATGACATTGCATGTTTTATCTTGCAGTACAGCAAGCATATACGGAAAGGTTTAACTCACACAGATGGCCCCACTGCATATCGTGACATTGACAAGAACGGGATGGCAACACCCCCCCCCCCCAAATTTTCACCAATCTCAGAAATGGCCCACAAATCCAGAAAAAGTCAGAAGTCTGCGGATCCACAGAAAATTCTCATGTCTGTATCCAAACATTAAAACAGCTTGCTGGACCTGGGAACACTGAAAATCCCAAGTTGGAAACATCTGAAAACTGTTCAAGTCATCAAGTCTGAAAACAATATGGACACATGCAGTAACATATCTGAGCTTTGCTGTCTTTACAAGGAAGACAAAAATATCTTATGAAGCTATTTGGGGGGATTTTGCAATACCTACATCAAATACAGTGCTGTGCAAACGTTTTAGGCATCCCACAGTTATAGTAAAAGTAGCATTTGATGTCAGGATGCACCCAGTGGTGGTCACAGCTAACCAAAAAGTTAGCTTCGATGACAGCTAATCAGCTAACTGAAAAGTTGTCTTTTATAAAGCTAAACCGATAAACCGCCCAAAAATTTATCTGAAACTACAGCTAACCGATAGCTTTCAGTACTGTCTATGTACACTTGGAACTACTAACAAGCTGATTTTGAGTTTTAATACCACGATCGCTTTTTGTAGCGTCAAACGTGACCACAGACCCAAACAATGAGTCATTACTGGAAGTTCCTGTTTACTACATATTTAGCAGCAGTGAAGCAGTTGAGAGGAGCTAAGCTCAACTCTACACACACAAAAAAACACAAGCAATTATTCCTTAACAGAATATAGCAGTGCCACTGTGAGGCAGAGGTCTTGAATAATAAAGCAGTTTTGACTTATGGTTTTGATTTAAAATCAAATTAATCCGGATAGAATCACTTCATTAATGTTAATTCTGTCATTTGTACAAAGTTAAAATACAACACATATCTGTTAATTTTAAATAATGCACTAATTCTGAAGTGTTGTAACAAACACATGCCAAAGGGATTATGGGTAAAATGAGCCTCTGCTAACACTGACTGGTTGACTCATTCATTCTATGTAAAAACCAATACGTTAACGTGATGTGACGTGCATGTTGGTATTTACATATAAATGTGCTTTTGCAACATATGCCATTATATATATATATATATATAAAAAGCCATTTGCAAAAGCCAAAAGTCAAGTTGTGATTAGACAACCGCCTCATATAACCGGGGTCAAAATGCATAAAACACTGCCATCTACTGGTGCCCAGATGCTCAGACCCTTACCCATAATCCTTTGTGCACCAGAGGTTTTTTTTTTTTTGGCTCAGAGAGTTGCTGCAGTTTAAACAGCAAAGAGAAAATCCACGACAACAATTGTAAATGAACATTATACAACCAAAATGTACATTTTTATTTCTTTAGCTGCAGCAAGAGGCTGCGACAACTCTCTGGCGTGCAAAGGATTATGGGATAACTCAATACTTGGAAAATACTGCCATGAACACTACTGGCCAGTAGATGGCAGTAGTGTTTTCACAGTATCATGCAGTTTTCACGGCAGAGACCGTGAAAACTTGCCAAAACAAATATTCCAAATAATCTGTGTCTGCTACGCCTACATTTATTCTGTGTGGAATTTAATGAACACAAACTGAATTTCAGACATCTTATATTACTCTGGAACAAAGATGACAAAGTGTTGTAAAGGACAATAAGCACGACGTTAAGGAGCAAACCGGAACTTGCAACTCACAGCGATTCCAACTGAAAATAATGAAGAAGCAACCTGAGCTGCTTTTGGCATTTTTACATAAAACAAACACAATAACAATGTCTATAAACCCAGAGAATATATTCACTAGCGTCTTAGGCACAAAATACTAAAAGTTTGTTGTCCGTGTGAAGCCTGATCAGAGTGTCTCAAATGCATTTCTCCTGTGGTGAACTTTTACCCATAATGCACTGTGGAGACAGCATGTCCACACTAAAACCTTCAAAAATAGTGCAAACTTTAAAACTAAAACATATAGCTGATATTTTCACTTTATAAAACTTCAGAAGTGACGTTAATTTAAATAACATGTCTGATATTGCCGGTAAGTTAGTATGGTGTCAAGAGCAATTATCTTGTGACCAGTTCTCCTCTGACTGCAGAGGATAGAGCGGTTTCTCCTGAAACCAGCTCTCCTCTGTTTGCACAGAATAGAGCTGTTTATCTGCTACAAAACATTTAACAGATAAGCACTAAATTCTTTGATATCAGACTTAATAAATGTTTTTATCTGTTAAAGCTTTATTCACTACGCCCGCAAAAACATGTTAGTTATCTAAAAATTATCGGACCAAAATTTATTGGAAGATAATTGGTCCGTTGATGGTTTTGAAAGTTATCTGAAAAGCTAATCCAATAATGAAAACATTAGCTTTGATAATTAGCGGAACTGTGCCCAGCACTGGATGCACTGCAACACAATTTTTCACTTCTGAACCGATCCCGATACCTGAATTTGGATATCTGCCGATACGATACTTTTCCAATTCAGTACCAGAGCTCTGCTTGCTTTAATATTATTATTTTCATTATTTTTAATTTAATATGAGGATTTTCTTAAAAAGGAGACCTTAAAGTTCAGCTACAATTTGCCAGAAGGTGTATCTAAGAGGAAATCCTAGATGTTTTTGTTAAAGAATTAAGTACTTTTATTTTCTTTATAGACTTTTATAGCCTTATTTTTATAGATTTCAAGAGAAAAGACAGCACACTCTCACCCGTGTTTCGTTTGTAAGCATTACACAAACCAAAACAAATACACAAAAAATTTAATAAATAAAAAATTGAATCCAAAACACTGTCAACTTTATCAAAAGCAGTAAATCACACTAGTAATAGTCATAGTTTATGTCTGTATTATATTTATAAACTTGAAAACACTTCTGGTTCACAGGTCAATGCATACAAACGAGCTGCCGATGCCATTCACCCTGGTAAGAAGACGCTATTTTTGACGCAACAAACAACAACAACAGCTTTAAGAGCCGAAATAAGTTACACTGTGAACAAAAACAGTATGTTAATTCAAAAGTCAGTATTTTTATATATTTAAATTATATTAATTTATTTTTCATGCATTTGTTTTGTGTTTGTGAACGCAATACAGGTGAGCTGTTATTTACATTAATGGTCTATAAATACAATACAGAGTTTTACTGTTTTTAATGAAGATGATGACCGTGTTTGAGATTTTATTTTTTATGCGTTTCCTTACCACTGTTACTCTGGGGGTTAGTAAGGTTAGACCTTACTTGTGTGAAGCGCTTTGAGGCAACTCTGTTGTGATTTGGCGCTATATAAATGAAATTAATTGAAAAAATGCGTTTGTTTTGGTTTGTGTAATGTTTACGAACGCAACACGAGCGAGCCATTCCTGTAACAATTTATAAATATAATACAGAGAGAAACTGTGGCTATTAATATTGCAATTTACTGCTTTTGATAAAGATGATGACCATGTTTGGGATTTTATTTTGTGTTTATTTTTTGTTTGTTTTGTGCTTGCGAGCGCAATACAAGTGAGCTGTAACTCCATTAACGGTTTGTACAAATAATTAGATATAAACTGTGACTTCTAATACTGTGATTTACTGCTTTGATAAAGATGATGACAGTGCTTGGGGTTTGATTTTTTATTTTTTTTGTTGTTATTTATGTTTCATGGGTTTGCTTTGTTTTTGTGATCCTGGGAATGCGCGGTTTGTATGAATTGACCTTTGAACTTAACCACCATCCTCTGCGGCGCTTAAACTCAAAACTGGCTTATTTGCACAGTACATCATTCTCACACACACAGTATTGAAAAGTGTCACTTTTTTATACTGTCCTGGGATTTTTTTTTTTTTTTTATATCTCCACAGACGCTAGGAAGGCTATGGGTTGCTGCGGAGCCACGTCACTTCCGGCGAAGTGGCCAATCCGAAGGCGACTGGCCGCCCAATGAAAACAAGCTCAGGTTGCATTGATTGTCTGTTAAAATCAGCTGGTTTTGTCTCTAGCTTGTTTCTAAAAGCCAGCTGATGGCTCTCATTGCCCGGACCAATGAGCATTATACACCAAGCTGACCTGACATGAACCACTGGACATTAAATTGACTTTACTGACGAGTCTGACCCCTTTGAAAAGTGACCAAATTACATTTATTCGTATTGAGCTCGGCGATGTTGTCATCGGCCAAAATGGCCACCAGGGGGCGCTCTCGGTGTAAAGTCCTCGGCAACCCATACGGAGTAAAACATGTGCCAAATAAACTTCTAGATCCATACTGGATCTTGTACTTTGACGACCCCGAGCAAAAAGGGACCCCTTTTAAAATCTGAAAAATAAGAACCCCCCCCCCCCCCCCCCGCGCAAAAAAAAGAAAAAAAAACTAATAACAAAAAGCAACTACCCAAAGAGCCCACGCTGTAATGAGTAAGTTGCAGTGAGATCTGCCCCTACGGTCTTTCTTACCGGCGGATGGCGGAGACTCGCGCAGTCGGTCGCTGATCTGCACTCTGGCTCTGCTATTGTTCAGGGCGCTCTCACGGAGCCTCCTCTCGGCGTTTCCACGGGCCATTTTCAGCTCCAGCAGGTGCAGCTTCCTCTTCAAAGCTTTGTTCTCCCTCTGGCACTGAGACATTTGTAAATTGACCACGGCGTAGTCGTCGTCTACCAGTTTACAAATCTCGGCCACCGCCGCGTTGGCCAGAACCTCCATGATGGAGGCCAGCTGGGTCTGAAAGGCCAGACGGCTGGACATGTTTCCCGCTTTACTCACTGACCACAGCTGTAGCTCCCTCGGTTTGATATTTCCGTTTTTATTCGGGAAAATTCGGTATCACTACAAAGATGACCAGTACACTTAGATTAGCTAAAAGAAGCTTCTTCCTTGGCTACATCCGGCAAACAGAGACCCTTCTTCTTCGTCGTCTTCTTCTTCTTCAACGGCAGCGGGCCTCCTTATTATTGCATTGCTGCCACCTTCTGCATTAGTCCGTTATAGCAGTACTAAATCCTCTCGAGTCCAGTGTGTAAATTATCAGTGGGTTTTCTTTTCCTTTAAGTATTTGAATATAACGCAATGCTAAAATAACCCTCAGCTGTATAAGCATAAAAAATAGGAAACAAAATTTGACCTTTTGACGCTTAGAATAGGTCAAAGTTAGCCACCTTTGAACTTGTACAAGGTTTGTGTCCCAAGAATGCTCCCTGTGAATTTGTAAACCCTGGCAGTAAATAAGTCTGGACTTATGCTGAGCACAGACAGACAGACAGATGCAAAGCTTTTGCAATACCCGATGGGCATATTTTGGCCTCGGGTAAAAAGTTAATACTTCTCCTTCCCACTTGACTCTATACTGCCTACAGAAACTTCTTTCAGGCCTATCCATCTAAATTCTGAGAGAAGCTCTTGCCTTTCTCTGGAATATTTATTACAGTGCATGAGAACATGCTGCAGTGTCTCTGGCTGTTGACATTCCAAATATAGTCCATCCGGATACTTCACCAGAAGGAAGAGAGTAGTTTTCAAGAAAGTATGACCAATTCTCAGTCGAGCAAGAATCTCTTCAGAATTTCAAAATTTTTACAATTTTAACACTCCCCCCCTTTCCACCATCTGCAAACAATGACATAAATTTGTCATAATATTAAACAGTAAGAGGACTTATCACACTTCCTTGAGGGGTTCTATTTTCTACCAGACATTTCCTTGATATTTCTGATCTTATCCTAATCTGAATACTTCTCTCCTTCAAGAAGTCCATTACACAATTAAACATATTTCCTCCTATTCCTGTCATATCCATCTTGATTAAAAGGCCTTACACCCAAAGCATGTCATATGCTTTCTCAGCTTCTTCTTCTTTTACTTTTGGTTGCTGTCCTCAGGGGTCACCACAGCAGATCAATCATTTCCATCTCACATTGTCCTCTGTATCATCCTCTGTCACACCTACATGTCCTCCCTCAGCATATCCATAAACCTCCTCTTTGGCCTCCCTCTTCTCCTTCTGCCTGGTGGCTCAATCCTCAGCATCCTTCTCCCTATATACCCTGGGTCCCTCCTCTGCACATGTCCAAACCATCTCAGCTTTGCCTCTCTGACTTTGTCTTCAAACCGTCCCACCTGAGTTGTCCCTCTGAATATGTTCATTCCTAATCCTGTCTATTTTCGTCACTCCCAAAGAGAATCTCAACATCTTCAGCTCTGCCACCTCCAGCTTTGTCTCCTGTCTTTTTGCTAGTGCCACCATCTCTAAGCTGTACAACAGCTGGTCTCACTGTCTTGTAGACTTTCCCCTTCACTCTTGCTGATATTCTTCGGTCAGAAATTACTCCTGCCACATTTCTCCACCCACTCCAACCTGTACTCTCTTCTTCATCTCTCTACCAACTCTCCATTACTTTGGACAGCTGACCCCAAGTATTTAAACTCATCTACTTTCATCACCTCTACTCAATGTAACTGCACTATTCCACTGGGCTCCCTCCCATTCACACACATGAACTCAGTCTTGCTCCTACTGACTTTCATTCCCCTTCTCTCCAGAGCATATCTCCACCTCTCCAGGCTAGACTCAACTACCTCTATACTCTCACTACAGATCACAATGTCATCTGTAAACATTATAGTCCATGGAGACTCCTGTCTGATTTCATCTGTCAACCTGTCCATCATCATTGTGAACACGAAAGGACTCAGAGCTGATCCTTGGTGTAATCCCACCTCCACCTTGAATGAGTCTGTCATTCCTACTGTGCATCTCACCGCTGTCACACTATTCTTGTACATGTCCTGCACAGGGTTGGGTAGGATTACTTTGAAATGTAATCCAAAAGTAATCAGATTACAAGTAATCCAAATGTATGTACCTACATACAATACATGTAATCTACATGTATTCTTTCAAAGTAATCCTACCCAGCCTTGGTCCTGCACTACCTTCATATATTACTCTGCCACTCCAGACTTCCTCATACAATACCACTACTCTTCTCTTGGCACCCTGTCATAAGCCTTTAAGTGCACAAACACACAACGTAACTCCTTCTAGCCTTCTTTCTACTTCTCCAACAGTATTCTCAGAGCAAACATTGCATCTGTAGTGCTCTTTCTTGTCATGAAAGCATATTGCTGCTCACAGATCTTCACCTGTTTTCTAAGCCTAGCTTCTGCTACTCTTTCCCATAACCTCATGCTGTGGCTGATCACCTTTATGCCTCTGTAGTTACTGTAGCTCTGCACATCACCCTTGTTCTTAAAATTAGGAACCAGCACACTTTGTCTCCACTCCTCAGGCATCCTCTCACTTCCCAAGATTTTATTAAACAATCTGGTTAGATTGTTTAATAAAACTCTGAAGAAGCAACTCCATCTCCTGCCACTGCCATCTCTCCTAGACATTTCCATGCCTCCACTGGAATGTCATCTGGACCAACTGCCTTTCCACTCTTCATCCTCTTCACAGCTGCCCTCACTTCTTCCTTACTGATCTCTTGTACATCCTGACTTACTAACACCACATGATCCAATCTTTTCTCTCTCTCATTTTCTTCATTCATCAACTCCTCAAATATTCTCCCCACCTTCTCAACACACACTCCTCGCTTGTCAGCACATTACCACGTGGATCTTTTACCACCCTAACCTGCTGCACATCCTTTCAAGCTCTGTCTTTTTTGTCTGGCCAAGTCCTGGTTGTCTGGTACAAGTCCTTTTCTCCTTCTTTACTATTCAACTTCTTGTACAGCTCGCAATATGCCTTTTCCTTCACTTTTGCCACTTCTCTTTTCACCTTACGCTGTATCTCCTTGTACTGTTGTCTACTTTCTTCATCTCTCCGACTATCCCATAACTTTTTTGCCAACCGCTTTCTCCTTATGCTTTCCTGGATGTCTTTGTTCCACCACTAAATCTCCTTGTCTTCCTTCCACTGATCAGATGTCAGTGTCCTTTGTTGAGCTTTCACTCTCTTCTTTTTCTTTACCTCTAAAGTCATCCTACAAACCAACATCCTATGTTGTCTAACTACACTCTCTCCTGCCACCACCGTACAGTCTCCGATTTTGTTTGGTTTGCATCTCCTATAAAGAATGTAGTCCACCTGTGTGCACCTTCCTCCACTCTTATATGTCACCCTGTGCGCCTACCTTTTCCTAAAGTAGGTTTTTACCACAGCCATTTCCATCCTTTATCCTTTTTGCAAAATCAACTAACCCCTTCCACAGTTCTGTCCTTGATCCCATATCTACCCATTACTTCCATATATCACCTCTGTTCCGTTCACCAACATGCCACTAAAGTCCGCTCCAATCACCACTCTTTCATGTTTCCGCACACTCTCCAGTCTCCACCACTGCGTCTAACTCACTCCAGAAATCTTCTTTCTCCTTCATCTCGCAACCTACCTGTGGGGCATATGCACTGATGATATTCATCATCACCCCATCAATTTCCAACTTCACACTCATCACCCTGTCAGGCACTCGCTTAACCTCCAACACACTCTTAACATCCTCTTCATTTACAATGACCCCAATACTATTTCTCTTCCTATCTTCACCATGATAACAACTTGAAGCCACTGCCTATGCTCCTGTGCTTACTTCCCTTCCACTTGGTCTCTTGCACACACACACACACACACACACACACACACACACACACACACACACACAATATGTCTACCTTTCTCCTCTCCATCATATCAGCTAGCTCTGTCCCTTTGCCCGTTATGCTACCAACATTCAAAGTCCCTACTCTCATTTCCACCCTTCTAGTTTTCCTCTTATCCTGCTGTCTGTGGACACATTCTCCTCCTGTTCTTCTTCTTCGCCCAGCAGTAGCCTAGTTTCTGCGGGCAATAAACACAATAATCAATTCTTAAAAATAAAGGTGGAAAATCATATCTTAAATCAACCTTAATCTGGAATATTACATTCACAAATGCCACTGAAAACCTGACAGTACAAAAAAGTTTATTTTTTATTCAAAAAAAAAAATGGCTTTATGCATTAAGCAAAAAGTAGCCGAGTCACCATCAACCAGTATGAATGCTGGACATCTTGGAGGCTCCAGTTATTCAGCTGAAGGATGCAGAGGTGGGACGAAGTCACCATCAAGTCACTCTCAGGTCATGAATCAGCAATTCCCAAGTCAAGTCTTCTTTATGCATCAGGTGACTCAGCTTTTAAACAAAATTCTATGCATCCAAAAATAGGATCTGCTGTAGATGCAATTACATCTTTTCAAGTTTGTTGAACTAATATGCAAACTGAAAATAGCCCCTTTGTGTTGTCTTCTTTGTACTGACCTTCATAAAGTTAATAAGCTTCAGTTTGCTAAAGAACATGCGACCTAATTTCTTCACACACTCACTGATCACTTTGCCTATGAGCCCAACACTCTGGATCAAACTGAGCTTCATAGTCAGATCCTGGAAAATACACACACACACACACACACACACACACACACACACACACACACACACACACACACACACACACACACACACACACACACACACACACACACACACACACACACACACACACACACACACACACACACACACAATGGTGAGTACTTTTAATGTGTTGCAGGCTTTAAATGCAGGATTGGGTGTATATTAAAAAATTTAATTAAGTTGACCACACAAAATATTAAATTTCGTTCATACTGTCAATGAAATAAGAGTCAAAGTAAACATGAGGATCACAACATTGTTTTATTTTTTATTTTCATTTTCCATAGAATCCCAGCAATTTCTGATTTCGTGTTGTGTTATTGGTTATGGATGTTAAAGTTGTAAAGCACTTCAAAACTAAATCTTTCTTTATAATTGATATAAGAATGTAAAAAGGGTTTTCCTTATATGATTAAATACGTAAGAGAAAGTTGTTTAACTAATTGAAAGAATATCCTTTTGGAGATTTCAGTGTTGTGTTAATAAATTAAGCTACTGTATAAAACGACCGAGCCATTTAACACAGCAATAGATCAGAATTATTTTTCCATCCACAACCTGTAAAAATTAAAATAACAACCCATAAAAATAATAAAACCTTCTGTTCTGTGTTCCATTGTAGTTTGAAAGTCAATGGTCCCTTCTTATTGGAATTATTTATTTCTATGTGTAATGTGGTGGCCTAGCCTCGGTAGTAATTTGACTAAATTAAAATAAAATTTGAAAATGTAAACTGTGGACAGATCAGCATTTGCAATTTCTTTAAAAAAGTCACTGATCGCTTTTCCACCCAGAAAGTGCAATTAATGCCAATTTGTCTTGTTTTGTATTAGCAGAAGTCCAATTTGAAATTAACTGAATTCAAAAGTTTTTGTTTGTTAAAGCAATGTTGAAAATTAATGATCGGAAACGTCTAGAAGAATTTTTTGAAATTTATTCGAGCAACTGGAATCGTTGTCACGTGCTGCTGCTGTTACCATGGAAACAGCGTACCACAATGTTTGGGCGACGAACAAAGTCTGTCCGCCGGTGAGTCGTGAAAAAGAAACTAACTCGCACTGTGTGTACAATATTTAACGGCTCGTCAATTAAATGTAATGTGCTGCTCTTCATTAGTTTCTTACCTGGATCTGCTTTACTTAACCGAACCACTCGTCAACCGTGAGCATTTTTATTATTTCCAATTTTATTTGTGAGAAAGTTTGAAATGACTGCGGCTGTGTGTCTGTTTAGTTGTAAAATTAATGCAAGCCATTATGAATGTGGTAATTTGAACGTTTCACAAATAACATAACGTACGGGACAACAACAACAATAATAATAATAATATTAACCACAGCACCGCGCTTAGAGCGTAAACTTGCGCCAGCATTCCAGTTCCACAAATTTTTACTTTGGAAAAAAAAAATTCAAGGTTTTAAAGTCTTGTTACAAGTGGCTTTTCATAAGCTAAAATAATAATACAAAAATCATGAATGTTTCTGAGTTCAGTTGTGCGAATATTTCATGAGGTGAAAGATATAATAGTAATTATTATAATTATTATTAGTATTATAATTATTTTTTGATACTTTCATTTTTAATTTCAATTGGAATATTATTATTACCAACAACAACACAAAATTAATCAGAATTACCGAGAAATAAAAACTAAAACAAACAAACACTATATATATATATATATATATATATATATATATATATATATATATATATATATAAATTAAAAATAGGAATAATGGAAAGAATGACTTATGTGCTGGGACTGGAAAGTTTTGTATGAAATTGGATGGCAGAAGTGGACTCTTCAAAAAAAAAAAAAAAAATCGACAACTAAAGATTTCTTTTCCTCTAAAGATTTTGTTTTTGTTTTTGTAGTGGAGAGAGGTACTCTGGTTGTGGGATATGAAGGGCTCTGTCCAAATCGGTTTGTTGTTTTGGGTGGGGCACTTCGTCTATGGCCACACGGAGTATTTCCCCCACTGCTTTTAAAACGAGGAGATGTGGGACAGAAACAGAAACCAAACATTCAATGTTGCTATACTTTAAGTTGTTTTTCCACAAGCAACGCAATTATCTGTTATTATTATTATTATGCCTTGAGACAGACTGGCATTCTCTCCATGGTGTACCCTGCCTCACGTCCTATGGCTGTTGTGATGGGCTCCAGAGTAAGTGGTATAGAAAATTGATTATTATTATTTATTGTTTTTGTTGTTGTTATTATTATTAGTGCAGTAGTAATGCTACAAAGAAATAGTGTCCTTTTTTCATTTTCAGAGGTTGTTTATTTGGCACTTCTTGTGGAGAGTCAAGTCCTTTGTTTTGTGCTCATTTCTCTCATGATATCTGGTATCACTGCCTACAATACATGACATTAATGATATCGTCTTAAAATCAGAGAAAGAAAGAAAAAGTACTGCAATAAGTGCTTTCTGGTGATATTTTATTGGAACAGAACATTGATTGTACAGTTTGAACAATGCAACAGCAACAACTGAAATGCAGAGAGACAAAGAAATAAGAAAGACATAAAAATGTACATACATTGACAAATATAAAAATATGCTTGTGTAAAGATGATGAGGAAATCGATATCCAACTGACAGACAATGCTGTGAACTTTTTTTTTTTAATGGACTCACTATGAAGTCATTCATAAAATGAGAAGTATCTGGGACTGTCTTAATACTTATGAAATTTAATCTTAATATCATGAATCTAAAAATTAATACATTTTGAAAAATGTACAGATATTTGTAGTTTGATATTCAAAAACAGATGCATGTGTATGTAAACGTTAATGCACACAAGTATTTTTAGTTTACATTGTTTGTTCCTGTAGTACATGAAGATGGAGACCGTGCTGGACTCAGACAAAAAGGGTGAGGAAAGTCAAGGAGTGGACAAGGAGGATAAACAGTTGGTTGAGACGCTGAATGATCTCCAAGCTCTAGCTGCCGATGCCAAAACAAGGTACACGCAGGACACAGATAGGAGAAAAAACAAAAAGACAGGCAGAGGGGATTATACAAATACAGTCTGATTGAATTTCTTCACCCTGGACTCCTTAATGGAAACACAGCAAACATACATTCATGCAACTTCCTGTGAGGTCACCATGGTAACTGCAGTTTAATGTTTCGCCTTTGATTGTGTGACAGCAGTTGAGCAAATATCCTCAAACTCTTTTAAATGAAGTATTCAGCATTTAAACCAAGGTTGACATAAGTATAGTAAGACAGCACATTTATTTACACGTCTGTTGATCGATCGATTGATTAAAATAATCACTCACAGACGGCAGAGGACAGAGGACCCATCGCAGTGCCCTGACTCCTACAAGCTGAACTCCAGTAGAGAGTCTCAAATGTTGCAAATTGCAAACAACTTCCAGCGTCAGTATCTGCACCTGTATCCTGACCGCAAACCGCTGCTGCTCTGCCCCACCAATGAGTGCGGAGTCCAGGTAAAAAACGGTGGACCAGATCTCTGGTTTTTAATTTCTCCTCAAACACAGTTTTTGTTCATGTTTGCACCCTTTCTCCCACTTTAACAATCAATCACTCACTCACTCTTCTTCATCTGCTTATCTGGGATCGGGTCATGGGAGCAACAGCTCCAGTAGGGGACCTCAAATTTTCCTTTCTCAGGGCACATTAACCACCTCTGTTTGGTGGATCCCAATGCTTTCCCAGGTCAGTGTGGAGATATAATCTGTCCACCTAGATCTGGGTCTTCACCAGGGTCACCTCCCAGCTGGATGTGCCTGGAACATCTCCAAAGGGAGGCGCCCACGAGGCACTTTAACACGAGATTGCACAATTCCAGTTCAGATTTGAGCAGGTAAAGTTGTACCCCTCCTTTCACTAGCTCATTGTTGATGCAAGAATGATTATATGACAACTGATACATTTGAAAGATGAAAGGTATCTAGTATAAACTCATTGAGGGTAATTTTGTCCAAACTCTACCACTGGCCATTCAGATTACAGTGTCTTTATCACTGTCTTAATCACAGTATGGGTATATGAGAACTCAGTGTAGACTGCCAGCTTTTATTTCCTCAGTTACATCTGCATGTGTTAAATAATATAGGAAATAGCATCTTTTATATCAAACTACCCAACTTTGGTGCAAGCAAAAATACTGGACCAGATCATTCTAAATCTTTATGACCCTTTATGACAGACACAAATAGGGATGGAGGCACCTTGTCCGGAACAGGGATACTGGGGCCTCCTCCTGGTGTCAGTCCTGGTGGGGGAGCTCACAGGTGAGTGCCTGGTGGCTGGGTCTACCACTGTGGGACCCAGTCAGGCTCAGCCCTAATAAACAACATGGTCTTTTCTCCATGTGGGCTCACCACCTGCAGGGAGTCTGAACAGTGCACCAGACCCTCAACAGTGTAGAGCACTGTTCTTTTGGCAGTTGGACAGGGGCAAATGTCCACAAAGACTGACACTTGGTTATGGAACCTAACTCTGGGAATGTGGAACATTACCTCTCTGGTGGGGAAGGAGCCTGAGCGGAAGGTCGAGTGACACCAACTAGAAATAGTTGGGCTCACCTCGATGCACAACATGGGCTCTGGAGAGGGGCTGGGCTCTCTTTTTCCTTCATTGTCCAGGGTGAGAGATGCTGGGCGGGTGTGGGGATACTCACAAGTCCCTGGCTGAGTGCCATTATTGTTATTTGAGAGAGAGGGCTGCCTCTATGTGACTTTGTGTTGCAGAGAAGAATCTAACTGTTGCTTGTGCATATGCACCAACAGCAGTTCAGAGTATCCAGCCTTCTTGGAGACTGCCGCCAAGCCGACCTGGAAGACCTAAACGTGTTGTGAGGGTTTTCTGGGAACGTGTGGCGGAAGAGCCTGTCCAGATGGCCTTCAAATTGTACCTCAGAAAAAGCTTCTCCCAAATCCAGAGGGAGGTTGGGGGCATGGAAACAGAGTGGGCTATGTTCAAGGCCTCCATTGCTGAGGCAGATGCTTTGAGCTGTGGCCATAAGGTTGTCAGTGCTTGTCACGGCAGCAACCCAAGAACCCGCTGGTGGACTTGAGCTATAAGGGAAGCCATCAGGCTGAAGAAGGAAGAAAGAGGCCTTTCGTGTTTGGTTGACACAGAGGTCTCTGGAATCAGTGAACAGGTAGCAGCAGGCCATAAAGACTGCAGCCTCAGTGGTTGCTGAGGCAAAAACTCGGGAGAAGTTTGGAGAGGCCATGGAAAATGACGTTCGGACAGCCACAAAGCGATTCTGGCAAACTGTCAGGCGCCTCAGGAGGGAGGCAGTTTTTAGCTCAAGCTGTGTCAAGCAGGAGAGGAGAGCTGCTAAACTGGACTGAGGATATCGCCAGGCATTAGAAAGCACAATTTGAGGATCTCCCTCAACCCTACTGACATGCCATCCATCAAACAGACAGGGATGGAAGATCCGGACAGATGTGGTGCCATAACCCTAGCGCAAGTCACAGAGGTAGTCAAAAACTCCTTGATGGCCATTCTCCAGGAGCGGACGAGATTCGTAAACCGTTGCTGAAGTCTATGGATGTTGTTGGGCTGTCATGGCTGACATGCTTATACAACATTGCATGGAAGTTGGGGACAGTACATCCGGATTGGCAAACTGGCGTGGTGGTTCCTGTCTTTAAAAAAGGGGACCGGAGAGTGTGTTCCAGTTATAGTGGAATCACACTTCTCAGCTTCCCTGGGAAAGTCTATATCAGGGTACTAGAGAGAAGACTAAGGGCCCGGTCACACGCTGAATGAAGGAAAAAAGTCACAAATCTTTGAGAAAAGGTAGATGAATGATCCTACACCTTCTCCATCACTGAAAAACCTACAAATTAAGAGCACAAAAAGGAATGAAACAGAACCAAAACTAATGAAGGAAAAAATGAAGGGGACGTCGACCTTGATGCTTTAAACAAAATCAAAATGAAACGTTCACAATGACGTGACTGACAACGGGTATGAGACCGAGCACAGCCAGCCTTGTCGTCATGTCCGCAGCACTTGCAGGGGTGGGATTTGTTTGTCTTGACAACAGGTGAGAAATGTTGTTTGTCTTAACAACAACAACGTGTGTGCACATTCAGGCCAGCCACAAATGGTTGGAACGTGCGTAGTTAAAGTAGTTGATAAACCATTGTGACCACTTTTGTTTCTGTTTGACAACATTGCTTTTCATCCCACACATGGACGAGTCATCAGCGATACAAGGATGTTGCTTGCAGCTCGTTGGAGGTTTGGTTAATGAGCCGTTCAGGTATCGTCAACGTTTGTGCAAGACGTTAGACTTGGGAGGTTGGATGAAGTTGGACAACAGTCAGATGAAATGCTGACGTTATGGAAACTATGCAAACAATGAGGAACTGTCAAGACAGGAGAACAGAATATGGAAGAATTAAGGTTGTCATTGGGATTTGTTCACATTTTTCAACAGTTTGAAAATTCTGATGAAGCGCCAGCTGCAGGAAAAAAGCTGGACGACAGTTAAACGATGCCTCCGAATGTTAACATAAGTCCAGGTTTCTTGTTTCCTTTGGGCTTCGGTGTCCTTTGTTAGTGCCGTGTGAGCAGGGCTTAAGACCGATAGTCAAGCCTCAGATTCAGGAGGAGCAATGTGGGTTCCATCCGAGTCGTGGAATGTGGATCAGCTCTTTACCTTTGCAAGGATATTGGAGGGGTCTTGGGAGTATGACCAACCAGTCAACATGTGGTTTGTGGACTTGGAAAAGGCGTATGACCAGGTCGCTCAGGATATCCTGTGGGGGGAAAGGGGGGATGGGTGGGGGTATGTGGTACCGGATTCCCTGCAACATGCAATCTGGTGTCTGTATGACCAAAGTAAGAGCTGTGTCCGCATTCTTGGCATTACATCAGACCTGTTTCCAGTGGAAGTTGGACTCCGCCAGGGCTGCCCCTTATCATCAATCCTGTTTGTGATGTTCATGGACAGGATTTCAAGGCACAGTCAGGGACTGGAGGGTGTCCAGTTTGGGTGCCCTCAGAGTTGCATCTCTGCTTTTTGCAGATGATGTGGTCTGTTGGTTTCATCAGGCAGTGACCTCCAATGTGCACTGGGATGAGAATCAGCACTTCCAAATCTGAGACCATGGTCCTCTGTCGGAAAATGGTGGATTGTCTCCTCTGGGTTAGGGGAGAGTTATTGCCACAAGTGGAGAAGTTTAAGCATCTTGGGGTCTTGTTCACTAGTGGGCATTAATTGGAGCGGGAGATTGATAGACCGATTTGGGCAGCATTTGAAATTTTAGGGATGTTGTACCGGACAGTCATCGTGAAGCAGGAGCTGAGCGGCAACATGAAGATCTCAATTTACATGCCGATTTACGATCCTGTCCTCACCTATGGTCATGAGCTTTGGGTATTGACTGAAAGAATAAGATCACGGATACTGCAGAAATGACATTCCTTCATCAGGTATCTGGGCTTACACTCTTGGACAGGGTGAGAAACTTGATTATCCGGGAGTAGAGCCGCTAGTTCTTCGCATCGAAAGGAGCCAGTTGAGTTGGTTCAGGCATCTGGTGAGGATGCTCCCTGGTTGTCTTCCTAAGGAGGTCTTCCAGGCACGTCCAACTGGGAGGAGGCCCTGGTGAAAACCCAGGACATGCAGACAGATTATATTTCCTAGATGGCTTGGGAACACCTTGGGATCCTCCGGGAAGAATTGCAGAACTTGGCTGAGGATAGGGAAGTGTGGGATGAGCTGTTTGCTCTGTTGCCACTATGAACTGGATCCGGATAAGCGGCTGAAAATAAATGAAACTTCATAATGTAAATAACAGTATTGAGTGAAAGATCACATTATGGGAACAACACTATCCAGCCTGCTGCTCACTGACATAATCAAATTAATGTTTTCTTTAGTTCTACAGTCCCAAAGCAGAAAACGTTGGGACAATAATGAAATGCAAATAAATAAAACTACACTTTTTAATTTCTATTTCATTGCAGGCTGTATAAACCCAGGATATTTTATGTTTTGTGTTGATATATATTTTGTGTAAATATACATCCAAGTCCAAGACTTATTCAGCAGCTTGGAAATGTTCATATATCCAGCCCGACTTGTCTCAAGAAAGCTGTCTGTAAAAATGATTTAATCCATCCTTATATTTAGAATAAATAACCTCTGTTCCAACTTTTCTTTTTTGGAATGTGTTGCAGTGAATGTATATTAGTAACAAATGAAATACGCTGACCACACTGTTTGCAGTGAAACAGAATTCAAAGTAAATGAATCACTGTGTTTTTGTTTGTAACTTGCATTTTCCATATTGTTCCAGCTTCTTCTGATTTGGGGTTGTACTCTTCAAGGCTTTTACTGCAGCTTCAGTCACAGTAACAGTATTTTTCTGTGATCTGAGCAACTAGAATTGCAGCTGTCACCTTGCTCGGGGGGGTTGGTGAAGTTGGACTTTACCTGTGTGAAGCACCTTGGGGCAGCTTTGTTGTGATTTGGCACTATATAATTAAGTCATAATTTGTCTTATTTACTCTATGATAACTTGGCAGAAAGTAGACTTATTTTCCAAGGACAAAAGGAATAAAGGACACTCCATGTGTGTAATTTTATATTGAGCAGAAGTTTGTGTCTACGAGCCTGCGGCCCTCAGCGACAGCCCACTCTGATCTCTACACCTGGCAAGGCTGTGCCTCCTTCGTTGCAGACTTCCTGTCTCTGCAGCCTCTGAAACCTCCCTACAACACGGTCAGCACAGACAAAACTACAATGACACTCTGTAGAGCATATACCTCTGCTACTTATGCTGATAACTCATCTCTGATCTCAACTACTTGGGCTAGAGCAGCTTGAGTTACATAGAGTCCCTTAATTGAGAGAGTAGCATCAACTCAGAACATGGCACCATTTTGGAGCCAACTGTGCTAAACTACTGAATGAACCTTTTATGATTTGAACATTTTTTAAAATCAGTTAACCACATACAGCAACACATCCAGGTACAGGTACTATCAAAATAAAAAAAAAAATAGTTAAGCTATCAAATTTACAATTTATGATGATTTATTCAATTAATTTAAAGCCTGATTTATGCTGCAGCTCTGTAACACTGTGTCATGCAATGACGTGTGCGACAGTTTTAAAGTTCTCCTTCGCTGGATTATGCTTTATTATGGATTAATTTGACCTTCATAAAGCTTTTCTTTCTATAATAATCACCTCTAATTTAAAGCTAAGATGTACAATTTCATCTTTTTCTGACTGCGTGTTGTAAGGTTGTGCAGTTTCTGCCAAATGTTTCTGATCCCGAAATGTAATCAGCATGTGCACTGCAAAAACTATTAAAATATGATGGCAGATGAAGGAGCGAAAGCAGGAAAGTGTCAAATCACAGCCTTTCGCTGTGTCTGATTTAAAAGGTGCATGTCGTGCTGCAGGTCTGAGTCTGAACACGGTGTGAAAAACATAAACACGGTCAAGCTTTTAATCACGGAAATGACTGGTCTCACATGCGAGGGGTTTTGTGTCTTGTGTCTATTTGTGCATCCAAACGCACAGCAACCCGGCATTTTCAGCGAATAAATAAATAAAATAGATGGATTTACACGCAGACAGATTAACAATGAATGCTATTGGGCCCCAAGATAGCACAATGAGTCATGTGACCTTTTTTTTTTTTTCAATTCGTCATGTTGCTACTCTCTTAATTAAGGAACTTTTGAGTTACATACCCAACCTCACCTATAGTACCACTGTTCTCACACACACACACACACACACACACACACACACACACACACACACACACACACACACACACACACACACACACACACACACACACACACCTCTATTTGTGGCTGTGATATACTCTAACGTGTTGTTATCCAGCCCAGCTATTTGTCATCTCCCACCTTGGTACTGAAGAACCAGAGAGGAACGTGTTTCGAGTTCTCTACACTGCTGTGCAGCCTGCTGCTCGGTGTTGGCTATGATGCCTACTGCGTCTGTGGCTATGCTGCTAAAGATATGTGTCTGTTGGACCAGAGCATGCAAACCTGCCCCCTGATGGAGACTGAACAAAAGGTAAACAACACCTTTACTGCACTGTACTGCTTAATAATAACAGTACACTATTGTTTAATGCACAATAAGTTCTCCTACAATCCAAGCGAGCATCAGAATTCTACATTTTGTCCTCCTTACATGTCATGACATAGCAAGCCTGCTCTGTGTGTGCCTGATTCTGTCAGGTCTCAGAAGCTAAGCAGAGTAGGTGTTGAGTAGTGCTTGGATAGCAGACCTCTTATCAAGACTTGAGACGTGTGTGTGTTTTCTGGTCAAAACTGGAGTTGTGTCAGAATCCAACATCAAACGCGTGTGAAATCCAGATGCAGGTCTGTGGCGGATTTGCCATGACGACCATGAACAAATGGAGGCAGGTGAAAGATCAACAGCATCATGTTAGTGATGCCATAAAGTAAAGGGCCCTTTTACTACCTGGGCTTTGTTTTTAGAAGTTGTGGGGTTCATCTTTTCACTCTGGACAAAAATGAACTTACTGGGCGTAGTATTGGCCAAGTGGTTAATTCAATTCAATTCAATTTCAATTCAATTTTTTTTTTAATATAGCACCAAATCACAACAAACAGTTGCCCCAAGGCGCTTTATATTGTAAGGCAAGGCCATACAATAATTATGTAAAACCCCAACGGTCAAAACGACCCCCTGTGAGCAAGCACTTGGCTACAGTGGGAAGGAAAAACTCCCTTTTAACAGGAAGAAACCTCCAGCAGAACCAGGCTCAGGGAGGGGCAGTCTTCTGCTGGGACTGGTTGGGGCTGAGGGAGAGAACCAGGAAAAAGACATGCTGTGGAGGGGAGCAGAGATAGATCACTAATGATTAAATGCAGAGTGGTGCATACAGAGCAAAAAGAGAAAGAAACAGTGCATCATGGGAACCCCCAGCAGTCTACGTCTATAGCAGCATAACTAAGGGATGGTTCAGGGTCACCTGATCCAGCCCTAACTATAAGCTTTAGCAAAAAGGAAAGTTTTAAGCCTAATCTTAAAAGTAGAGAGGGTGTCTGTCTCCCTGATCTGAATTGGGAGCTGGTTCCACAGGAGAGGAGCCTGAAAGCTGAAGGCTCTGCCTCCCATTCTACTCTTACAAACCCTAGGAACTACAAGTAAGCCTGCAGTCTGAGAGCGAAGCGCTCTATTGGGGTGATATGGTACTACGAGGTCCCTAAGATAAGATGGGACCTGATTATTCAAAACCTTATAAGTAAGAAGGAGAATTTTAAATTCTATTCTAGAATTAACAGGAAGCCAATGAAGAGAGGCCAATATGGGTGAGATATGCTCTCTCCTTCTAGTCCCCGTTAGTACTCTAGCTGCAGCATTTTGAATTAACTGAAGGCTTTTTAGGGAACTTTTAGGACAACCTGATAATAATGAATTACAATAGTCCAGCCTAGAGGAAATAAATGCATGAATTAGTTTTTCAGCATCACTCTGAGACAAGACCTTTCTAATTTTAGAGATATTGCGTAAATGCAAAAAAGCAGTCCTACATATTTGTTTAATATGCGCTTTGAATGACATATCCTGATCAAAAATGACTCCAAGATTTCTCACAGTATTACTAGAGGTCAGGGTAATGCCATCCAGAGTAAGGATCTGGTTAGACACCATGTTTCTAAGATTTGTGGGACCAAGTACAATAACTTCAGTTTTATCTGAGTTTAAAAGCAGGAAATTAGAGGTCATCCATGTCTTTATGTCTGTAAGACAATCCTGCAGTTTAGCTAATTGGTGTGTGTCCTCTGGCTTCATGGATAGATAAAGCTGGGTATCATCTGCGTAACAATGAAAATTTAAGCAATACCATCTAATAATACTGCCTAAGGGAAGCATGTATAAAGTGAATAAAATTGGTCCTAGCACAGAACCTTGTGGAACTCCATAATTAACTTTAGTCTGTGAAGAAGATTCCCCATTTACATGAACAAATTGTAATCTATTAGACAAATATGATTCAAACCACCGCAGCGCAGTGCCTTTAATACCTATGGCATGCTCTAATCTCTGTAATAAAATTTTATGGTCAACAGTATCAAAAGCAGCACTGAGGTCTAACAGAACAAGCACAGAGATGAGCATCTGTGTGGATGTTAAAATCGGTTAATGCGCTTGGTTTCAGTGCAGAAGGTTCCCGGTTCAAACCCCACCCCTGCCACATTTCTCCATGTAATGTGGAGTTGTGTCAGGAAGGGTATACGGTGTAAAAATTGTGCCAGAATCAACATGCAGGTCCACCTTGGATCTGCTGTGGTGACCTTGAGTGCAAACAAAGGAGCAGCTGAAGGGACTTACTATTGATTCAAAATGCAAACACTGTCACAGGCTATATAATAACATGGAGCAAGCTAAAAACACCCAGTAAAGAGTTTCTTGTCACCACTGTACAGGTGAAAATGCCAGAAGTGTTTGATAGCATTCAGAGAATTTCTGAGGCACATGTTTACCTCATGTAGAGTCTTTTTAAAATGACCAATCATGCAGTTACCTGCTTACCTTAGTGTCACAGCTGTGGGACAGCTCAGCTGTCCAATAAGAGGCAAACAACTTAGATTTAAGTCGTCCAACGGGCAAACGACTTCTTATTATGTAGTTTGCCAATGAAATACTTGTTCTTCATAGTTTATAAGGGAATCGGAACTATTCCTAACTGGTATCTGTACCATATCAGAATTGTGCTATTGTGCAAGACTTCCAGAATTGTGCAAAGCTGTGGTCTGGAAACAGAAGTATTGTTCAAATTTCAAAAGTTGTGTGTTTTACAAAAATTATACCCTAACCTAGACCCTCATTCTAATCCCAACCTATTTAAGATAAAATAATTTGTAAAGTTACTGGCGCATGAGACAGGTTTAGAACCTCATTCTAACACTCAAGGCACTTTTAGAAATGGTGGTCATAATTCCAAAGTAAAAAAAACAACAAAAAACCCCACTTTATCCCAGTTGTGCAACTGCAGAATGGTCACAGATCCACACTTGTTCATGAAATTCTAGATCTACCCCATACAGCTATTTAACTTCCTCAGTATCATCAGAGGGAGTTTTTCGTTACCACTGTCGTCTGTGTCCTTGCTCTGGGAATGGTAAGGTTAGACCTTACTTGTGTGAAGCACCTTGAGGCAGCTTTGTTGTAATTTGGCGCTATATAAACTAAGGTTTTGTCATTGGATGATTAAAATAATGTTTTGTAGTTACTTTAACATGGAGCATTATTGGGAAATGTTGGTATTTCCGCAGTAATGAAGTAAGATGTTTCCATTAGTCATTCATGAATTACACATTTCACCCATGAACGTACGGTAATTTCACACTGTGAATTTTGGTTTTCCATTTCAGGAATACAGCAAATTCAGCTTTACTATCAAAATAGATCTGTTTTGTGCATTATATGTTTTTGCTTTTTAAATCCAAGCTGCAGAATGTCTCAGTATTTTAAAGTGATTGGCTTATTTTCACCTCCCTCAGTATGTTTTTGCTAGAGATCAATGTTGTGATCAGGCTTCACCTCCTGTGTGCTCCTGTTTCCCCACAGTCCAAAGACAAATGTCCAGGTTATCTGGAGTCTGTCTACATGGAATCATGCTTGTGCGTGTGCATTTTATATGCAGGTTGTGATGTCCGAGCAAAACGTTGAGGAATTAAAATACGCTGTGAAGCCTCCCAAAGAACTAAAAAGTCACTTTGAGACACAGCAGGAGAAGAAGGAACAGGAGGCGGCCAAGGCAGCTTTCCTGCACCAACAACAGGAGGCCCAGCGGCTTCAGGAGGTAACGCTGATGTTTGGCTGTAGCCAAGAAACAAAGCCATTCTTCAGGAAATAACAGCATACTGTTATTTGTGGAGGACTTTAGGCACTGTTTGAACACAAAACCCAAACAACTGCTACAGTCTAAATTGAAATCCGACTGTCTCCTACAGTTGGCCAATGCCATGCAGTCTAAATCGAAATCTGACAGCTTCCTACATTTTATAGCTAACCCATACATCTTATTTTAATCTAGAAAGGCACTTAGGCAGCACAGTGTTCTGCTGTTGTAATTTGGCAAATTGTGAAACCAAGATGCTCATACCTTTGCAGCATAAAAGGATTACTGAGGAAGTGTTTTATTACCAGTCACAAAAATGAAATAGATTCAAAATGTGTTTGTTTCAAAAGGTGAAGTTGTGGATCTGCAAGCAACCAAAGAAAAAAATACAAAGAGAAATGCAGGTCATGGGAAGCAGATAAATTAACAAAGAAACGTGGCAAAAAAACAACAGCAACAACAACAACAAAACAGGAAATACTGTGACTTGATGGCAAGCGAGAGAATGACCTGAATGAAGGGCAAGTGTACAACAAATAACCAATACTGTTAGCATGGTCTAAGCAGCGGGTCACCCCTCTGAGTCTGGTCTGCTTGAGGTTTCTTCATCAAAAACTGTGAGAGGGAGTTTTTTCTTTTCACAGTTGCCTACGTGCTTGCTTAGGGGTGTTGGTATGCTTAGACCTTAGCCATGTGAAGCACCCTGGGGTGACTTTGTTGTGATTTGGCGCTGTATAAATAAACTGAACTGAACCAGTCAGGGAATTCTGCGACCCCACCTATGGACACCAGCGGGAGACAGGAAAAAAGAAAGGAAAAAAAAAAAACAAAGTAAAAAAATTAACAAATCACCGAAACACAAGTACAAACAAACAATAAAACAAGCAGCAAACACTTCAAACATTAATCACATGGACTAAAGAAAGACAACAATCTCACAACAGAAGATGAGACCAGTGAACAAAAACCAAAGTAAACACAGTTAAAGTCAGTCACAGTTAAAGTTTTTGTATTGCACACTGTATGTAAAGGATTTTGTATAATGAATTTTTCACTCACATCGGATAAAATGCCCAGTCCTATTGCAATGCATTTCCATTAAAACCTCTCGCATGTGGGACCGGCGACCTTTCCGTGATTAAAAGCCTGACCGTTTATTTTTTGTACACCATGCTCAGAGTCGGACCTGCAGCCTGACATGCACCTGTTAAATCAGACACAGCAAAAGGCTATGATCTGACACTTTTCTGCTTTCACTCCATCTGCCATCATATTTGAATAGTTTTTGCAGCACGCGCACTGATTACAAATGGATCAGAAAAGTTTGCACATTTACAACACGGAGTCTGTAAAATTTGGAACTTGTACAGCTTACCTTTGATTTGGAGGTGATGATTGTAGAAAGAAAAACTTATTGAGGGTCAAATTAATCCATAATAAAGCATAAACCAGTGACAGAGAACTGTAGGGCCCCTCACACATAGTACGAATAAATACAACTCAGGGCATCTCATGGCAGAACAGCTCATATGAGCGAACCAGGCAAACATCAAGCCAATGGGCAGGTGTGCACAATGCTGCTGCGACGGTTCGTGCAAGCAACGGTGTCTTTTGAGCAGGAACACAGTGCGAGCAGCTGCACCACATCACGCCGCTGATGTGGAGAACAATAAAATAAAAAAATAGCTCTATAAATAGCGAATATCACTGGGTTGATATAAATAATACATAAAAGGGGATGCAATACAGAACCCCGCTGTTGTGTGTTGGGGGGTGTGGCTGGACATTTTGGTGTTCTTTTCTTTTCTTTGCCCTCCAGGTGGCATGAAGACTGATTTGTCTGTGGAGATGGTGCTGGCTGAAGAGTCCTTCACCCTCATCAACATCATGTGCAGCACCTGTGAATGGTGCTCACGTGCAGCCTTAAAGACTTTCAGCTGAAGCAGATAATTGGATGGCGTTCTGCATTTAAGTCATGTGTGATTCAAGCAGAATTGCCGGGAACTTGACCTTGTGATGTTCGTTTGTGAGACCGCGCCTGGGTTTGACACATCGTGCCTCTGAAGGAAGAAGGGTGAGGGACACATGCTGTCAGCACACATCAGAGGTGATTAATTGTTTGACTAATTGTTGATAGTAACTTGGTATTTTGTTACGCAGTATATTTGAATTGTGATGAGAATTGTGCAGCTTGCTTCTCACTGCTGTGGCGTGTAGGACAAGTGATCCTCCACCTGTTGTGAGAAGCTGCTCATTTGCATAAAGCTTAAAATACAGACCTGAATGTGTTGCTGATAGTGTGTGTCTTTTGAAGGATATTAGTTGTAACTGCTGACTTACCTCACCTCTTCTATCCTTCGCAGAGAGTCGGTTTGTCGTGTCCACCTGGGGGGTGTTTAGCGGTAATAGTGAGTCCAGAAGTGCCGGGCTTCGATCCTTTTGGGCGCTGGAGAGCGTGCCAGCCTTCACTCCACCAGAAGGATGCTATTTTAGTTTTTACACTTTATTATGCACCAGCGGGTGAAATAAAGAAATTGTTTTTGTTATTGGAACCGCTTTCTGGTTATTTTTAGCGCTGGGTTCCGTCTGACGCAGGTCCGCTCCTCAACCCGCGTCGACACAACACCCGCAGTTAAATAACCCTGATTAAATTTAAAAAAATGTCACTTACAGGATTCGAGCTCATAAGCTCTGATTACCAGACAGAATCTTTACCACTGAGCTACCATTGCTGTCCTGTAAATGGTGTGGGAAAATGCCTGAAATCAAGAAGGACATTGATGTATTTAAAAGAAAACTAAAATCACCATATAAAAACACTGCATTTTATTGAATCCCTCTTATCAAGCAGGCAATACAAGTATGAACCATCTGTTCCTTTGTAGATGACCCATGGTCACAGATGTACAGTCATGAAATGACATGAATGAGAAGCAGGGTGCTCTCATCATGTCCACATGTGCTGAGAGCGTGTCCAGCTGGCCCCGCTCTTTGGTATTTCATTATATTACACTCCTTGTTGGGTCGCCTTCCCAGTGGTTATGTATTTTTGGTTATTTTCTAGTGTCTTTGGTTTCTTTGATATTCTATGTCGAGAGTTTATCAGTTATCACTTTCTGTTTGCATTTTCTACTTAAGGTGTATTTTGGTTATGAGGCATTGTCGTGTGTTGTGTTCAGTCACCTGTGGATGCCTTGGTTTGACGCCCGCTTGTGTTCATGTAGTTCTTCACATGTTCTGGTCTGCCTTGATTATTTGCACCTGTCGTTTACTGGTCTGTGGGTCCATTGGGTCCATTGTGTTGTATGACTGTTTGATGGTTAGAGAATTTGTAATTTCGTTCCTGATCAGGTTTTCTACGTATTGTGGTTAGTTCTTTCCCTCCTTGTAGTATTTATTTATTTATTTTTTTTAGTTTTGTTAGTTTTTGTCCAGATCACCTGTATGGTTTCTATTTTTGTCACCTTGGATTTAATAAATCACCTGAGTTTTTGACACATATCCTTCTGAGTCTGGCTGCCTGAGGTTCTAAATCATCTTCACTCCTGGTCACTAACTATAACAGAAAGCAATGAAAATGTCCCCCCAAAAAATGTCTTGTCTCACAGTGTTAAAAAATGGGGTGGGGTGTCCTGGATCCTTGTTTCAAACGTGCTCCAGAATTAAATGGTTCCTTCTTCCTTGGCACATGCTAAGGATTCTAGGTAATGAGTTGGTGCTGCACATTGTTGTATCCACCACCTTGGCCTTTTCCAGCCTCTGGGGTCCTCAACACTGACTTGTCTCCTAGTGAGGTCAGATGTCCATCAGTCAACTCGGCATGCCTCATACTCAACCTGCCTCTGAACTTGTAAAAACAATTTATCTTGGCAGTGACATTCTTGTCTGTGGGTCCTCAGACTTTGAGATCAAGGGAGGCATGGTAAGAGCTGAACAGCGGTGTTTGGTGATGCTCATACCTTTGCAGAAGAACAAAGATCCAGGTCTTCAGTGTCCTGGTGCTTCCTGTTTTAGAATATGGTTGTGTGAGCTGAAAGTGACTTAAGACAACGGCTAGATGCCTTCGGTTTCTTGGGAGCATCCTTGAGTACTGCTGGAATGAGTTTGGGACTGAGGATTACCCACAACCTTCATTTTACCAAGCTAGCTGCAAACACCTTTGATGATGTCCATCCAGCTTTTTTATTCATACAATGATTTTCTAGTTGTGTTGTCATTGTACTTTTAGAATAATAGCTTTCTTTTAAAATTCAGGGTTAGGTAATTGTATGGATTTGTTCATTACTTATTAACACTTTCTAATATTATAATTTCATTTTTTTTAACCATTTTGTTTTTCCTCTCTGGAACAGTTTTGATTTTCCTAAAAATATTTCAGCTTTAATGTGTAAATCTTTCTACTGATCCTTAAGGAAAGTGCTCGGCCCCCTCCTGACACGCTGCATGGATTGCGGGTGCATTGCTGGGTTTTGGTTCTGTCAGACAGTCAGGACATCTCAACAAACTTCTTTATCGATCCGCTGACTGGGAAGAGCTACACCACTACTGACCACCATTTCCTGGGCGTCGAGAGCATCTGGAACCATCACAACTACTGGGTGAACATGAAGCCCTGCAGCAGTGGCTGTGAGGTGTGTACACCAAATATTGGCACCACACTGTACATTTAAGTCTGTTGGACTCCGCTGTGCCTGTCAGGATTAGCCACCTGTGAAAACATCCCCTCGTTCATTGTGGATTTTCCAGCTTTCAGGTGTAAATGTAGTAGTTTGGAGCAGAGATTGTGTCATTCATTTTGACTGTTTGATATGACTGCTTACATGTAAAGTGCTTGTCAGTTGCCAATATGGCCGACTTCCACATTAGTTAGTAAGTCTCTTCGGCTTTTCCCTTTTTCCAATCAGGCTCACCTCAGCAGATCCTGTATGTTGATTTGGCACACGTTTTGACACATATACTGTAGTGTTCAGAATAATAGTAGTGCCATGTGACTAAAAAGATTAATCCAGGTTTTGAGTATATTTCTTATTGTTACATGGGAAACAAGGTACCAGTAGATTCAGTAGATTCTCACAAATCCAACAAGACAAAGTATTCATGATATGCACACTCTTAAGGCTATGAAATTGAGCTATTAGTAAAAAAAAAAGAAAAGGGGGTGTTCACAATAATAGTAGTGTGGCATTCAGTCAGTGAGTTTGTCAATTTTGTGGAACAAACAGGTGTGAATCAGGTGTCCCCTATTTAAGGATGAAGCCAGCACCTGTTGAACATGCTTTTCTCTTTGAAAGCCTGAGGAAAATGGGATGTTCAAGACATTGTTCAGAAGAACAGCGTAGTTTGATTAAAAAGTTGATTGGAGAGGGGAAAACTTATACGCAGGTGCAAGAAAGTATAGGCTGTTCATCTACAGTAATCTCCAATGCTTTAAAATGGACAAAAAACCAGAGACGTGTGGAAGAAAATGGAAAACAACCATCAAAATGGATAGAAGAATAACCAGAATGGCAAAGGCTCACCCATTGATCAGCTCCAGGATGATCAAAGACAGTCTGGAGTTACCTGTAAGTGCTGTGACAGTTAGAAGACGCCTGTGTGAATGTAATTTATTTGCAAGAATCCCCCGCAAAGTCCCTCTGTTAAATAAAAGACGTGCAGAAGAGGTTACAATTTGCCAAAGAACACATCAACTGGCCTAAAGAGAAATGGAGGAATATTTTGTGGACTGATGAGAGCAAAATTGTTCTTTTTGGGTCCAAGGGCCGCAGACAGTTTGTGAGACGACCACCAAACTCTGAATTCAAGCCACAGTTCACAGTGAAGACAGTGAAGCATGGTGGTGCAAGCATCATGATATGGGCATGTTTCTCCTACTATGGTGTTGGGCCTATATATCGCATACCAGGTATCATGGATCAGGATATTTGGATATGTCAAAATACTTGAAGAGGTCATGTTGCCTTATGCTGAAGAGGACATGCCCTTGAAATGGGTGTTTCAACAAGACAATGACCCCAAGCACACTAGTAAACAAGCAAAATCTTGGTTCCAAACCAACAAAATTAATGCCTCGCAGATGTGAAGAACAGTGTTGTATAGTAACGAAGTAAAAATACTTCACTACTGTACTTAAGTACGTTTTGGGAGACTGTACTTTACTCAAGTTTTTTTTAATTCAGCTTACTTTCACTTTTACTTCACTACATTTCCGACCTTAATTGCATACTTCTACTCCGATACATTTTCTATTTGCCCTGTCATTACTCGTTACAAAAAAACACACACACACACGAAAAAAGTGGTGTTTTCACCCAGAGACACCACTGATTACTAGTGACTGCAATGAAGTCAGGCCCATACATGTCGACCTATACGGATTTTCCGAGTTTCAGAGTCATACGGACGTACAAATAAAGTCTTACGGATATTTAGAGTTTGGTCTGCAGCGGGTCTGTAATCATCTGCAGCTCGACTCCACTTTGATGCGTGAGCCATTGAAGCAATGCTTCGAACCACTGGCTCATGGTTCTTTGATTTGCTGCTCTTCAGAAGCGGTCCGCTTCTTAACCCCTCTCAAAGCCATTAAAATAGTCGCTTTTGTGTGGATTAAAGTCACAAACTGGGACTCTTGTCATGTTGTAGTCAAGAAACGAGAATCGCCTTCTGTTCCGTTGACACAAAATTGCCGCTTTAAATAAAATGACACCTCTTTCCAAACGCTGTAATACAGAAAATAAACTACAATCGACTAAAACGTTTTTTTTTCTTCCCAAAATGAGACGTCCTGTGTTCTTTATGAATTAAACTGATGCTGACATACAGCACAGCCAGCTGTAAGAGCTCAGCTCAGATGTATATAGCGCCAAATCGCAACAAAAGCCTTTTTTTTGCTCTGTATGCACCACTCTGCATTTAATCATTAGTGATCGATCTCTTCTCCCCTCCACAGCATGTCTTTTTCCTGGTTCTCTCCCTCAGCCCCAACCAGTCCCAGCAGAAGACTGCCCCTCCCTGAGCCTGGTTCTGCTGGAGGTTTCTTCCTGTTAAAAGGGAGTTTTTCCTTCCCACTGTAGCCAAGTGCTTGCTCACAGGGGGTCGTTTTGACCGTTGGGGTTTTACATAATTATTGTATGGCCTTGCCTTACAATATAAAGCGCCTTGGGGCAACTGTTTGTTGTGATTTGGCGCTATATAAAAAAATTGATTGATTGATTGATTGATTGATCTCAAGGCACCTCACATAGAACAGTTCAACATAAAAAATTAAAATATGTACATAATTAAAAACAGAAGTAAAAGAATAAAACAGATAAAAAATAAAAACTATTCATAAGAAAGAGAATAGAAATAGGCTTTAAGGCTTGACTTAAAAATGTCCACAGACTCCAACTGCCTCACGGTCGCAGGAAGACCGTTCCACAGAGCGGGTGCACGATAAGAAAAAGCTGTTTGACCCGCTGACATAGAAAACCTGTAAAGCCTACTTTTAGTACACAAAAAATTCACAAGTGGTATCGATGAGGAATCGGCTCGATAAGCGGAATCGATAATGGTATCGATAAAATCTTATCGATACCCATCCCTAATAAACACACTGGGTGAAGTCGAGAATCATTGACATGCCAGTCTGCAACATAGGCATTGGTGAGGCGATTTTTCGATACACTTGATGAAGTTCTGAGGTATGTTTTATTTTGTTCATTATATTCGATTTATTTTTCATGATTTTTCGTATTTCCACTAGTGACACACAGTTCTTGTTTCTGTAAAAAATAACTAAATTTGACACATTCAGTTCTATAAAATTCAGCGTGATGCATGAATACTTGATCTCTATTGTTTGAAATTCAACTGTGGAGGAAATACTAATGATCCTGACTTTAATGTCATTGTGGCAACTCATAAAATGTGGACAAAAACCCAGTTATGTGATACCGCTATGCGGTTGTGTGTACTGTAATAAAACTGATTTTGGTGTGATTTGGAGGTTATAAGGATTTTGTGCTGATTTTATGGATTTTCTCACTTGGTTATACAGGTGGACCCTCAAAGGGGTTGACATGTATGCAGGCCGATTTGTCATGAATCATGTCCGGTAGGCTTTTTTGCAGTTGCGCACTTGGGGGATGTTTGTCAGGAAAATGATCATTTCTCTACATTGATTACAGACCTGCAGCGGGTCTGTAATCAACTTTTCTGCAGCGCTGCTTGGCTTTGAACCTTGAACCAATCGAATCAGTGATTCGCAGGTCGAAGCAGTACTTCGATCTACGATTCGTGGATTGATTGCTTTATTTCGTTTTATCCTAATTTTTCCCCGCTAAAACCCTGAAGAGCATATGTCTGTGAGTAATATTTAATATTTTTATGTTAAACCAACCTGTTATGGTCTTCTGAAACCGTTGATAGATGAATTTATAACTTAAAAACAGGACAGATGCTAACACGTTAGCATGTCTATGGCGTTTTCAATGTTAAAGTTAGCATTAAGCTGTTCGCATCAGCACGTTTGTGTTGTTTTCTGTATAATTAATGGCTGAGCTTTTGTTGTCGTAAAAGAGTCAAATTGTAATTTTTTAAATTTATTTTTATTCATATATTATAGCAACAACAATAATAGTCTACATAATAGACAATAATAGTCAATAATAATAGACTAATAACGTTACAATTTTAGAGAAAGAGACAAAAACAACCTAATGAAACAAAACAACAGAAAAGATAAAACCATGTAACAATGAAAATACAACCCCTGGCAAAAATTATGGAATCACCGGCCTCGGAGGATGTTCATTCAGTTGTTTAATTTTGTAGAAAAAAAGCAGATCACAGACATGACACAAAACTAAAGTCATTTCAAATGGCAACTTTCTGGCTTTAAGAAACACTATAAGAAATCAAGAAAAAAGATTGTGGCAGTCAGTAACTGTTACTTTTTTAGACCAAGCAGAGGGAAAAAATATGGAATCACTCAATTCTGAGGAAAAAATTATGGAATCACCCTGTAAATTTTCATCCCCAAAACTAACACCTGCATCAAATCACATCTGCTCGTTGACATTGACCCTATGTGTCTTTTTGCAAGGAATGTTTTCACAGTTTTTGCTCTATGGCAAGATGCATCATCATCCCCTTTCAGTTGTCCAAAATATCAACGTAAACTTGTGCATTTATTGATGATGTAATGACAGCCATCTCCCCAGTGCCTTTACCTGACATGCAGCCCCATATCATCAATGACTGTGGAAATTTACATGTTCTCTTCAGGCAGTCATCTTTATAAATCCCATTGGAACGGCACCAAACAAAAGTTCCAGCATCATCACCTTGCCCAATGCAGATTCGAGATTCATCACTGAATATGACTTTCATCCAGTCATCCACAGTCCACGATTGCTTTTCCTTAGCCCATTGTAACCTTGTTTTTTTCTGTTTAGGTGTTAATGATGGCTTTCATTTAGCTTTTCTGTATGTAAATCCCATTTCCTTTAGGCAGTTTCTTACAGTTCGGTGACAGACGTTGACTCCAGTTTCCTCCCATTCGTTCCTCATTTGTTTTGTTGTGCATTTTTCGATTTTTGAGACATATTGCTTTAAGTTTTCTGTCTTGACGCTTTGATGTCTTCCTTGGTCTACCAGTATGTTTGGCTTTAACAACCTTCCCATGTTGTTTGTATTTGGTCCAGAGTTTAGACACAGCTGACTGAATAACCAACATCTTTTGCAACATTGCGTGATGATTTACCCTCTTTTAAGAGTTTGATAATCCTCTCCTTTGTTTCAATTGACATCTCTCGTGTTGGAGCCATGATTCATGTCAGTCCACTTGGTGCAACAGCTCTCCAAGGTGTGATCACTCCTTTTTAGATGCAGACTAATGAGCAGATCTGATTTGATGCAGGTGTTAGTTTTGGGGATAAAAATTTACAGGGTGATTCCATAATTTATTCCTCAGAATTGAGTGATTCCATATTTTTTTCCTCTGCTTGGTCTAAAAAAGTAACCGTTACTGACTGCCACAATCTTTTTTTCTTGATTTCTTATAGTGTTTCTTAAAGCCAGGAAGTTGCCATTTGAAATGACTTTAGTTTTGTGTCATGTCTGTGATCTGCTTTTTTTCTACAAAATTAAACAACTGAATGAACATTATCTGAGGCCGGTGATTCCATAATTTTTGCCAGGAGTTGTAAATAAATACATTTAGAAATAAATAACTGTTTCCTGTGAACACCTAGTGAGTAGTCTACTCTTGTTTAGGTTTTGAAACCTTGTTTCTGGTGTTTTTGTGTGATGTGCACAATTTTCAGTATTTTGACTAATACTACCAGTCATTTACAAGCCTAGATAAACTTTTATAAAAAAAAAAAAAATCAGTCCGTTTTTGATTGTACTTTTACTTTCAATACTTGAGTACATTTAGTTGTACATTACTTGTCATACTTAAGTACAATAAATACTAGATACTTTAAGACTTTTACTTGAGTAGCATTTCAATCAGTGACTTGAACTTCTGCCAAAGTCATTTTTTAGTGGGTATCTGTACTTTTACTTAAGTGTGATTTTCCGGTACTTTATATAACACTGGTGAAGAAATCATGAAAAACTGTGGTTATACAACTAAATACTATCAATCAATCAATCAACTTTTTTCTTGTATAGCGCCAAATCACAACAAACAGTTGCCCCAAGGCGCTCCACATTGCAAGGCAAGGCCATACAATAATTATGAAACACAGTCTACGTCTAAAGCAACATAACCAAGGGATGGTCCAGGGTCACCCGATCCAGCCCTAACTATAAGCCTTAGCGAAAAGGAAAGTTTTAAGCCTAATCTTAAAAGTAGAGAGGGTATCTGTCTCCCTGATCTGAATTGGGAGCTGGTTCCACAGGAGAGGAGCCTGAAAGCTGAAGGCTCTGCCTCCCATTCTACTCTTACAAACCCTAGGAACTACAAGTAAGCCCGCAGTCTGAGAGCGAAGCGCTCTAATGGGGTAATATGGTACTATGAGGTCCCTAAGATAAGATGGGACCTGATTATTCAAAACCTTATAAGTAAGAAGAAGAATTTTAAATTCTATTCTAGCATTAACAGGAAGCCAATGAAGGGAGGCCAACACGGGTGAGATATGCTCTCTCCTGCTAGTCCCCGTCAGTACTCTAGCTGCAGCATTCTGAACCAACTGAAGGCTTTTTAGGGAACTTTTAGGACAACCTGATAATAATGAATTACAATAGTCCAGCCTAGAGGAAACAAATGCATGAATTAGTTTTTCAGCATCACTCTGAGACAAGACCTTTCTGATTTTAGAGATATTGCGTAAATGCAAAAAGGCAGTCCTACATAAGTCCTACTAGTTAAGTGATTCACAGGATTGCTAAAAAAGCAGTTTGAACATAATAGTTTTGAGTTTGTAGTGTCAACAGCAGATGCTACTATTATTGTGAACACCCCCTTTTCTACTTTTTTTTTACTAATAGCCCAATTTCATAGCCTTAAGAGTGTGCATATCATGAATGCTTGGTCTTGTTGGATTTGTGAGAATCTACTGAATCTACTGGTACCTTGTTTCCCATGTAACAATAAGAAATATACTCAAAGCCTGGATTAATCTTTTTAGTCACATAGCACTACTATTATTCTGAACACTACTGTACAGCTGACTATTCCATATATACCTGTGGTCACCAGTTCACAAGTTGTATTTTAGCACATGATTTTTACCTCCTCCAAACTTCGTTGGCGGAGGTTATGTTTCCACCCTGTTTGTTTGTCTGTCTGTTTGTGAACAGCCTGGAGCCCACAATTTTTCATATATCATTATGAAATTTTTACAGGGGAGTCATATCCTGATAGGCAAGAATGTATTCAGTTTTCAAGGTCATAGGTCAAAGTCAGGAAAAATCTTGGAAAATTAGAAAATCCCTATCATTAACGTTGAACAAATTTTCAAAAATTCATAACTCTGTCAAACAAAATCTAATTTCTTTCATATTTGAGAGCGTTATGTAGGATGGTATCCTTCATCGGCTGACAGTTTGATCCGGATCTGATCTAGATTACAGATTTTGTGGCCATTCAAATTTAATATTGAAAACCCCATTTAATATGTATTTTACATTATATCTTAATCAAACCTGCCCCAATCACTCTCATATTTGAAAGTGAGGTGCAGACTGGCACTCACTATCACCTGACAAAGATTGATCCGGCTCTGATGCGGATTGTGGATTTTGTGGCTATTTGAATTTAATATTTAAAAGTCCATTTGGTGTACATTTTGCATTATATCTTAATCAAAAAGTGCCTCAATCACTCTCATTTGTGACAATGAGGTGCAAACTGGCACTCTCAATGAACAGACTAAGTTTGAGCCACATCTGATCCGTATTGCGGATTTAGCGGAGATTTGATTTTAACATTGAAAAGCCCCTTTGATCTGTATATTTTTTTAATTATATTTTAGCTTATGAAAAGCCACTTATAGCAGGACTTTGAACTTTAAAAATTTTTTCCAAGGTAAAAATTTGTGTAAATTTCCAAACCTCCACTAGTGTGGTGGAGGTTTGCACTCTATTTTTACGTTGTTTATTTTATCACTTAAATTTTGGATGTTGTTAAATACCCGTGTTTTCAATCCATTTTCAATCCCTTTATTATTGTGTTGATGTTGTAAAGCACTTCGACATGACTGAAAAGTTCCATACAAACAAAAGTTAATATTAAAGCTACAGTGTACAGGATCTAACAGCGCTTCTTAGCAGAAATGGGGAAAATCACGTTCATTAGTGTATAATATGCTGCACCAAGGAATTGATGTGTTTTCATAAGATTAGAATGTTTACATGGAACATGGCAGTGGGACCCCTCATGGTGCCATGTTGCACCACAGCTGGAAGACTGAAAAAAAAAGGAGATGAATCAGTGGGTGCTCCCCTATACAACACCTACTGATACCTAACAAGTCTGAGAATCCTCATTTTTATGAAATGGAGGATCATACATATTGCTTAACACAAGAGAAAGCAAAGAGACATGAATCCCCGTCACCAAAGAAGCTACAACATGATGTAAACAACATTATGACTGGTGACAGCATAATGCAGTCCGCAATGTCACTGCTAAATAATACTGAGGTCTACACTTTAATGTATTCTTATAATGTTGTCGTCAAAAAGATCATTCTTCTCATAAACAATACACAATCAGACAGTAAATATTAATGAAATATACAACCCCAAATCAAAAAAAGTTGGGATGTATAAAAAAATAAATAAAACAAAAAAACCTGCAGTGATTCTTTCATTTACTTTGACTTTGCAGACTATGAACCAAAAATATTTTATTGTTTGTGATGTGAACTTGATTTCAGTTGTTAATATTCATCTATTCCTGCATTTCAAGCCTGCAACATATCAAAAAACTGCCCTGTGACAGACTGGCATCCCCCCCCCCCACCACCACCACACCCTATGACTGCTGGGATAGGTTCCAGCCCCCAGTGACCCTTAATTGGAGTAAGCAGTCAAAGATGAGTGAGTGAATACAAAAAATAAAAAAAAATCTTATTTGACACAAAGCATATAATGCCATAAAAGAGTTCAAGTTGAGCTGTTGGTTGAATAAATGTCAAATTTTGTTTGACAAGTACTTTAAAAAATGAAGGTGTTCAGTTCCAAGCAAAGAATCATAGAAAATCTATGTTACTTATTTGAGAGACTGCAACCAGCTGTGAGAGACGTGGTGCAAACTGAACTGTTTTTTGTGCATTTCCTGTTGTGTGTGTGTGTAGGACATAGTGTTCGATCTCGATGATTTGGACATGTGGGAACCAGTCCTGTGGGGTTCTACCAGTCGGAAGCAGCAAATCCTGAAGAATTCTGAGATCTACAGGATGAGCCACAATGAGGAGGTGTGTTTGTGCTGCACATGGTGTGTGTATGTGTGTGTGAGGACACAGGAAACAAGCTCCTTCGACTGAGTTGGAGTCTGTACTCTCAGACCTCTGCGCTTTCGCACACATCACCGATCTGTTGCACACTTCTATAAGTACATTGTCTGTGCACATTGCACAAAAACAACCCTGCAGACCCCTGGTTTAATGTCCAACACAACTTCAGTTTGCCTCAAAGAGTACAAAGTATCAGGACTCATGGTGGCCTGGAACTGGAAACAGTAGGAGACCAATGCAGACTCACAGGCATGGTTAGTTTAGATGAATAAAAGGATTTATCTTGAAACCAGGCATTGGGTTCGGTACACAGGTAGTCAGACATGGGAGCAGAGGTATCAGACGTGGTCCATAAACCAGGCAGGGTTCGTTTACAGGATGTCAAGGTATAAAGTAGGCAAAACAAAGGCAGAGTCAAAATACAGGCGGAGTTCAGGATATGGCAAGGCGGAGGTCGGAGCACAAACACAAGGTCAAAACACACAAGCGCAAACTGGACAAAAATGAGAGGCGAGAAAGTGAACAAAGTCAACAATTGGGCAGTGAGCTGTGGAACTGTGAGGGTTTTAATGAGGAGCAAACTAATCAGGTTGATGTTAAGCAGGTGTGTGGAAGGTTCTGGAAAGAGGTGTGGTTAAGTGAACAAAGAAGAGAGAAGAAAGACAAGAAAGGGTGGGAGGGCAAAACAAAGCAGCAAGAGAAGTGAGTGACAGAAAAACTAACTGTGAGAAACATGACTTGCTCAAACAGTAAATGTGAGCAAAACAAAAGGGGCAAACCTAAGAGCTAACGTGACAAGTCAAAAAAGGGGGAAACAAGAAAACTAATGACTAAAACTCAAACTTGAATGGAACTGTTATTGACTGTTACAGAACAGTGAATACGAGGTCTGTTAGAAAAGTATCCGACCTTTTTATTTTTTTCAAAAACCTGATGGATTTGAATCACGTGTGCTTGCATGAGCCAACCTTGAACCTTCGTGCGCATGCGTGAGTTTTTTCACGTCTGTCGATTGCGTCATTTGCTTGTAAGCAGCCTTTGTGTAAGGATGGGTGGAGTCTTTCATCGTTTTTTTCTTGGCAAGGAAATGGCGTAACGACTGGAGTAGCGCGACTGCATCAGATTTTGCCAGAAACTGGGCGACAGCCATGTGGAAACCATTCGGATTATTCAGACGGCTTTCGGTGACGATGCTCTGGGAATCACACAGATTAAGGAGCGGTACAACCGGTTTAAAGACATCCGCACAACGGTGGAGAGTGCACCGCGCTCCGGGTGGCCATCAACCTGCTGAAATGACCAGATCATTTCCAAAGTGAACACTGTGGTTATGTGGGACCGTCGTGTGACTATCTGAAAATTGCGGAAGAGGTGGACATCAGCACTTTTTCGGCACATTCCACTGTGACAGAAGATTTGGCCATGAAAAGAGTTGCAGCAAAATTCATCGGCACGAAGCTGATGGCGCAGCAAAAGCGCCACTGTGTTGAAGCCTCACAGGACATGTTGTGACATGTCCAGCTTGTCCACAATTTCTCGGATAGTCACACGACTGAAAAGCCGTCTGAATCTTCCAAATGGTGGACGAGGTGGGCATGTTACAACATGTCCTGTGAGGCTTCAACACGGTTTTGCTGCGCCATCAGCTTCGTGCCGATGAATTTCGCTGCAACTCTTTTCATGGCCAAATCTTCTGTCACAGTGGAATGTGCCGAAAAAGTGCTGATGTCCGCCTCTTCCACAATTTCTCGGCTAGTCACACGACGGTCCCACATCACCACAGCGTTCACTTTGGAAATGATCTGGTCATTTCAGCATGTTGATGGCCGCCCGGAGCGTGGCGCGCTCTCCACCATTGTTCGGACATCTTTAAACCGGTTGTACCGCTCCTTAATCTGTGTGATGCCCAGAGGATCGTCACGAAAGCTGTCTGAATAATCCGAATGGTTTCCACCTGGCTGTCGCCCAGTTTCTGGCAAAATTTGATGCAGTCGCGCTGTTCCAGTCGTTCCGCCATTTCCTTGCAAAGAAAAAACGACGAGAGACTCCACCCGTCCTCACACAAAGGCTGCTTACAAGCAAATGACGCAATTGACAGGAGTGAAAAAACTCACGCATGCGCACGAAGGTTCAAGGTTGGCTCATGCAAGCACACGTGATTCAAATCCATCAGGTTTTTGAAAAAAATAAAAAGGTCGGATACTTTTCTAACAGACCTCGTACAATAAAAATGGCAAAACAAACTATTGATTAAACTACAAATAAACAAAACCAGGTGAATACAGAATAATGCAATTAATAAAACACGATAACTGATAAACAGAAAAAGCTGACTAACAAATGGAACAATCTGATGAGCAACACTGAAGATAAATAATAACAAAAACCTGTGACCAAGCAAATACAATAAATGTGATAAACAGAACTAAACTAAGGCTAAAATAACTTAAAGGACCCAGAGTGAAGGAATACAACAACCAGCTACAATACAGATGATAACCAAAGAATGAACCAGTGACAAAAGTGCAAAACAAAGAAAAGCTATAAACAGAACCAAACTGAGATTTACATGAGAAAATATTAACATATGAAAACTAAAACCAGAAAACACACAGGACATAAAGTCGAAACCCGGACGTAAACCCCGAGCCAGGGTCAAGCATGACACAAAGACACAATAAAATGTGCCTCACCTTTTCAAGGGAAATCACTCAAGACAGAAACCAAATATGTGTAGTGAAAATGTTTAATTTATTTAGTCCAAAATCATGATGAATCTCAGTGCAGCAATCAGCAGTGTGTGCATGTTGTCTTGTTTCTATGCTGATCTGCTCTCCCTTTATATGAAAACTCCAGGAAACAGACTCCATTTTTTGTCAATCATTCTACATCCATGTGTTGTGAAAGTGACGTGACACGGACCCACAACAGGGGGCGGTAATGAACGGACAATGGATAAGCCAAAAGTAACAATTTAATGTTGTGAATCGCACAACGACGTACAGACAATAACAATATGGTGGACTGTCAATCATACACCAGGTGACGTGTGGGCAGGCTCGACGATAGAAGAAGCCTTGCGAGAGAAGAGCTGGATCCCCACACAGCTTCCACCACCAACGGAGCTGAAGAACACCGGAGCTGCCAAGCCCTGCGCCCCAGGTGGCCGCTGTCTTCAGCAGTCAGACCCGGTACTGCTGGCAGAAAACAGAGACAGTCCTGATGAGTGTGAGTTCGCACACTCAGTAATCCCACAGTCAGTGTTCAGTAAAGGAGGGAGAACCTCCACCTCCAATCACACACTCGTGCAGCTCCTGTCCGAAGCCGTCGCTGTCACACCAAACGCCAATCCCACAGATAAGGACAAACACCACAGGATAACGGCTGCAAAAGAAGTTCAGATTATCATTCAACGGTTTGAGTCAGCAGAAAAATTACCTGAATGGTAGCTGATTTCTCGGCGGGGAGGTGGAGTTGCAGTCCGGCCTTTATGGTGGTGGTGATGAGTAGTGGATGAGTGACAGCTGGTACGGATGATGAGTGACAGCTGTCACTCCTGGTTGCTCCGATGCCCTCTGTGCTTGAAGCCCGCACTTCAAGCAGGGCGCCATCTTGTGGTGGTGGGCCAGCAGTACCTCCTCTTCAGCGGCCCACACAACACCATGCGCAAAATGCAATCACCCATCTGACAGCACAAACCGTGTGTGTGTGTGTGTGTGTTGATTTGTCTCTATCTACTATTGTGTGTATCCACAGCTGCTTCAGGAAGTATAATCAACACTGAAAATAACTAGAAGCCCCCTCAGTAAATCACATGACCCCAGGCTCCTTTAATTTAAGCTCCAAACCAAACTGCAATTTTTTTAGTCCACTCTAAAGTGGAATAAAGCCATAACACACTGTGCAACATCTCAGTCAATCAAAAGATCTTGATTACTGATGAATAATCCAGAAATTTAACTTGCAACATTCAGTCTTGCTTACTGAACCTTGATCCTCATGGCTGACTTTTGATTGACAAATTTTGACGGCAATCGCTGATGCTCGAGTCATAATCACTGGGTTTTGATGATGATGAGTGAACTTTGATCCTGACTGCTGTCCTTTGCTCTGCCCATTGAGTCAGATCTGCACCAAAATGGAGTGGGTTTGAGTATTAACATAGCATTGTGATAATGACTACAGAATCAAAGCAATGAATATCAGAAATCAGCAATCAGGACCAAAGGTTAGGATCCACCCCTTCACTGTACAGTGAAGTTATCTTGCAGAAGGAGTGTTATAAACATTGACCACTGCTTTGGCTGCAGTACAGTTATTACTGTAAAATAAAACCATTGTACTACACGAACCAAACTTCATGGCATATATTTGGAAATAATCAAACGCTTTGTTAGCCCAAGTGAACCTCTAAGAATGTGTGCAAGATACTGGCTCTTATCATTACAAAAAGGTCTTCATAGCGTATTTCATGCCATACTTTCACGAGACCACCCACCTGGAAATAGTGTACTCAGTGTTGCATCAAATAATGCTGGAAAGTTGTTGAACACTTGTTTTTTTATTGTGTCATTTAGATGATTTTATTTACTACACCTACATTAAAAAAAAAAACTCAGTTGTAAATCTGATGGCATGAGGTACAAACTAACTGCTGGATCTCATTCTTGCCTGTTGGAATGTATGAGTAAAATAATATGAAGGTCTGCCACCAATGAGTATCAGCTGTTCAACACTATGTTGTTGTGATTTCAAGGGGGAGGAGCGGCCTAAACTGTTTCACATGCCGAGGTCCTGGGTCAGTGATATCACGATCTCAAAGAAAGGTACAGCCACAGACAGAGTCTCCTGTGTCTTGTCTAATTGGAAACACTGTAGTGCAGAGCTTTTCTGTGGCACCTTGCATTAGCTACCCAGTGGCTCTAAAAGGTTTGAAACCCAAAGTGACCTCCTGCTGTTGTAGAAGCCTGATTCTTATGTCCCTGTTTAGATCTCGAGCTCCGCTGGCCAGAAGGACACAAGCTGATCTGCTACAAAAAAGCAGAACTGGAGATGTTTGCTCCATGCGTTATGGCAGGTGGCCTCATCAAAAGACTCTCCACCTACAAACACCTTGACTGTGAGTGCTGGCTTAAAGAAAATTAGTATGAAGCTGTAGTCCCGGGGTTCCTGTACGGCTAAAACAGTTTCCTCAAGTATTTTCAGCAATAAAAAAGTACATCATCTGCCTTGAGGAATCTTTGTGCCAGTGGAACTTTTAGCACACCAGAGTGCACAGAAGATAATCATGAGATGATTTTCCCAAGAGATGTGTTGGCTTTTGACTGAAAATAATGCACACAGCACTGCTCAAACCATGATCATATCAATTAGTAAGTTCCAGAAATCTTACAGTACTTTTTCTGTTATGTCTGGCCATTAATTTGAATTGGATTTGAAAAAAAACAACGAATATGGAAAATCATAATTATATGAATATAATGGCTACTATTCCATTTATTTTTATTTTTGGCATTTTCAAAGGAAGAGAGCACATTACAAACTGAAATTGATAAACTTCATATATTATTCTCCCAGTTTGGATGGAAATATTGTTAAATTAAATAACTGGTACCTGTTAACTATAACAACCTGTCAAATTTTGAATTTTTAACAATTATTTATCCAGGGGACAGCAATATTCTGTTCTTCAGTTATATTATGTACATAAATACATTTTCACACATTTACAACTTGAAGCTATCCAGTACAACTGCAGTATTTTTGTTTTTGTTGTTTTTGGGGGGTTTTTTGCCACAGTGAAGCACCAGTGAGATTTCAGGGCACCTCAGTGACACCATCCTGCTGGTTTGGAAATCCATTCAGAGAGCAGGGCCTGTATTCACAAAGAATATGAGTCCTCTCAGAAAGCTCCCAGCTTAGCCTAAAGATTCCTAGCAAGGAATCTTAGCCTATGAGTGATCCAGGAAGAGTCTGAGAGCAACTCTGAGCAAGGAATGGACAGAAACTTCTATCTTTGTGAGGTGGCGGGGTTTACCCCGTTGCTAGGTATGATGCAGTCTTCTAAGAGTTGTGATTGGTTGTCACACAAATGGAAAGAGAAAAAAATAAATACACTCCACGCTCCTAGTTATGAATGCACAGTAGAATCAACCGATCATATAACCTGAACTATATTAAGAAATGTGTAATCATGAAAATAATTTTATGTCATGATAATGAAACTCAGCAAAATTAAATGAATTGCTACACAGCTTCAAAATGTTTAAACGTACCTCAGTCACATGACAATTATTATATTGATTAGCTTATTATGTTTACTCTCCATGCTGGTAATTGCACACAAGCGATGAGTGTCTGAAGCGCTGGTACGTACTGCAATCCAAAGTGAGAGCGGCGATTGCAGCACACAAGCAAAGTTCTCAAACAGGTGAGTTTAGGCTACGGCTGTTGACATTGCTTACTTTGATATTAAGAATTGTATGAATGTTATAGAATTGACATGTAATTTACATTTTTCCTGTAGCCAGGTATTGCAATGTTGTGATGACCTCCATCTCAGGCGTTATTACGTTACTACGCTGGATGGAAAATCTAAGCTCATTCCTGATGAGGTCAATCACAAACATTATCCCTGCACAATCAAGCCAGTAGCGTGTTACTGAATCACTGTCATTCAACATACGGAGAATGTTTCTCCTTCCTCTCGGTCTTTCTTCTGTCTTGTCTAAGACACTTTTAGGCTTCTTACAAGTCCTCCTCTCTCCTCTTAACTGTTTTTCACCTTGGGAGCTCTTTCAAGGCCCAAGATCCCTTGTGAATAACTTATTTTACCAAGGGAAAATTCTAAAATATGTTAGAATTCAAGGAATTCTAAGATTTTTCTTAAAATTACGTCACTAAGAGCTACTTTTATCCTTAGGATGCTTTGTGAATACAGGCTCAGTTCTCTAATGGTAATATTTCAAGGAAATTCTTTCATTTTGACTGTAATAGGCTATTAATTTATTTAAAAAACTGTTGGGGTCATATTAAAGTGGGTTGTTTAAAGGGTACTGACCAATATGTAAACTTTTACCTGTGTATTCCAGACACTGAGCCGGTTTTGGTGAAGCAGTGGTACGCTAACCGATCTGACTGCCTACAGTATAAAGAGATAGACTTTGCTGACCAGGTCACCACAGAACACTTCAGTCATGGACACATTTTCCACCTGAAAAGTAAATCAACTTTTTACTACCACTCATCACAGCTAATTTGCATAAACTTTAAGGTTGTGGCTTTACTCCATCAGACACACTATCGCATAGCGTGAAAATGCCTCCGCTTTTATACTATTTTAAGCCCACCACATTCAGGCATGGTATGAAACCATCTCACAGTCTCATTACATGAAGAAACTGGTGGAGCAGTTTGGCTTTTCCTCATAGCTGTGATCCATTTTTCATTGTTGCACCCTGGCCCATGTCACCACTCAACCACACCCACCCACCATCACCATTTCTCACATCAAAAGTGGGTATTGAGTTCAGCTCAGTCAGATATACCATCTTTCTGATTGACTATCAGAAAGATGGTATCAGAGAATCAGAAAGATCTGATTGTCTTTGTGTTCACCTGCTTCGTGATGGTTTGCTTAGTCCACAGGTACACAAACTCACAAAGCACAGACAGTGAGCGCACGATGGAGTTCTACAGCCAGTCTCGTATAGATGGCCTCGTCCGCAGGGTGGAGTCACCACTGGAAATGACAGAGACGTTCCAGGACCGTGATGACTTCCTGCGCTATAGACATGTTGTCTTCAGGTGCTGTGTCCAGTTTTTGGAAGACGTCACATACTATGTGGACAACCTGACAATGCAGGTACAAATATGTACATGATTGATATTCATATAGTCATAAATACACATCATACAGAATACACATCACCTCACTGGATTTAGACAAAAACACTGCTGCATGCTGTGGGTTCAGATCATGTCAACTAAACTGTCTACACCATGTGTGCACAGAAAATAGTGGAGCGTTTCCATAGAAATAGAGCCAAGCCAGCCAAAGAAGATGTGGCGGAGCGGGTTTTCCTAGTGGCTGAAGGACAAATTAGTGTGAAATATCACCGGGATGAAAACCAAATTATCCCCATGAGAAGGAAATTCATCAAACCGCAAGAGTCAACAGGAAAGCAGAAGGCCCAGGAGTTCACACCAGAGATGGTGTCGTGTTTCCAGGTGTGCAGAGCGGAAGTACACACAAACACCGCACAGTGATCTTTATAGCTTATAGATCTTCCAAACATGGTTTTTCCCACCATTGTTAACAGTTACATAAATGTGGTTTCAGGTAGATTTGTTTGAAAAGCCAGCTACATTTCGGACTCTCCAGGAGATTTTGATGGGTCTGATGAACAGTGAGAGGCAGGTGGTGCAGCACATCAAAGATTCTAAACAAGAGGTAACCACTTTGCCACATATCCAGAGAAGAATTCAGTGCAAACTTGGCACCACTAAACATGTTGACTAATGTGGCATAAAGGTAAAAGTCAGCCATACAAGGCACACAGATTGCTCAGGTTTGGTGATTTTATTTGCACTAGAAGTTCTTATTGAGTTACAAATAATCCTATTGTTAAAATTTTACTGGCATTTAGATTAGTTTTCATTAAAGAGAAAACCTTGTGATGACACAGACCAGGTACCCCAGTGGATTAGGAGTTCGGGGACAAAATTCGACAAGTCACTTCATTTGGGCTGTGCCAGTCTATCCAGCTGTCAGTGGGTACCAGCCTTGGTGGAGGAAGTAACCTGCAATGGACTGGCACCCTATCCTTGGGAAGTCAGATTCTTATCCGCTTCACGCTTCAGAATCTCTGGATAAACACCAGCACGAGTGGGTCTTAGGGCCTCTACAGGACTTACTTCTTAAAACGATAGCTGTCCTCCTAGCTCTTATGCCATCATTTATCAATGAAAGAAACAGAAAAAGCCACCAGGACATTCATTTCTTACTTGGCATTATCAGGAAAGTTTACTCAGCTATTTTAATTCATGATTGGAAGAGTGAAGTATAATGCAGAAGTTGGGGTTATTTTTTTTAAACATTATTTTTAAAAAACAAACCTTTGTCCGGCAACAGAGCTAACGTGCCGTTTTGCCGTTTTTGTGTTGTTTTTCAGTTCAGTGACCTTCATTTCTGTTGAGTATTTGTTGTTAGAAAAGCAACACAACAAACTTGTAAGCACCCATGTTTTGTTTTGTTTTTTGTACCCCACTTAGTGCATCAAATGTGTGCAGGTAAAACAATAACATAATTTTGAGTTCTGCCATTTCAGTTCCTAGGTACATCAAAATATAGCAGAACACCTCTGACTCATCAAGGCAGAATATGTACAGGTGCACATATATCAAGAGTACAAATGATTAATGAACATCAGTTTCTTTTTCCATTCAAATTTGCTTTGTACAAGTGAATTTAGAAGCTTTTCTTCACAGCACTGATGAGTAACAGTTCTGAAGCTTGAGCCAGTTAATTTTCTAATAATACCCTGCTTAGGTACTTTTGCAGGTATACCAGAAAATTTCCATTTAATGAGAATCAGAATCAAATTTATTGCCAAATAAGTTCTCACATACAAGGAATTTGATCTGGTGTCATTGGTGCATAAACATCAGTAAAAAGAAAAGGAAAAAAATATATATATTTCTGTAAGATGTAAAGGAGTCAAATAGACAAATGGGCTAAACTATGTTTACTGTCAAATAGATATAGTGGAATGAGGCTGTGCAGGCACACAGATGTTAGACCCAGTCATGTTAGACCCAGTCTTCTCACTATGTGGTACTGAATTCTTTAGTCCTCCACCATATTTCACAATGTTGCAAGTTAATTTTTTTCTGTTTTCTGGCTTCACACCATCTGAATCAATCCTTAAATTAATGTCATTTATTTCACGATGTTCTATATCAAATGAGAACTTTGACATTTTCTGGCACTGTCTCTTTTTGTGAGCATGACCTGCCTGAAAATGTACTGCTTTTTCTGCTGGGAAAGGCTTGTCTTTCTCATAGCCTGATGAAAATTTGTTTTTTTAATCATCTTTAAAAAAAAAGAAAAAAGAAAAGAAACAAAGGCAATTGTTAGATGCTGATCTAAATGTAGGCTATATGAGTTGTTATATAGTACGTTGATTTTTTTTTTTTTGGCATGCTGTGGTTATCTTATTAATGATTGAGTGAATGAATTTATAAACAGCCACTTGACAGAAATTAAAAAAATGTGGCTGTCCTCTCTAGGATTTAACATTTCAGGGATTTTAATAAAGAATCTGTCTCCATCTCTGTGTTAACAGGTGAAAGATATTCTTGCCTGGAGAGAGAAAGAGGACAGAAATGTGATGCTTCAGATCTTCCCGTGGAACCTTGCAGGATCTGAGAGAGTTGACCAGTGCAAGGAGGGCATTGTCAGATACACTGGTTTACAGTTGTGGTGGATGTTTGCATACACTCATCGTGGACATGAATCTTATGGCAATTTGGGGCTTTAAGTTATTTATTTAAAAAAGTTCTTTCGCTGGGCCCAATGTTTGTACAAGGTACAATCTTAACAGAAACTTTTCAAATGGCTTTCACAAACGTCCAGACCTTGAAGCTATTGAAAATATCTGGCTGTTTTTCAAAATTGGGTCTGTGCAGGAAACCAGCAAATTAAACTGAAGTCCATTAATTCTGCAGAGTGGTCAGATATACAACAAGAATTCTGTCAGAAGCTTGTTGATGGCAACCACAAGCATCTGGTCAAGGTGAACCTTTCAAAGTGACATTCAACATTCTTCATTCTTGACTTCAGAAAACCCAAACTAAATTATACCTTTTGTACCACATTCTTGTTTTTCCCCTATTAAAGCTATATATTGAACAATCAGCAATAGAAATGACTGAAAGCCAAATATTTCCGTGACATTCATGTCCATGATGAGTGTATGTCAAGTTCTGACCACAAATATACATAGCATATCACTAATGTAGAGATATCAGTACTGCTGTCAAACAGTCACAGCACTCACCAGCCCATCATCCATTTCAGGAGAGTCTAGCTTCAGAGGAACAGCAGCACCCACAGGAGCTAGACGCTCTGGCTCCGTTCATGATCGGACGGAATAGTTCAGCGATGCTGGAAAGAAGCACTGCTCTGGATGTTATAAAACACTGCCTTTCCAGTTTCGAAGATAGAATGGTGAACATGGCCATCATCATCCAGGAACGCTACCAAAAGGTAGTGAGGAGGTTGTTTTTGTTTCAGTTTGTCTCCTGAATTACATGAAAACTAAGATAATCACATTCTGTCATACTTTGTGGCAAAAACTGCCAGTGTATCATTATGAATCTTCACTGCTGAAGTATTAAAGTCAAGACAGATCTTTGGTCAAAGATCTGAAGTGGATCAAAATGCTCCAAAGGCTTTCAGGGATGTACAGGGTGGTAGAGCTGTAGTTTTCACATTAACATTGTTTTGTCACCATCTGTCAGGTGACAAAGGAGCTGCAGGACAAACACCAGTGGTACCAACAGAACCAGATGGACCTGAGTAAAGAACAGGAGGACCAGTACCTGGAGTTCTGCCGCAATAGAAACCTCCAGCTCAGTGTGACTATGAAACGTATTGATGAGTATGCACATGCGCGCGTGCGCACACACACACACACACACACACACATGCGCGCACACACACACAGCTAGATTACAGCAGATATTTAGCAGATTCAAAGTTTGGCATAGGTTGTGTGCACATCGCTCCAATGTTGAGCCCATCTGTGCCACACAGCCAGGTCGCCCGTTATGACAGGGATCCTTGCCGGTTTTTAAATTTGCCACTCACATCCTGTTACAATCATGTTGTGCATGTCTGTGGTTGCTGATGATCAGTGTAAGTTTATGTCCATCACACCTCCATTTATGTGGTAACTGAGACACACAACACAGTTTGAATCACCATATATATAGAAACTAGAAATTTAAAGCTACAGTGTGTCAAATTTAGTGTCATCCAGTGGTGAGATTGCAGATTGCATTAACCACTCATCCATCACAATTTTTTCTTTGGCAACACAGATTCATTGCATTCTCTTTGGATAAGCAGTATGCACAGCAAGCAATATTTCACAAAAATCTGGCTTCCCAAATGTGTAGCAGATGGTGTATATGGAAGCAACTGCTCTTTTCTTTAGTCATCCACTCATGCAGCAAAATGTAAAAGATGGAGTAAATACATGACCTTTGGGCTGCTGTATCAACATGAGGGGATCTGCTTCCACTGTAGATATGAAGGTCTCATTCTGAGCATTTTATATATGTATATATACGAGGTCTGTTAGAAAAGTATCCGACCTTATTATTTTTTTCGAAAACCATATGGATTTCAATCACGTGTGATTGTGTCAGCCAAGCTTGAACCCTCGTGCGCATGCGTGAGTTTTTTCATGCCTGTCGGTTGTGTCATTCGCCTGTGAGCAGGCTTTGAGTGAGGTGTGGTCTACCCCTCTCGTCTATTTTTTATTGCGAATAAATGTCTGAACGATTTGGATCTTTACTGCATCAATTTTTTTCCAGAAACTGTGAGAGACCTCCAGGTGGACACCATTCGAAAAATTAATATGGCTTTCAAGGACGATTTTATGGGGATTAAACAGATTAAGGAGTGTTACTGCCCCTTTAAGGACGGCCCACAACTGCTGAGAGTGCAGCGCGCTCCCAGCACCGATGGACAGGCTGACACCCCGCACAAACAACCAGATCATTTCCAACGTGAAAGCTTTGTTGATCCGGGACCTCGTCTGACTTTCACAAAAAGGCAGAAGATGTGGACATCAGCACTTTTTCTGGCACATTCCAACGTTACAGGACTCGGTGTTGGTCTCACAGGATGGCTTAAAGGTGGATTTCAGACAGATTCCGGTTGCTTTCCAGTCGTGTGAATATCCGATTGCGATTGTGCATGAGCTGGACATGCCAGAACATGTCCTGTGAGGCTTCATTACGGCATTTCTTTTCGCCATGCAGCTCCGCCGCGACGCGCGGAATTCCTCCGCCTTTGTTCCTCTTTCCATGACAAAAACTTCTGTAACAGTGAAATGTGCCGTTCATTTCTAAACTGGACGCTGTCTTGATCCGGTATGTCCTCTGACTAGCACAAGAATTGTGAAAAGACGTGGACATCAGCACTTTTTCTGCACATTAAGACAGACGTGCGGAGGAGTTCGGCGCGTTGTGGTGCAACCGCTTGGCGCAAAGAAACGCCGTGATGAAGCCTCACAGGACATGTTGGGGCTTGTCCAGCTCAAGCTCAATTTCTCAGATATTCACACGACAGAAGAGCAACCGGAATCCGTCTGAAAGCCATCTGAAAGCCGTCCTGAGAGACCAACACCGAGGTGGTTTTGTGCCGCGTCAAGAGCGGCACGGTGGCGCGTCCCTCGGCTTCTTTTCCCATGAAAAAAAAAACTCCTGTAACAGTGGAATGTGCTGGAAAAAGTGCTGATGTCCACATCTTTTCACAATTCCTGTGCTAGTCAGAGGACATACCGGATCAAGACAGCGTCCAGTTTAGAAATGAACGGCACATTTCATAGTTACAGGAGTTTTTGTCATGGAAAGAGGAACAAAGGCGGAGGAATTCCGCGCGTCACGGCGGAGCTGCATGGCGAAAAGAAACGCCGGAGCTGCATGGCGAAAAGAAACGCCGTGATGAAGCCTCACAGGACATGTTCTGGCATGTTCAACTCATGCACAATCACAATCGGATATTCACAAGACTGGAAAGCAACTGGAATCCATCTGAAATCCACCTTTAAGCCGTCCTGTGAGACCAACACCGAGGTGGTTTTGTCCAGCGTAATGAACGGCTCCGTGGCGCGTCCCTCGGCTTCTTTTTCCATGAAAAAAAACTCCTGTAACGGTGGAATGTGCCGGAAAAAGTGCTGATGTCCACATCTTCTGCCTTTTTGTGAAAGTCAGACGAGGTCCCGGATCAACAAAGCTTTCACGTTGGAAATGATCTGGTTGTTTGTGCGGGGTGTCAGCCTGTCCATCGGCGCTGGGTGCGCGCTGCGCTCTCAGCAGTTGTGGGCCGTCCTTAAAGGGGCAGTAACACTCCTTAATCTGTTTAATCCCCATAAAATCGTCCCTGAAAGCCATATTAATTTTTCGAACGGTGTCCACCTGGAGGTCTCTTACAGTTTCTGGAAAAAAACTGATGCAGCAAAGATCCAAATCATTCAGACATTTATTCGCAATAAAAAATAGACGCGAGGGGTGGACCACACCTCACTCAAAGCCTGCTCACAGGCGAATGAAGCAACAGACAGGCATGAAAAAACTCACGCATGCGCACGAGGGTTCGCATGCGTGATTTTGGATGACGCAATCACACGTGATTCAAATCCATATGGTTTTTGGTCTTTATATATGTACGTGTGTGTGTGTGTGTGTGTGTGTGTGTGTGTGTGTGTGTGTGTGTGGAGTGCTGTTTGAAAGTTTATAAACCTGGAGCTTTTACATGTTTGAAATTTTTTAGGACATCAAAAAACTAAACATCAAAAATCTGAGGGGAGGTGATGGTCCAGTGGTTAAGCGTCGGGCTTGAGACCAGAGGATCCTCGGTTCAAATCGCAGCCTGACTGGAAAAAACACTAAGGGCCCTTGGGCAAGGTCCTTAATCCTCTAGTTGCTCCCGGTGCGTAGTAGGCACCTTGCATAGCAGCAGCCTGGCATCAGGGTGAATGTGAGGCATTGATGTGTAAAAGCGCTTTGAGCATCTGATGCAGATGGAAAAGCGTGATATACTAAATGCAGTCCATTTACCATTGAACTATATGTGTGTGTGTGTGTGTATATATATATATATATATATATATATATATATATATATATATATATATATATATATATATAAGTATATATTAAAATTTCTAAAATGATGCACTTTAAACTCTCCGTGAAAAGTAATGTCTACATGAATTAAAAGAAATTAAAAATCTAAATGCCAAAATGATGGCATGAATAAGTAAGTGCACCCTTTAGTAATAACAGATATAAACCACCACTTTTACCTCCAGTGTTCTTCAGACAAATCTGGGAATGCATATACAATGAAGATTTCTAAGACACAGATTATGTAAGTAAGTCCCTTGGGCTGCTCCCTTGTTTGCACTCGGGGTCGCCACAGCAAATCCAAGGTGAATCTACATGTTGAATTGGCACAGGTTTTATGCCGGATGCCCTTCCTGACTCAACTCCACATTACATGGAGAAATATGGCAGGCAGGGGTGAGATTTGAACCTGGAACCTTCTGCACTGTAACCAAGCGCATTAACCACTTGGCCACCACCCCTGCCTAGACACTGATTATGTCTTGGACTTTATTCACACCAGTTATGATGAAATACAAACTGTGTGGTAAATATGTGTGGAGCAGACAGTTCTCAAAAACTAAGGGACTGTGCAAGGAAACTAGTGAGGAAAGCCACCAAGACAAATTACATTTTTGCACTGTCACTGTGGTTTGTTATGTGTATGTATAAAGATGGTATACATCATTACTCTGAAGTTTCCTTTAAATTGTGAAGATAGTATTTAATATTATGCTGAAGTCTCCTTTAAAACCGTAGCTTGACAATTGTTCCTCCCTTGTAAGTTGCTTTGGATCAAAGCATCGGTTAAATGAATGTGAGGTAATAGTCCATTGAGGCCCAAAGTGGGCTGTGAAAGTACTACAGGTGCGCCATGAGATCATTAAAAATGATAAAAAGTCTTTAATTTTCAGTTTGAGAATATAGTCTACAATTCCATAATAATAAAAAAATCCATGGGATTTAAATGATGCGTTATTCTTCATTTATTTGATCCAGTTTACAGTGCATATGGAAATACTTTATATTGGACTTGTGTGTTGGTCAAAATTGTGATTAATATTTTGGTTGAGCGCCAGATGAGTTTAATAATACAAAGTAGGCCCCAGCGTTCTTGAGTTTGGGAAAGACTGCAATATTCCATTGCTGCTAAGAAACAGCATTAAATCCTACACAGTGTAGCTTTAAACTGTTGGGATAAAAATATATGCACTACACATTAAAGATACTTTCTGTATGCGTGATGTGTGAGACAGTCTCTTGCCGTCTCCTCTGTCTTGTTCAGTCCTAAAAGCATCATGGAGATTTGCAGCTCTCTTGGCACAGTCTGTTGACAGTGTGCATTGCTGCTTAATGTCAGCATTCATTCAGAAAAGTTAATAAAATGGGTTTTTGTGCACTGCATGTGTGCTTTAAAGAGTACGTTATGAAATTCATTTTAAAGTGATGAACGTGGAGCAGTAATAACTGTGCTGACTGATACCTGTGTGCTGCATTGGGAGCATTTAATGAGTGAAACTTGAGTTGTGATGTTTTCCCATATTGACACATTGTTGAGCCGTACGTACACTATACACAAAGAATAAGTGACACAGAAAAACAGGTGTGTGTGTGTGTGTGTGTGTAGATGTTTAGAAGTATGAATTAAGAGCTGTGAATAATTGTGTGAACTGCATTGAGCATTTGTGTGTGTGTTTTGCAGACATAAGCACAGGGCACCTCAGAGGTATCAGGCTTTTGTGGAGAAACTGAAACAAGATCATCGACTGGCTTCCCTCCAGGATGAAGACTTCCCGAACGAGATGACAACTTTTTCTGCAGCCTTTAACATTGTGGAAAGTTTATAAGGCACTATGAATAACACATTTCGCTGACTCACTCTTGCAGTTGTGATGTAAGAGTTGCATTTAGCTCCACAACAGCATTAGTTCTATGCAAATGAATTTAACTGCCAGACCTTCGTTCAACTGCAGCATAATGTTGGAATCATCAACACAGACTGTATGTGAGGACAGCAAAGTCTGGAATTGTTTATGAGTGGTTATTTGTTTGTTTTAACTTACTGAATTAGTTGCTGGTAGAATGGGCACTCCTCAGATGATTTACCACTGTTCGAAGTTTTTTCTATTTGGGGGCTATCAGTGTAATTTTCTGGAGCCCCCGGAAGTTGGAAATGGATTTGTAAACCTTTTCTGATTGATACAGCTTTTGTTCTCATCTCTTTGGGACTTTATTTTGAATATTTTCAGCTTTTTCAGGCTATTCCTTATCTTAAGATAAATTTTAAAATAAATCTAGACTTTTTATTTTCAATACTGATTGTTTCAAATTTCCAGATCACTTTCCTTGTGGCCTGTGACAGATATAAAAAATAAATTATATTGTATACAAAAAAATTAAAAATAAACATTTTATTACAAACAAATTACATATGTTGAAAACGTGTTTAAAGAGGAAATGTCTTTTTTTTTTTAAACAAAAATAACAAGAAGAAAGGGTGTACAAATTAAAATTAAGCACCGACGTCATCAGAGGGCGACGGACGTGCTGCATTGAACGACAACATCCCTTCAGTCCTCGCGCGCACGGGGCGCGCGGACTGGTTTCGGTCACTTCGGCAGCAAAAGCAGCGCGTGCGCGGGCAGGAGCGGCGGCGATGATGGCGGACTGTGTCGGCTTCCAGGCGCAGATCGCGTCGGTTATCGAGATTTTGGCCAATTCGGCGGTGGCGGAGATCTGCAAACTGGTGGAGGACGGCTACGCGGCGCTGCGCGCGCAGATGGAGCAGCAGCGAGACAAGAGCGAGAAGGAAAACGACGCCCTGCGGCAGAAAGTGCGAGAAATGGACGCGAAGATGCGCAGCTACGAGCGGAAGATGAGGAGACGGAGCCCGCGGGAGGACGCGCACAGCGGTCAGCTGAGGCCGGCTGAAGGTACAAAAAACACTAAAGAGAAAACAATCTGCTGGTGTTTGGGGGGGGGGCAGCAGCGAGTACATGTGAGGAAGCTGTCAGCAGCTCCAACTTCACTCAGGAACCAAAAACGTCAGCACAGACAGGACACGATGAGGACAGACTTTACTTCTAGTTCGAATTTAACAAAAGGTTTGGTTTTAGGGATTTGTGACAGTGTTGGATTAGCGGCAGGTTCAAGATGGGAAATTTTGGGTTCTGATGGGGTGCAGATGAGGATCAGTGAACCCCCTGTTCTGGGTCATGTTGGTATTAGAGCTGTAACAATTAAACATTAATCACCAACTATTTGGGTCAGTACATCTCAAGTCACCCCCAGGTCACCCTCAGATTCTTCAGGGGGAAAAAAAAAAAAAATCACAGGTGCTCCTGTTCCACAGATATGTAAAAACTCAAAATATTAGGTCTGTACCTCAAATGGTGTTGAATTTGAGTAAATTATTAGAATTTTATCAAATGGGGCTCGTGGTGCACACTCTAGCATGAATATTGATTGATTGACTTTATTTTGTTAAATCAATATAAAACACACAAAGGTAAATATATCAATGATACATGGATGACACAATAAAACATCACTTATTTCCATTATGGACTTTGTAGTGCAGCAGATAACAGTAATATTTATAGAGGAATCATGGAAATGGTGATAGAAGCACCAAATTCAGCACAAATACCCCAAAGATTGTGCTTTTGAAAAAAAAAAAAAAACAATTGGCCATTTGAATTTTCAGTAGGCAGCCAGGTAGGGGTCAATTGAAGCATTACACAGGGGTCAAGATTAAAAAATGCTCCAATCATATTGAAAACTATACAGTATTATTTGTCTGATCACAAAGATTCCAAAAAGGTATAGTTTGGACTATCTGTGACTGAATGTTATGGGGTAAAAACAGCAAGAATGGTGATATAGGTCAATTTCAGTTTGTACAGGGGTCAAAAGTTAAAGTTGCTCTAATTTTGGAAAAAAAGGTTTTAAAAGGAATAGTTTGCACTAGGGCTGAAACAACTAATCAAGTTAATCGATTAAAATCGATTATTAAAATAGTTGTCAACTAATTTAATTCATCGATTAGTTGCTAAATAACTTTGTTTTACCGCAAATGTTTCGTTTCTTCCATATAATCAACCGAGCTTTGCTTTGAATCTTGAACCAATGAAGGAGTGCTTCGAGCTGCTGCTTCATTGGTTTCATTTGTTTTATTTCGCTTTATCTTAATTTTTCTCCACTAAAACCCTAAAGAGCATATGTCTGTGAGGAATATTTACCTTTTTTATGTTAAACTGACCTGTTATGGTCTTCTGAAACAGTTGATAGATGTATTTTATGCTAATGCCGATGCTAACACGTTACCATGTCTATGGCGTTTTCAATATTAAAGTTAGCATTGAGCTGCTGGCATTTCAGCATGTTTGTGCATTTTTCTGTATAATAATTAATGGCTCAACGTTTGTTGTCGTAAAAGAGTCAAATGTATTACAAATTATAATATTTTTTAAATTTATTTTTATTTATATATTAATAATAGCAACAATAATAATAGTAATAATAACTAATAATGTCATTTGAAATAATTATTTTTGTTCTTTATTATAAACTGTTTTATTCTTTATATTTCAACAGCCAAGGGACATTTGACGATTTGTTGATTTTCAAGTATTTTAAGTTTTCAAATAATGTTCTGTTGTTAAAGTGATGGAAGGAGAGAAAAATTGTTTCCCTGGTACATTTAAAAAAAAAAATTCCCCGCTAATCCGATTAATCAATTAATCGTGTCGAAACCCTATCAGATTCATCGATGATCCAAATAATCGTTTGTTGCAGCCCTAGTTTGCACCATCTGTCATGCTTAGTTATCATGTTACAGGTTAAGATATGTCACATGTCATAGAATCCAATGGTCGTTGACATTGTTTGACCTTTACTTTGCAGACCAAACATTCAACACAGACAAAACAATTCCATTTAGAAAAATAATGTGGTGTAGTTTTCAATATGATTGGAGCATCTTTTAATTTTGACCCCTGTGTAGTTCTTCAATTGATCCCTACCTGGCTGTTGATTGAAAATTCAAATTGCCAATCGTTTTTTTAAGAGTAATGTTTGGTGTATTTGTGCTGAATTTGTTGCTTCTATCACCATTTGCAGGAATGTTTCAGTTATCTGCTGCACTATTGTGACTAAAACTTGACAACATTGAGGAGCTTGATTGAACATGTACAGATTGCAAGTCAGACATGAGAATCTCATCAGTTAATCTAAGTTGCAATTGTGTGTGTGTGTGTGTGTGTGTGTGTGTGTGTGTATATATATATATATATATATATATATTTACACTGGAATGCCAATAAAATAACTATAAATTGAACAGAGAACAATAAGATGCATTGAATTTTGAGGGGAAAATATGAATTTACTCCAGTTTGGAATAAGGCTGTAACATAATAAAATGTGGAAAAAGTGAAGCACTGTGAACACTTTCCAGATGCACTGTAATTTTCATAATGTTTCATCAATTTGAGTCCTTTATTAAAGGCCTTTAATGTCTTGTGCACAAGACATTTGGGCTTTGGAAAACACTAATCAACATTTTACACCTTTTTGTGGATCAAATATTTGATTAATCGCCAAAATAATTAGTGAATATAAATATAATGAGTTAGTTGCAGTCCAAGTTGGCATATTTTAACATGGCACTTATACTTGTATTATATATTGATATAAGTAAGGATGTTGGCGCATTGGGACCAGCCTGGGTTTGTTCAGGTGGGCAGATAGAAATTACGCCTTTTGTACACATGTGATTCATGAAGAATTATTGGTAATGCCCAGGTCCTGGTGCAACTAGGGACAATGATGCTCATGTAAATTCCTTGCAAACAAAACGCCTATTTTACATCTGCCAGCTTGAACAAGCCCAGACATGCCCCACTCAGTCAGTAGTCTTATTTAAACAAATAACTGCTAATTATTAGGGCAGGGACAGTACATTTGCTTTCCAGTTTGATACTTTCCCGGGCCAGTATGATTTATATCACTGTAAAATAAATAAATAAATAAAATAAAATCAGCAAAAACATTTTTTTTATTAGAAATCAGTACTTAAAACATCACCAAAATATGGAATCAGTACCATTAATTAATGGTACTTGTACATGTTGTATGTGCACCTTTATGTTTTAACATGTCAATAAAGATTGTATCTAAAGATATTATTTTTATAGTCATTCAGATTGTTCAGTTTAGATGGATAGCCAGCTCTAGGAAGAGTCCTGGTGGATCCGAACATCTTCCGTTTATGGATGATTGAGGCCTCTTTTCTCATTGGGACCTTCAAAGCAACAAAAATGTTTCTGTACCCTTCCCCACATTTGTGCCTTGAGACAATCCTGTCTCAGAGGTCTACAGACGATTGCAGATTTTTATTTATTTAACCAGGTTAGTCCCATTGAGATAGAGATGTCTTTTACAAAGGAGATTGGGACAGTTATAGATTTTCACCTAACTTGCATGTCTTTAGACAATTCCTTTGACATCATATTTTCTCTCTCTCTCTCCCTCCCTCCCTCCCTTTATTGGCATGAATGTATTAAAACAATAGTGCCAACAATAATGCATAGTAAACAAAAATGAAATTTAATATTGTGACTTTATATCAGTGGTCTCCAAACTATTCCAGAAAGGGCAGAGAGGGTGCAGGTTTTCTTTGCAGTCACTGACTCCAGCAGGTGATTTCACTGATGAACTCATCCCACCTGCTCCAAGTGATGTTAATCAGTGAAATCACCTGCTGAAGTCAGTGGCGCAAAGAAAACCTGTACCCTCTTGGCCCTTTCTGGAATAGTTTGGAGACCACTGCTCTGTATAATCCTCCATCACAACAGTGCTTCATTTTACCAGGATTTGGATGAATTACTTCAACAAGCAGACTGTAAAATTACAATATTTCTAGGAGACTGTAACATAAATTGGTTGGACAAAGGCAGCAGACAAAAATTAAAAACAGTCTATTCAAAGCATAATTTCCAACAAATAATCAAAGAACCAACAAGACTTACTCAAGTTAACAAAACTCTCAATGATTTGATCTTTACAAATGGAGTAGAAAGAGTGACAAAAACATCTAATTTAATTATAGGCCATAATGTGTCTGACCATAATGTGGTTTTAATTGTTAGAACATTAACAAACAAACAACAACAAAAAAGTCTACAATCCTGGTGGCAATGACTCTGATAAACCAGAGTTTGCAGGCATCCCCAAGAACAAAATTACACAATTTGAAAATGAACTGGAACAATATTATGCAAATTCATAGTGTAAAAACTTCCTGTGATGTAATGATGAAAACACTTGATTTGATACTGAAATATATTCAGCCTTTGAGACACCTACGACATCGTAGAGCTTTACTATGGCCCAATTAAAATATTTACCAACTAAAGAAGAAAAGAGCTCTTGCAATCAAATACTCTGCCACAAAAACATACACAGACACCCTTATTTTTAAAGGGTTAAGAAATAAGATAACTAAGGAGTTGTATATTGCAGAAACCTTTTACTCTGTGCAATTAATTGCTAATTCTGAAGAGTAAAGCTCAGCGCTCTGGAAACACGGAAACACTTAAATACTTTGACTAATCGAGCTCCTAACTCTATATATATATATATATATATATATATATATATATATATTTTATATATATATATATATATATATATACACACACACACACACAGACACATAGTGGAATTGAATGTAAATAGAAGGGTTAGTAATGATAAATTGGAAATTGCAAATTAATTTAATAGATTTTTCATCAAATCAGTTGAGGAACTGACAGAAAATTTCCCAACCAATTAAGTTAGAACAACTACAGAGAAAGCGCTCATTGTCCTTTCAGTCAATATGAGATCTGTAAAGTTATAATGCAGTCAAGGCATTCCGTGGCCAAGGATCATTTTGGGTTGGATGCCTTATTTATTAAAAAGTACAGTTATCTTCTTCAAGTGCCAGTAACACTTGGTGAATTCATCTATTAGAGCTAATGAATTTCCTAAGCCCTAGAAAAAAAAAAGCAATTATAACTCCCCATTCACAAGTCTGGAGCACTAGACTTGGTCTCTAATTATAGACTCATTTCTATGTTACCCGTGCTCTCAAATGTTCTTGAGAGAACAGATGCTAATCAACTTTTTGATTACCTTGAACGTAATCATCTACTACACCCCAAACAATTAAGGTTCAGACCAGGGTACTCAACAGAGTTGGGAAACTGTTATCTCACAGAAACAATCAAAAACATTTGTTACATGAATGAAATGTAGTGGTGGCAGTATTCTTGGACTTGAAAAAAAGCCTTTGATACCATTAATCATGACATTTGCCTAAATAACTTCAAAGCATATAATTTCTTGGACAAAACAATTGCTTGGTTCTAGGGCTGAAATGATTAGTTGAGTAACTCGAATAATTCAATTACAAAAAATGTTTGATGCAAATTCTGTGCCTCGAAGTTCTGTTTAACTGTAGTACATATACCAGGCCTGTGTGTGGTGCTGTAACATGCCCAGGAAAAAAACAGAAGACGACTAGAGCATGCACATAAGCCGTGTAAGTGCTAATCAATTTAGCACAAAAGCTACAGCTATTGAACGTGACACACAGAGTAAAATAAAGTCTTTTAAGAGAAAGAGGGTCCACACTGATCATCTCAAATAGATTACTGGGCATTTAAAGCAAAGCAGTGTGTTTGTCTGTTTAAAAAAAAAAAACTTTTGTCTGCTGGCTGCTGTCCACTCTACATGGGGAATGGCTGTTCGTGTGGCAGACGGCTGCTGTCTCTCTCTGCCCAGTGTGAGGGGCTCAGCACTCCCCTCACACCGGGTGAGTCACAGCTCCGTTCCCGGCCACACTGACAAACAGTCTCTGGAAGATGTCCACTCTTTCTTACATTTTGCTCAGACTTGCACTGAGTGTTTCGCTTTTTAATTTTCCCTTTTTTTTCGCAACACACAATGCTTCACAAACACGGTAACTTAAATAAAATAATAATTTTTAAAAAGTGACTGCAAGTCTTTCATGTTCAACCTCCAGCTGAAATGCATCTGCTGAATCAGAGAGAAAGGGATTAAAAAAAAAATCCCCCCAGGAACCCAGTACACCAACCTTAAAAAAAACCCTTTGAAATGGTTAAATTTTAAGTTGGGGAAAACAAAAAACAGAAAGCCACATCCCATCACCATTTCAGCAAAATGTCAAGATGTTGGCCCAACTTTGTCAGAGCTCCCGACAGGAAAGATCCAAAACTTGTAAAGATGTGAAAAATAAATAATTACCCAGGAAAACAGAAAGGGATACACTAAATCTGACAATCTGTGTGATGGCGCAGCGACATTGTGCCATTGCTTAGGGAGAGCCCTGGAGTGTTGATGTTGTTTAAAAAACGCAAAAGTACTTTTTATCCGATTAATGGCCAGAATCATCGATAGACTACTCGATTACTAAAATAATCGATAGCTGCAGCTGTAATTGGTTTCGATCTCTTCAGCATAGAGAGCAATGGGTTAGGTCTAACACTACCTTGTCAACTGTCCTGATGGGAATTCCACAAGGTCCAATTTTGAGTGTTATAAAATCTGAATTAACTTATTTAACCTTAAATAAATACAAGAGACTCAGGTAAGGTGTTCCGAGACATCAAATTCTTTTTTGAATTTTGCTAGCAAAAGGAGTTACAATTTGGTACGCAGACCACAAGTAAGTCAAAGTACAGAGTGTCACATATTTATACCCAGTAGGGTGGGCTACACAGTAGGGTGATCACCTTGCGCGCAAAGATAAGTTCTTTGAAATGCAGGCATGTGGATGCAGCTCCAGGCAGTTTCAACCACACCCAAAGGTCAGCAGTTTCATACCTCCTATTTTGCTTAAGCACAGTAGATTTCTGCAGGGAAAGTAAGGAATACAACATTATTAAATGAAATAAAAATTCCAACATTGGGCCCTGTACTTTATAGTTCATATATTAATGATTTACCCACCAGCGGCAAAACAGCCAAATGCCAAATGTATGCAGATGACACAATTATGTATCTGCAAAAAAACTCCTAAGATGGCAGCAAAAATACTATCAAAAGAAATGTGTGATATATCACAATGACTTGTCAATAATAATTTGACTTTGAATTACACGAAGACAGTGTCTGTGCTTTTCGATTAAGAGGAAACCAAATGAAAATTCTGCAGTAAAGATGAATGACATAGAGATGGATTGTGTAGAAGAGTTTACATTTTTAAGTGTTATTTTAGATTCTCACCTGAAGTTTGATGGACATGTGAAGAAGCTGTGCAAAACTGTCAAAACTAATTTAAGATGCAAATACAATACAAACCCCTTAAGGCAGCACAACAGTTCATGCATGCTGTGATATTCTCCCACTTATCGTACTGTATAACCGTTTGGGACCCAACTAACTGCACAATACTTACACACATCGGGTCACTCTATAAACAGGCCCTGAAAGTATTGGATGATAAACCTGTAAGAAGGCCCCACTTCTTAATTATAAAGAAATATAACCTACTGAATTTTGATAGTTATGTGGACTTCTCATTTATAAAACTTATAAGTGTGTGAACAAGCGTTCTCCAGAAATATTGTCAGTTGGTAAACAAACAAACCAGTGAAATAAGAACGAAGGGTGTTGTCCTTCGTTCTCAGTAATAAGTACTAAACTCTAGAATGCATTACCACCTGAAATTTTGGTTTTTAACACACAAGCAAAACAATGACTGAAACTGAAACAAATCTGTGAACATTGACTTCTAAATACTTTACTATTTTAACTTCCTTGTCCGTTTTGTGTTGTAGCTTTGGTCTGTTTTATATTCTTTACTGTTTTTAACTTGGCTCTTAATATTTTTGTTTAAAATAGTAATAGGCTAACCAGGGACAGGGGTTGCAAATTAGCGATGGCTAGAAAATTGCACGCATGACGTCTGTTTTTATATTTCATAAGAAATAATGTTTAATGCATTTGTCCTTGTTAAATAAAAAAAAGAGAGAAAAAGAAGAAATGTTCTGAGAAAAAGATGCAAATTAACTGCCAAATATTTGAGAAGAATCAAACATGAAGCTACCAGGAATCCATTATCCTTCAGTGCTGTCATATTTCAAAACTATAACCTGCCTGGAGTGTCCAGAAGTACAAGGTGCTCAGAGACATGGCCAATGTAAGGACATTTGAAACACAACCACCACTGAACAAGACTCACAAGATGAAACATCAAGACTGGGCCAAGAAATATCTGAAGACAGGTTTTTCAAAGGTCTTATGGACTGATGAGATGAGAGTGACTCTTGACTGAGCAGATGGATGGGCCCGTGGCTCAATAAGTTTAACGGACACAGTGCTCCACTTCAACTCAGACACCAGCAAGGTGGAGGTGGGGCACAGTTATGGGCTTGTATTATGAAAGATGATCTAGTTGGACCTTTTCGGGTTGAAGATGGAGTCAAAATCAACTCCCAAAACTACTGTCGTTTTTTAGAAGATGCTTTCTTCAAGCATTGGTACATGAAAAAGTCTGCATGTTTCAAGAAGACCATGATTTTTATGCAGGACAATGCTCCATTGCATGCATCGAAGTACTCCACTGAGGGGCCAGCCAGTAAAGGCCTTAAAGATGAAAGAATAATGACATGGCCCCCTTCCTCACCTGACCTAAACCCTATTGAGAACATGTGGGCACTTCTTAAACCTGAGATTTATGGCCAATCTGTCCATAATAGAAAGATTCAGAATCTCAAAATTTGATCATTCCTTCATGAATGTGTACCAAAAAAACATCAGACACCTGACTTGGTAAGAATCAGAGCTGTAGTAAAACAGTCTACCAGCAGGGTGTTCTTGGACTACAAGACAACTTTTTTGAAACATTTTGAAAAGTACATTTAAAGCTATTGGAGTTCAGTTTGTGACACAAAAGGCCTGAAATAAAGTCTAGAGTTTAACTGATGAAATAGTAAGTCAAAAACAAAAGTAGTCCTTTGAAAATTTATTTTCAACATTCTCATTTTCAGAACCTGATGACCATCCGTCACTGGGTCCGCCTCTTCCTGTCATCACTGAAGACAAACAGTTTCATCACATTTCAAAGGTAAAGGGTTTTGTGGCAGTATCTTCTATTGGGGCCTTTGTGATGCATTAAGCCATCCTTGTGAGCTCTTTCTGCATTATAGGCAGAAAATAATACTCTGAGTATTCACTGGACTCTCACAAGGTTACGTCCTTTCAGATATTCTGTTTGTGATTGTCATGAACAGAATTTTTAAGTGAGAGGTGAAGATCAAAGAATGAAATGAGAATCAGGACCTCTGGACCTGAAGACATCATTCCCCTTCCCACTGGGGAGCGACGCACTGCCACAAATTAAGTTTTTTTTAAGCCTCACTCACACTAAAGCTGGGCTTACACTGTGTGAGTTTTGGCCCTTTTTGAGCCGATTTTTCACTCGTGCGAGAATTTTTTGGATCGCGCTGAGTTTCAGCTTAATCGTGCGTCCTGCATCGTGTAGTGTACATGGAGTAACGAGCTGCGTTTAACCTCTCATGACCACCTCACGATCAGCAGATCGTATGGTCGGATGAAAATCAAACCTGTTTGATATTCTGGTCGGCCCTCGTGAGAGTATCTCACTGTTGAAGCAGCGTTACAAGGGGCTACGAGCTGATTTACCCCAACCTCTCGCAATGTGCATATGCAAAATTAGTACATAGAGGCCCTGAGGCCCGTTGGGCTGGTCTTTATTTAAGTAAACTGTGACTTGCATCAGATGAGTCTACAACTCCCCCTGGATGGATGCCAGTCCAATGCAGGTTGACATCTAGCCAAGGCTGGTACCCATCGATCAATGCAGATGATGTATTTTGTTCAGTGTTTGCTTTCTAATGACTTTGAACACAGACCTGGAATCGAACCCTGGTCTTTACATTGGTAGTTAAACTTCTTGCCCGCAGATACCTGCTCTGCAAGTAGCCTGAGTCAAACAAACTTCTAATCACACAAAAACCACAATTAAGACATGACAAAAGTGAAATCAAAGTGTTTCTTGTTGCACCACAGCAGGAGGAACCAAAAGCGTTGCCGCTGGTAAAACAGGAGAAAGTCGACAGAGACAACTGCAACCTGGATCTTAAAGTAGAAGTTAACATCCGTGCAGATTGTGGCCTGTCTACAGGTGAGTGTGGCTCTGTATTTGTAAAAAATAAAATAAAATGTTAAAATAAAAGTTGAAACACTGTATTAACTGTGTGTAAGAAAGGACATTTTTTGACATCATTAACTCCAGTAGACATTCAGACTTGTGTTTAGGCTGATGAGTTCGGTCTGTGCATTGTACAGCTGTTGTAACATTTTGAAAACAACCTTCTGAATGTGTGTCTTTACCCAGTACATTGCTTTATCATTACTTGTGTTGGATATTTTGTTGAGGATGCGTTTGACCTTGTTGTGTTCCTGTTCACTTTACAGCTCTGGAGGGCAGCGAGGAAATGACCACCGGTGAGCTTCCTCTTGACAACAGTGCCACCAACACAGCCTCATCCACCACCCAGTCCTCTTCATCTCCCACTGACACGGCAGTGGGCCTGACCTGCAGGCCTCGAGCTAAACGCAAGGCCGCCAAAGTTCTGGCCAGCAGTTTAGCAGCCAGCAGTGGAGGACTCCCTGCAGTAGAGGTGGCACGCAGGGACCTTGTCGGAAGCTTGACAGATGGCGGTCTGAAGCCAGAGATCCAGCCAGATGATACTACTGAGGATGAACATCGTTCTTCACAGCTCTCAGCCCCTGTGGCCTCAGACGAACTTAGCCCTGACCGCCTCAACAGCTTGGGGATCGACCTAGCCTGGATGCAGGAGAGGGTCAGCCATCTTGGTGCAGCATTTGCAGTTGCACAGTTGGGTTTGGGGAACACAGAATCCAACCACCCTTCGGGGTCTTTCCCTACACAAGGGGGAGGCGACAGCCTGGATGGCCCTCCAACTATGCTTTTCCCGGGTGGTGCTCATGAAATGGCTGCTTTTGCAGCTTCTTTTGACATGGCTGCCGCAGCGGCTGCAGCTGCTGCTGTTGTAGCTGCACCGCCCCCTCCACCAACTGCTCCTTCCACCACCACAACCAGCCAACGACGGCCTTACCGGAGTGGCAGTGCTGCTGCCAAAGAGCCTGTGGTATGCACAGTTTGCAGGCGCGTGTTCCCGAATGCAGGCGCTCTAGAGCTGCACCAAAGGGTGCACACAGGGGAGAGACCGTACTCCTGCCCCCACTGCGGAAAGGGCTTTGCACAACCCAATAATCTGCGGGTGCACCTTCTTATCCACACGGGGGAGCGACGCTACCGATGTACACTGTGCGGGAAGAGTTTCATCTCTTCAAGTCACCTGAAGAGGCATCGCACAGTGCACACACAGGAGAAACCCTACAGCTGCTCACGCTGTGGACAGTCCTTTAGCCAAATGTGTAGCGTTCGCAGACACCGGCAGCAGTCGCAGTGTGGCTTATAGACTGACAAACACAGTGGATGGTCTCACCATCTTCAACACGTCCGTGTCAAGTCTGGACCAAATAAACTGATGTATCAAAATCCCTTTCATGCATTTTATGTATGCACGAACACAAGTTTTATCTGAAATGTAAAAATGAGGGAAAAATGGCTGTAGCCTGTGATGTCATGCTGTGTAGAGTTGATATTTGTCCTGCGTTATAACAGACTTGTGTGCATTCTACTTTACGTCCTCCTGACAAACTGAGTGCCTGAGACGGTGTTAGAAATGGTGCATGCTAACACTTATTCCATCCGTTTGTCACAGAAGGCCTTATTTGTGACACTTTAAAAAACATTTCCAAATGTTTGAACAGTAATTATGATGTCGGTCTCCCCCCCCGTTCTAACACTTGCAATGCAAGAAACACAAAACGGACTTGAGCCCTATTTTAAAAAGTCAATGCACGCAAGTCTTCCTGTACTCTTGAATCTGTGTTCTACTGTCAGTCTGCCTTATTGTGCTGCGGTGGCCAATGTCACATTGTCATTTCTGGTTTCTGTCTGTTTTCAAGGACTGCTGCATTATTAGATATATTTTCACACATATTGAAAACACTGCTGTGTTGACAGATAGAGAGACTTCCTGTGGAATATTGGTGAAAACATTTACATATTTTGGATTGAATGCAGGGCAAAGATATTAATGTGTTAGCATAGATACACATACTGAACATGTGAAAAATACTCCATTCAGCAACTTCAGACTTAATGCTTTATGAATTATACATGAAGACGACAAAAATGCAGAATTTGCAGTTTCAGCAGCAGATGCAGCTGAGCCTGTTGCACCTTCAACATCCTGTTGTCATCGTGGTGTTCCCAGATATGAAGTCTTATCTTGATTACACTTTTATGTAACCCATTTTAAAATTGGTATTCTAATCCAATTATTTTTTTGGCGCAAATCTGATTGGGTAATCGTGTGAGATTTCAGACCATATAATATTGGGTGTAAGGTTGCAAAATATTCAACCGTTTAACATTTAATGTATTATTCCGTGCCCTGACTGGCCATGCACGCTGCTACGCAGATGTCAAAAATGGCGCTGTTAGCTGAGAGCAAGAGAAAGTTGCGTACCAACGACAATGCCGAAATGGGTTAATTTAAGATGCCATACCAAAGTATTGATGTGTTAATACAGAACTGCAGTTTCACATTTGAAGGATTTTCACATTTGATGGATTACTCCGCGCACTGACCGCTGTTGGAGTGACGCTCCTTCGGCTCGACAGTAAGCCTTGCCGACCGAATTACATACAGTAAAATAAACCGTGCAAGCGATGGAATTGGATTTGAATGGGAATAACCCCCTTGTGTCTGATTGGTGATAGGTCACAAATATCTATTTTACCGGCTCTGCTAATACGTTGCTGGTAAAGCTCAATTTGCGACCATATAACCAGCATGAATGTCCGCAAATTATCAGACACAACAGGGTTATACCCTAAATATCATAAAGATATACCTTAATACACGCATTATTCAAATGTTAACTTGATTACGCAAAAATACTGAACAGGTATTATTGAAATTTGGAGGAGTGGGACATGGAAGCGCTAATTAAATCAAGATCAAGGGACTGATCAAAGTGTTTTCCAGGATATCAGTTTGCAGGTTCCTTATTATTCCCCATCCCCGGTATGAAACACGGGGGATATAACAATCAGCATGTTTGTCTGTCTGTCCGTTTTTGCTTGTTGGCGCAATATCTCGAGAACCGGTTGAGAAATTTCATTCATATTTAGCATAAGGGTATACTTGGGTGAGCCCCCGACAGTTTGTATTACTGATTTGTGGGGACCATGGAGATGTGTCATCTTCTGATGTGTCTGTCACCTGACTGTGGGTAAGACAACCGTCATACTTATAGGCCTTTACACATTTAAATTTCTTCATGCTATCAAAAAAAAAATCCACAACAAATTCATGCTTATGTCAAAATTTCTAAAATGACTCCTTGAAACTGACACTGAACACACTAATCTCTGCAGCGTTATTTCAATTAACCAATATCGAAGCCTTAATTGGACTAAGCGGTAGAAGATGAATGAATATCGAAGCCGAAAACAATGGGTTACATAAATGACTAAATCATCACTTTCACAGCCAGTTTTCTATAGACATGGGATGGATACATGAATATTTCAAAGTCACTGTGTATTGAACTTAATTTACATCAATCACTAATAAATATGTCTGGAGGAGAGTTCTTAAAAGCTGAGTGAGGGAAGCCACCAAGACACCCATGACAACTCTGAGTTATAGGCTTCTCTGGCTGTGACTGCAGAAACTGCACAAACCTTTGTCCAGTCAAAGCTTCATGGAATGAAACAGAAGGATTTTCATAGAAGAAAACAAATCAAATCTAGATGCAAGTCTCCCATGTGATTTCTGGCAAACTAGCAGAAATTTCACATTCTTTTGAAGAAACTCCTTGTCTGTTCCACTCCAATATGACATAATGGCACGAAGAAATTAAAGTGTCTGAAAAGCCTAAAGGTATGATACTTTTTATATTCACTGTAGTTCTCTGCGTGAGGGTCTCTATAAAAATATTGAATGCCAAAGTTTAATTTTACTGTTTTTAAAATCATTTAATGTTCAAGGTAAGTTAAAACATTTTTTTGAGCAGCATCATGTTCACTTATTCACTGCTTTCGTTTCTGTTAAATGCCTTTTAGCATTTCAGTGGTCACCTACCGTATACAAATATCAGCAATACGTCTGGAGGACATTACATTTTCACAGCTTTTACGTCAGAAACTAAAGTTTTTAACTTAATTGTTTTCACTTTATTCTGTTACTCAGTCCAGCATCGGAAAAAACATGGACTCATTACAGTAGCCTTGTCTTGAAAGTTAAAAACTGGCACGTATCTGTAGTGCAAGCTGCCTCTGAGTTTGTCATGTACATATTTGTCCTTCACACTGATGGCAGTTTAATATTTTCTAGAGACAAAGTCGTTTTAATCTAAAAAACTCATGTTCAGTCTTCAGAATTGTGCAATTACATCACTTTTCTTTACAGAAAACACTCAATTTAAAGTGCAATCTGTTGTGTTTCAAACCACCTTCAGGATGAAGCATTTTTACTTTAACTCACCCCCAATTAAATGTTAAAGAAATATATAGAGAAATGCGTTTGTGCGTGCAAGTGTTTGGATGTATTTGGCACTAAATGTGGGTTGCACAGCTTAAAACAAATATTTTGCCTTTTAATATTCTTTCACAACATGTTGGTGTTTTACATGTGTGGTTATTAAAAATGGAAAACATTTACACTTAACTTGACTCTGTCATGCTTGTGGGGGTAATGCTTTCTTTAAAATGGTGAAAGGAGCCCTAACTGATAATTGTTTTCCTGCCTTTAGATGTCATACGTCCTTCGTATTTCAGGATCAAAACAAACTCTGCGTTCAGCCAAAAACAAAACATTGTTAAAAAAAATTGTGATATCCACTGTTGAGACTGATCACAATCAAACTTTTGCAACATTTTGTTTGGTTGAACGTACTTGCACCGTCCCCTCAGTCACTCCTTTCCAACCCTCCCTCCTCTGCACTGAGCAGAAGGAACAGCAGTTGGAGGGTTTTGTTTTTTTTTAACGTGTAACATATATATGTGTGTGTGTGTTTATTCACACACATGCACTCAAAGTTTACATGGTGTACTTTAAAATGAGAAACATAAGAGGAACAAAATAAAGTATTACATAACATGAACCATATAACAAGTAGAATAAATAGACAGCTAATTTTAAAAAAATAAAACCATTAATTCAGACATATTTGTAACAAAACAAATTAGTGTATCAGGTGTAAAACCCTTAATATTAATATCTGCATATAAAACAGGTGTTCCTCTATCTGGGCAACAACTGGAGTAGTCTGTATATATTTGTTATAAAAACACCTTTTAAAATCAGAGTAATGTAACTTTAGGCAGTCAGCTGATTTTGCTATAACAGACAGACTTGAATTTAATATACTATTTCTGTCTAATAAGGCCTTTTTTTTAAAATGGTCAAGGTGAATGTCAAAATTGGTAATATATCTGTTCAAGAGCATTAAGTCTGTGTACAAGACCTGGTAACAAAACAATGTGTCGTATGTGGAAGATCTAAAATTCTTCTAACATCTATTCCACAATGTTTGGAACTGAAGAATATTCCTGTCACTCAGGTTCCATGCTTGAGCACCATAAAAATAACATTTTGTATTAAGATGTTGACAATTATGTCCTTACTACATTTGCCCAATGTTGCAACTGTATGATCAACTCTGTACATAAGATCGCTCCTTTTCATTCTAATATGTCTTTTCAGACATATCACTATCAAGATAATTACTTACACGCAAAAATGTCATGCTACGTGGCGCGACCTGCTCGTCAAGTAAAGAAGTGAACAGAGCGAGTGGTTGCGTCAGCGGATCGCATCAGTGCAGCTCTTCCGGAGGATTAGAACGAGATGTTAAATCTATCATGAACATACTTTAACAGCTGCAGACAAGAAGGAAACAACACACAACTGTTTTATCAAGCCATGACAATCTAAACATGACAAATAATTACCTTTTTAGACGGCTCCAAATGCTTTCTCCAGCTAATTCAGTGCACGCGCAAACAGTGCTGCTGGAGCGGTCCTCTGTGATTCAGGAAGCAATTAGAGCCGTTTTCAACAGACAACTTGCAGAGAAAATGATTAATCCGCTACAAAATAATTATTTTATATAGCAGCATCCAACATAGCGCATGACAGGTGGTGGAACAAAGCACAGCGTCCGGCTGGGAACATGACGTGCATGCAGCTAGTGTTAGTGCACCTTAACTTGATACTGTGAGTGCTAATAATGTGAGGTCGTCAGCATAACCATTCGCCCCATAAAACTGACAGCCAACCCAACCTTTAACCTGGACAGTAACTCATCAATGTATATACAGAATAACTGCCTTGCCTAATACCACTGATAGTGCCAAAGTTGTCAGATAAATGACCTCTCCAATGCGTACGCAAACTTTGTCTAACATACAAGTCAAGCATGGCTCTTACGATAACTGGAGGCAAGTCTGTCTATCAAAAAGCAGAATAACTTATACTGCACCCTGTCAAATCACTTTGGTTGCATCGACATAGCAAGAAAATACATATGAACTGCTATCTGCATCGTATTGTACAACCTCTTTCAGCATGTATGTACACAAAACTGTACTATGGTTATTCTTAAACGTAAATTGCAAATCACTAGTATGCAATTTATCTTGATAGCTGGACAGTATCGGCTATATTAAAATATGAAATGGCGTGAAATGGAGCCTGATAGTCACGAAATGGGGGGTAAAATGTAACAAAATGGAGCAAACTGACTCCAAATATGATTAAATATAATTCAATTAAGTACGTTTATTTAATTATTTTAAGGTAAATTGGGACTGATAATGAATAGCTCAGCTCCAACTTGGAAACTTCATAGAAGAAAAAAAAAAAAAAAAAAATCTCATATTATTGCTAGCAATAGCTGGTGCCATCTTCTCTTTTCTATTTTCATCTTGCTTTCTCTTATTTCTCCTATTAGCATGCATACAACCCCTGGCAAAAATTATTGAATCACCGGCCTCGGAGGATGTTTATTCAATTGTTTAATTTTGTAGAAAAAAAAAGCAGATCACAGACATGACACAAAACTAAAGTCATTTCAAATGGCAACTTTCTGGCTTTAAGAAACACTATAAGAAATCAAGAAAAAAAATTGTGGCAGTCAGTAACAGTTACTTTTTTAGACCAAGCAGAGGGAAAAAAATATGGACTCACTCAATTCTGAAGAATAAATTATGGAATCACCCTGTAAATTTTCATCCCCAAAACTAACACCTGCATCAAATCAGATCTGCTCATTAGTCTGCATCTAAAAAGGAGTGATCACACCTTGGAGAGCTGTTGCACCAAGTGGACCGACATAAATCATGGCTCCAACACGAGAGATGTCAATTGAAACAAAGGAGCAGATTATCAAACTCTTAAAAGAGGGTAAATCATCACGCAATGTTGCAAAAGATGTTGGTTGTTCACAGTCAGCTGTGTCTAAACTCTGGACCAAATACAAACAACATGGGAAGGTTGTTAAAGGCAAACATACTGGTAGACCAAGGAAGACATCAAAGCGTCAAGACAGAAAACTTAAAGCAATATGTAACAAAAATCGAAAATGTACAACAAAACAAATGAGGAACGAATGGGAGGAAACTGGAGTCAACGTCTGTGACCGAACTGTAAGAAACCACCTAAACAAAATGGGATTTACATACAGAAAAGCTTAACGAAAGCCATCATTAACACCTAAACAGAAAAAAACAAGGTTACAATGGGCTAAGGAAAAGCAATCGTGGACTGTGGATGACTGGATGAAAGTCATATTCAGTGATGAATCTCAAATCTGCATTGGGCAAGGTGATGATGCTGAAACTTTTGTTTGGTGCCGTTCCAATGAGATTTCTAAAGATGACTGCCTGAAGAGAACATGTAAATTTCCACAGTCATTGATGATATGGGGCTGCATGTCAGGTAAAGGCACTGGGGAGATGGCTGTCATTACATCATCAAGAAATGCACACGGTTATGTTGATATTTTGGACACTTTTCTTATCCCATCAATTGAAAGGATGTTTGGGGATGATGAAATCATTTTTCAAGATGATAATGCATCTTGCCATAGAGCGAAAACTGTGAAAACATTCCTTGCAAAAAGACACATAGGGTCAATGTCATGGCCTGTAAATAGCCCGGATCTTAATCCAATTGAAAATCTTTGGTGGAAGTTGAAGAAAATGGTCCATGACAAGGCTCCAACCTGCAAAGCTGATCTGGCAACAGCAATCAGAGAAAGTTGGAGCCAGATTGATGAAGAGTACCGTTTGTCACTCAAGTCCATGCCTCAGAGACTGCAAGCTGTTATAAAAGCCAGAGGTGGTGCAACAAAATAATCAAAAATCGTCCGAGGCCGGTGATTCAATCATTTTTGCCAGGGGTTGTACTACTACTCACCTATTTTGGGCAGTCTCTAATTTGTGCTCCTGTTAAACTGTTTTAACACGACCCTGCAATTAAAGTCTGAATTTACGGCCGCAACTTTTTAATCAATATTTGCTTTTTGTATTAAAATATAGAAAGAGGAGTTCGGAGCCCCCTTACAGGAGCTGTTGCACCCGAGACCTGATCCCAGATCAGCGGTTAAAGATGACTGAGTGAGAGTGACTTGCTTTTTGTAATTGTTGGTTCTTTCTGTATTTACCAAACTTAAATAAAAGCATGATTTCACATCTAGTTTTTATAGTTTCTGTGGGTCACTTTTTAATTATTGTAAATACAGTAGTGTTCAGAATAATACGAGGTCTGTCCAAAAAGTATCGGACCTTTTTATTTTTTGCAAAAACCATATGGATTTGAATCACGTGTGATTGCATCAGCCAAGCTTGAACCTTCGTGCGCATGCGTGAGTTTTTTCACGCCCGTCGGTTGCGTCATTCGCCTGTGAGCAGGCTTTGTGTGAGCAGTGGTCCACCCCTCTCGTCGGATTTTTATTGCGAATAAATGTCTAAACCATTTGGAGCTTTGCTGCATCAAATTTTTCCAGAAACTGTGAGAGACCTCTAGCTAGACACCATTCTGAAAATTTAGATGGCTTTCAGCGACGATTTTATGGGGATTACACAGATTAAAGGAGTGCTCCAGCCGGTTTAAAGACCGCCCACAGCGTCTGAGAGCACGGCGCGCTCCGAGCGCCAATCGACAAGCTCAAACCCCGCTCAAACAACCAGATCATTTCCAACGTGAAGGCTTTGTTGATCCGGGACATCGTCTAACTTTCACAAAAAAGGCAGAAGGCGTGGACATCAGCACTTTTTCGGCACATTCTACTGTTACAGGAGTTTTTTTTCATGGAAAGAGAAGCGGAGGATTGCGCCACCATGCCGCGGGACAAAACCACCTTTGTGTTGGTCTCACAGGACGGCTTTCAGGTGGCTTTCATACAGCTTCCGGTTGCTTTTCAGTCGTGTGAGTATCCGAGAAATTGTGCATGAGCTGGACATGCCCCAACATGTCCTGTGAGGCTTCATCACGGCGGTGCTTTGCGCCATGCGGCTCCGCCGTGACGCGTGCCGAAAATGTGCTGATGTCCACGTCTTCCGCAATTCCTGTGCTAGTCAGATGACATACCAGATCAAGACAGCGTCCAGTTTAGAAATGAACGGCACATTCCACTGTTACAGGAGTTTTTGTCATGGAAAGAGGAGCGGAGGAACTCCGCGCGTCGCGGCGGAGCCGCATGGCGCAAAGCAACGCCGTGATGAAGCCTCACAGGACATATTGGGGCATGTCCAGCTCATGCACAATTTCTCAGATACTCACACGACTGAAAAGCAACCGGAAGCCGTCTGAGCCACCTGAAAGCCGTCCTGTGAGACCAACACGGAGGTGGTTTTGTCCCGCGTCATGAGCGGCATGGTGGCGCAATCCTCCGCTTCTCTTTCCATGAAAAAAACTCCTGTAACAGTAGAATGTGCCGAAAAAGTGCTGATGTCCACGCCTTCTGCCTTTTTTGTGAAAGTCAGACGACGTCTCGGATCAACAAAGCCTTCACATTGGAAATGATCTGGTTGTTTGAGTGGGGTTTCAGCTTGTCGATAGGCGCGCGCCGCGCTCTCAGACGCTGTGGGCGGTCTTTAAACCGGCTGGAGCACTCCTTAATCTGTGTAATCCCCATAAAATCGTCGCTGAAAGCCATCTAAATTTTCCAAATGATGTCCACCTGGAGGTCTCTCACAGTTTCTGGAAAAATTTGATGCAACAAAGCTCCAAATTGTTCAGACATTCATTTGCAATAAAAATCCGACGAGAGGGGTGGACCACTGCTCACACAAAGCCTGCTCACAGGCGAATGACGCAACCGACAGGCGTGACAAAACTCACGCATGCGCACGAAGGTTCAAGCTTGGCTGATGCAATCACACGTGATTCAAATCCATATGGTTTTTGCAAAAAAATAAAAAGGTACGATACTTTTTGGACAGACCTCGTAGTAGTGCCATGTGACTAAAAAGATTAATCCAGGTTTTGAGTATATTTCTTATTGTTACATGGGAAACAAGGTACCAGTAGATTCAGTAGATTCTCACAAATCCAACAAGACCAAGCATTCATGATATGCACACTAAGGCTATGAAATTGGGCTATAAGTAAAAAAAAAAAAAAAAAACAGAAAAGGGGTGTTCACAATAATAGTAGTGTGGCATTCAGTCAGTGAGTTCATCAACTTTATGGAACAAACAGGTGTGAATCAGGTGTCCCCTATTTAAGGATGAAGCCAGCACCTGTTGAACATGCTTTTCTCTTTGAAAGCCTGAGGAAAATGGGATGTTCAAGACATTGTTCAGAAGAACAGTGTAGTTTGATTAAAAAGTTGATTGGAGAGGGGAAAACATACGCAGGTGCAAAACATTAAAGGCTGTTCATCTACAATGATCTCCAATGCTTTAAAATGGACAAAAAACAAACAAAAAAAAAAAAACAGACGCATGTAAGAAAATGGAAAACAACCATCAAAATGGATAGAAGAATAACCAAAATGGCAAAGGCTCACCCACTGATCAGCTCCAGGATGATCAAAGACAGTCTGGAGTTACCTGTAAGTGCTGTGACAGAAGACGCCTGTGTGAAGCTAATTTATTTGCAAGAATCCCCCGCAAAGTCCCCCTGTTAAATAAAAGACGTGCAGAAGAGGTTACAATTTGCCAAAGAACACATCAACTGGCCTAAAGAGAAATGGAGGAATATTTTGTGGACTGATGAGAGTAAAAGTGTTCTTTTTGGGTCCAAGGGCCGCAGACAGTTTGTGAGACGACCCCCAAACTCTGAATTCAAGCCACAGTTCAGTGAAGACAGTGAAGCATGGTGGTGCAAGCATCATGATATGGGCATGTTTCTCCTACTATGGTGTTGGGCCTATATATCACATACCAGGTATCATGGATCAGTTTGGATATGTCAAAATACTTGAATAGTTGCCTGTGGCATGTTGCCTTATGCTGAAGAGGACATGCCCTTGAAATGGGTGTTTCAACAAGACAATGACCCCAACCACACTAGCAAATGAGCAAAATCTTGGTTCCAAACCAACAAAATTAATGCCTCGCAGATGTGAAGAAATCATGAAAAACTGTGGTTATACAACTAAATACTAGTTTAGTGATTCACAGGATTGCTAAAAAAGCAGTTTGAACATAATAGTTCTGAGTTTGTAGCGTCAACAGCAGATGCTACTATTATTGTGAACACCCCCTTTTTTTTGTTTGTTTGTTTTACTAATAGCCCAATTTCATAGCCTTAACAGTGTGCATATCATGAATGCTTGGTCTTATTGGATTTGTGAGAATCTACTGAATCTACTGGTACCTTGTTTCCGATGTAACAATAAGAAATATATTCAAAACCTGGATTAATCTTTTTAGTCACATAGCACTACTATTATTCTGAACACTATATATACCTGATACTTATAGAGACAACCAATACTCAACATTTTCAGAAATTTATTTTAAGGAAAAAAACATGTCCTGGGTCAACGCCTTTATCAGGTTTAGCAAACAAATGAGGAATTAGCCAATCAGAAGTTGACCACGGTACACATACACATATTCATGTATCCAAAAAGCACAGGATCTGTAAAGTCAGTAAAACATCTGAAAAATAGCTGGAGCGGTCATTTTTGATGCCAGTACTTCTATGACTCCATTTATGTCACCTTTCACATCAGCATCAGTGTCTTCTTGGTTAAAGATTTGGCATTTATTTCTTTGGATCACCCACCAAACATTTCACATGTGGACACACAGCGGCAGTCATCAGGTTACCGTCACACTGAAATACTCCTCAGACACTGAGAAAGTGCATTTGTGTTCCTCTGACTCTCTGGACGACCAGCTTCCTGCACATGCTGAAATCTGTCAGAAAAGCACCCTGATCCAGTGTGAATGCACCTGCAGTCTCACTTCTGTAAGTTCCAGGTCTCAGTTAGTCGTGACTGGCAGGACTGAAGCCCTCCGATGACACCTTACAGCTGTTACACGTCAAAAACACCAAATAAGAAAAAGGTAAACCACAGATGAAAGTGTCATTTTGAGCCGCTTCACCTGCCAATGTGAACACTCTGATGGCGGACCAGGTTACCCAGCACGGAGAAACTCTTGCCGCATTTGGTGCAGCTGTAGGGTCTCTCTCCAGTGTGAACTGCCTGGTGCACTTTGAGGCTGCACGCTTGAGAGAAGCGCTTCCCACACAGGCTGCAGCTGTAGCGCTTCTCCCCCGTGTGGACGCTCATGTGTCTTTTTATGTGGCTCGACTGCGAGAAGCGCTTCCCACACTGAGTGCAGCTGAACGGTTTCTCCCCGGTGTGTACCCGCTGGTGGGTTTTCAGCTGGTTCGGGTGGACAAAAGGCTTCTTGCAGACGTGGCAGTGATAGATGGTCTCTCCGGCGTGGGATCGCTGATGCACCGCCAGGTCTCTGGAGCTGGAAAACATTTTGTTGCACTGCTGGCAGCTGAAAACCCGCCCTATGTTGCTTGGAAGAACTTTGCTTCTGGAATCAGATGACGGGTTCCTGAAGGTGACAGACTCTGATGTTGGGGCTGAAAGGTTTCCAAAACTTCTTTTACTGCTTAGGTATGGAAAAGATGCTGCTCTTGATGATGATAAGAGCTGCTCCTTAGCGCCTCCTTCTGTGCAGTCTTTGTGAGGAGCTATTAAGGATCTAGCTACTTCTGGGGAGGAAAACAGATCATCAAAGGAGGAGGAGTCAAAGCCATCGGTGTCCAGCTCAGTGCATTTCTTCCCCGAGTCACTCGCTCTGTGGTAACTCTGTGATAAAAAGCAGTTATTGCTCATTAATCTGTTATTATTCACCTTAACTTCCTCGGTAGCATCTGTGGAGATGTAAACTAAATTATCTGCCCCAAAAGCAGCGTTTTCAGACCAGCAGGGTTGGATCTGATCTTCCACTTTAACGGCTGAGGCTGTTTCTGCAGTTTCTCCCCTCCAGTCCGCTGCCACAGCCTGTGCAGCACCGCGCACACTGTTCACTGCAGTGTGTGTGGACAGCACGTCCAATTCCAGAGTCTTTCCACCGTTCACAGTCTGTGCATCAATCACAGTAGCGCCGCTGCACTGTGGAAGGGGCAGAGAGTCACCGGGATCTACAAGACACACCGTTTCACCGCCTTTGTCACCCACGTCTTTTATTTCTTGGGCCCTGTGTGAGACAGAACTCCTCGTTACCGTCTCGTGTGTTTGTTCTGCTGGAAGACAATACAAACCCAGCCCGCTGTGTGCGTTTTCCGCTTGTGGCGCCGTCAGGTTCGTGACTTCCTCTGTTGCCTTTCTTTGCCGCTGAGTGTCAGGTTTGGGAAAGTGGTCTTTCTCAAACCGATGTGAGACCCTGACTTGTGCTTCGGTGATGCTCACGGATGCTTGAACGTGGAGAGGGCGGTCGTCCTCTGCAGGAAAAGAGCAAGAAGACGATCTGGCTGCAGGACACAGAGACAGAAAGAAAAAGTCCAACAAAAATCTTTTCTTTTCTTTTTTTTTTGTTCTAAGTCATCCAGAAGTTTAATTTAACGCATTTTGTCTTCCAGATATTTTAGCAAGTTCACACACTAGCTACTCCTTCAGTCAGAGGGAACCCAAAAATAACTGAAACTGACCTATAGGGGGAGCTCTACATGTCTTAGTGAGTCACATGATCACATGCTTTTGAATAATGAGCTGAGTTTTGTTCCTTGCTGTCTTTTATTATCCTGCCAGCCGCTGTGTCACTAGACGAATGTCATCAGTCCAGTGTGTGTGTGTGTGTGTGTGTGTGTGTGTGTGTGTGTGTGTGCAAAATAAAATCATGAAATTCATGAAATCCGGTGGAAACATTACTTGTGTAAAGTGTCTGCAGATTATTAATTTTTGGAACAGGTTGGGCAAAGGTGAACGTCAGGCAAAACACAGAACAATAAATAAATAAATCTTGAAAAAAATTTTCCAAGGTAACAATTTGTGGAATTGGAAATTAGTGTTGGCGGAGGTTTGCGCTCTACAAGTGTGGTGCTCTAGTACAGCCTTTTTTTCCCCGAGTAATTACATCTGTCTTCCAGTTGTTCTAAATGAGAACTGCTATCTGTGCAAATAAAGTACACAATAAAAAGTGTTTTCACATTTAAATATCAAAAATATTTTCTCATTTCCACCTGAAGCTAGTTTGGACACATGTGGTGCACACATTAATTTATTTAACACAGTAGAAATAAGGGCAGCTAAATGGATAAGGGGCCGTCTCTAATAAGCCCCGCCCTCCTTAAAAACAGTTTAATGCCTCTGGACACAAATTCACGTACAGATCTAGCTTCATCCACAAAAGCTGAGACTGTTTCCTTGTAATATTTGCTTGTGATTCTTGTTCCGGTGCCTTTTCGTACGTACTGCTGCTGGAGACCACCGGATGGTCCTTGAACACGCTGCAGCCTCTCAGCTCCTCTTCTAGCCTTTCCTTCTTGATGGTGCTGAGATCTGGCTCCACTGGCGGCTCCGTCATCATCGCCGGCTGATGCACAGAAAACGTGAGGTCAGAAAGTCAAAGTTTAACACAGCAGAACTTTGTGCCATGCTGCTCTCATCAAATCTGAGTTAGCACGACTCCCTCAGAGGCCTTTTCTCACTTGAGGTCTCACTAATATTAGAGAAGACAAGGAGGTATGACAAAGAGAAGAAATAGAAGAAGCTGACCATTGGACACATCGCAGTGGTAATCCTCGACAGCTGAGACTCTGAACTCCCCAGGGAGGCGGGCTTGGAGCTCGTGTTTACAGCGGCAGGATGTTCTTCAAAGTGTTCTATTCAAAGAAAAACAGATAAATGTGATGCCTCCGCAACATCACAAGAAGACAACGAGGCAGCTGATGAATTTCCAGATGCAGGAACACAAAGCAGGGAAAACATCAACACAACTCAACTCAACCTTTATTTCTAAAGCACGTTTAAAATGACAGCAATCGACCAAAGTGCTGTACATAATTTAAAAAAAGGGCACCAAGTTACCCCAAATCGTAAATAAATTAATTAAAAATAACAATAAAATTACGATAGGCAATAAACAGATAAAAGACAAAGTAAAATAAAGAGTAAAAAGTAGTAGGAAATAATTTAATTTACTCTCAACAAAAATATAAACGCAACACTTTTGGTTTTGCTCCCATTTTGTATGAGATGAACTCAAAGATCTAAAACTTTTTCCACATACACAATATCACCATTTCCCTCAAATACTGTTCACAAACCAGTCTAAATCTGTGATAGTGAGCACTTCTCCTTTGCTGAGATAATCCATCCCACCTCACAGGTGTGCCATATCAAGATGCTGATTAGACACCATGATTAGTGCACAGGTGTGCCTTAGACTGCCCACAATAAAAGGCCACTCTGAAAGGTGCAGTTTTGTTTTATTGGGGGGGGGGGGATACCAGTCAGTATCTGGTGTGACCACCATTTGCCTCATGCAGTGCAACACATCTCCTTCGCATAGAGTTCATCAGGTTGTCAATTGTGGCCTGTGGAATGTTGGTCCACTCCTCTTCAATGGCTCTGTGAAGTTGCTGGATATTGGCAGGAACTGGTACACGCTGTCGTATACGCCGGTCCAGAGCATCCCAAACATGCTCAATGGGTGACATGTCCGGTGAGTATGCCGGCCATGCAAGAACTGGGACATTTTCAGCTTCCAAGAATTGTGTGCAGATCCTTGCAACATGGGGCCGTGCATTATCCTGCTGCAACATGAGGTGATGTTTTTGGATGTATGGCACAACAATGGGCCTCAGGATCTCGTCACGGTATCTCTGTGCATTTAAAATGCAATCAATAAAATGCACCTGTGTTCTTCGTCCATAACAGACGCCTGCCCATACCATAACCCCACCGCCACCATGGGCCACTCGATCCACAACATTGACATCAGAAAACCGCTCACCCACGCGACGCCACACACGCTGTCTGCCATCTGCCCTGAACAGTGTGAACCGGGATTCACCCGTGAACACCTCTCCAACGTGCCAAACGCCAGCGAATGCGAGCATTTGCCCACTCAAGTCGGTTACGACGACGAACTGGAGTCAGGTCGAGACCCCGATGAGGACGACGAGCATGTAGATGAGCTTCCCTGAGATGGTTTCTGACAGTTTGTGCAGAAATTCTTTGGTTATGCAAACCGATTGTTTCAGCAGCTGTACGAGTGGCTGGTCTCAGACGATCTTCAATCAATCAATCAACTTTTTTCTTGTATAGCGCCAAATCACAACAAACAGTTGCCCCAAGGCGCTCCACATTGCAAGGCAAGGCCATACAATAATTATAATCTTGAAGGTGAACATGCTGGATGTGGAGGTCCTGGGCTGGTGTGATTACACGTGGTCTGCGGTTGTGAGGCTGGTTGGATGTACTGCCAAATTCTCTGAAACGCCTTTGGAGACGGCTTATGGTAGAGAAATGAACATTCAATACACGAGCAACGGCTCTGGTTGACATTCCTGCTGTCAGCATGCCAAGTGCACGCTCCCTCAAATCTTGCGACATCTGTGGCATTGTGCTGTGTGATAAAACTGCACCTTTCAGAGTGGCCTTTTATTGTGGTCAGTCTAAGGCACACCTGTGCACTAATCATGGTGTCTAATCAGCATCTTCATATGGCACACCTGTGAGGTGGGATGGATTATCTCAGAAAAGGAGAAGTGCTCACTATCACAGATTTAGACTGGTTTGTGAACAATATTTGAGGGAAATGGTGATATTGTGTATGTGGAAAAAGTTTTAGATCTTTGAGTTCATCTCATACAAAATGGGAGCAAAACCAAAAGTGTTGCATTTATATTTTTGTTGAGTGTAATTTAAATTGATTTACATAGCGCCAAATCACAACAAAGGTGCAACGCATAAGTAAGGTCTAACCTTACCAATCCCTAGAGCAAGCACACAGGTGACACTGGTCACAAGGAAAAACTCCCTCCAAAGATATTGAGGAAGAAACCTCAAGCAGACCAGACTCAAAGAGGCGACCCGCTGCTTGAGTCATGCTACCGAAAGACTACAAATAAGGTAAACACAAACCCTACATTACACTGACTTGTGCTCTGTCCTTATAACCATCCATTGCTTTTTTATTTTGTATACTGACATGTCGATTTAATTTATGTGAACTATAGCTGTAGCTTCAGTTTATACTGCACTGGTACTCAGACAGCACACACCTCTGCCAAGGTCTAATAGTCCTGTGTTTCTACCTGTTAGCATTTTGTTTTTTCTCTCTTTCTTTTCACTGTGAGAGGGTTACTACGCTTTTAATCAAGGGGAGGGTGATATGACCTCAAAATAATATTTTTCACTTTTTTAACAGCAACATACTTTATTGTATCACAATATTACTGGTTTTGCACTACAGCTGCATCTCAAAAATTTGAATATCATGAAAAAGTTGAATATTTTTGTCAGTAAAGTGAAAATTTTATATAATTCAAGACTAGTTATGTATAATGTAAAATCCTGCGGGTCCTGTCCAAGGTGTACCCGCATCACGCCCTAAGACTGCTGGGATAAGCTCCAGCACCCCTGTGACCCTTGAATGGAGTAAGATGGTATAGAAAATGAATGAGTGAATGAATGTTTCAAGCTTTTTAATTTAATTTTGAGGATTACTGCCTAGAGTTCCAAAAAAATATGGGAGAAAAAAAAGTCTTAAAATACTTGAATATTTCATATGATCAAATCAAAAAAGGATTAATACAGAAATGTTGAACTTCTCAAGAGTATGTTCATTTATACACTCAATACTTGGTCGGGGCTCCTTTTACTCAAATATCTGACCACCATGTCTGGAAAGCCGCTGCGCACTTCCCAGGGTCGAAATGAGGCTCGAGACGTCTCTCGGCTGCCCACCAACCTTGCACATATTTTTATGTTAAGTTGTCAAGGGTTTGGATTAGAATAAGAGTTTTGATTACATTTTTGAAAAATACTTAAATACTTTGGAAATTTTTAACAATACTTCTGCGTCTGGACCTGGCTCTGCACACATCTGGGAATTTGTACGAGTTTGAACAGTAACACCATTACTGGGATCACGATCCAGTTCAGGAATAGTTCAGATTCATAAACTGTTCAGAACATATGCATAATGTTTAGTCCATTGATACTGATACAGTACTGTACACAAAACACAAACAGACACAATTCATGCACAACACAAGCTTTGACCCGACGCTTTGAGCTTGAAATTAATCAGCATCCTTCTGTACAGCTTTCATGCCATGATGTCACCTCTTCATCTCGAGATAATCACAGTGATTTGTTATTGGATGCCGTACAAGGAAAAGGAAAACCAAAGAGCTGAATGTTTGAAGACATCTGTTGCATTAATTTTACTCATCAATTTGGACAAACACTGACCCAAACTCAAACACTTTAGACACAATGGAAGTATAACAAGCATGTTTCGCATTGATTACTGCAACGCCCTCCTCTCTGGACTCCCCAACAAACTCAATAACAGACTGAAACTCATCCACAACTCGGCTGCCCGGATCATCACCCGCGCCAAATCATCTGATCACATCACCCCTGTTCTCATCCAACTTCACTGGCTCCCCGCATCCACTATAAAAAAAAAAAAAATCTTCTCCTCACCTACAAAGCTCTATACAACCCAGCCCCCACTTACCACTTTTGAGTGAAGTCACACCCACACCATGTGAAGTCACCCCACTTTGTTTTGAGTGAAGTCACGCCCACTCCATGTGAAGTCACCCCACTTTGTATTGAGTGAAGTCACCCCAGTCTTGTAACGTAATATTTAAATTTTGATATATTCATGTAATAAATTATTTATACACACCATTATTTATACACTGTTCTTACTCAAGTTTTGTTTGTGAGATGATGTTTTAAGGTCGGGGAATGTAATTGTCAGGTTAAAAGCCCAGAAGAAGCAGGGAGCACTGCCCAGTTCTGCACATCACACTGGCAGATCCCTAACTTTAAACGAGTCATTCTTAAGCATGGATAGCTAGGCCCAAATGGTTATGTGAAACTCTTGGAAGAAGGAACATGATATGATCAAGAGGGTCAGTGTTACCCAAAGTGTGAAGAAAGCTGCTGGTGAAGAATAAACACTCACTGTTGAAACAATACGAGGACCTGTGAAGGACAGCCTGATCATTCCCTCTTTGAAGTACAAAACAATGGTTCAAACACTGTGACAAATGAGTTCTCAAACTAAGCTGACAAATATACAGAACTGGATTAGTGAAAGTAACTCTCGTGCAGAATCTATGTAACACAGTCAAATTTCAGCATGAGGGGTCTATTATCCTGGAAAATGAGGAATTATATAAAAACATATTCTGCAATGTGGTGACTTCACCTGTTCGCAGTCGGGTCACAGTGTATCTTGTAACCATTGTGATAAATACACCAGAAATTTACATCATTTGTATTGTAGGTGTTCAACACAGTGCCACACATACCCAACTGAGAAACCACTTGGTACTTTTAACATGTATGATAGTTAACTATAACAGCTCCGACAATCAGGGAAAAAATTCTAGTCCTGTGACATAAATATAAGAAACACACACTTAAATGACTTTTAAGTGACCTCACCTAAATGAAGTGTGGTGACAGAAATGAGTGAAATATAAGAAACCCACACTTAACTGACTTTACGTGAGCTCATCTAAACAAAGTGGGGTGACTTCACCTGGGGTGACTTCACCTGGGGCGAGGTCACCGCAAGGTTGTTTTTTCTGATGGTTCCTCTGCTCCTTTAAGTTGTGTTTTATTGACCTGATAAGAACACTAAGTGTGCTTTCAAGTTAAACATCCTCAAAGTTACATAACACACGAAACCATGGGCTTTGTTTCTTGTAAATTATAAGTGTGTGTGTGTTGGGGAGGAGAGGGTGTTGCCGGTGCCCACCTGATCCGGAGCAGGTAGCTCCGTCCCTGTGACCCTGGACCTCCATCAGACGCACTTTGCTTTTCAGGGCCACATTCTCCCTCTGAGTCCTGGAGACCTCCGACCTGACGGCGGCCAGAGCGTCGTCCACCAGCCGGCAGATATCCGCCACCGCCGCGTTGGCCAACACCTCCATGATGGACGCCAGCTGAGCGTGTAGACCCACATAAGTCACCATCCTTTCTTATTGTTCTAAATAAATTCAGCATCAGCCGGAAAATGAACGAAGCCCCGATCGACCAAAACGACAGAAATGTTTGTTGTATCTTCTTCTCTTGAGTTTAATGGTAGGTTACAATTCATTTTAATAGAGCGTCTGCCCCCTAGCGGCGCGGAGTGTATAACACATGGTCTGTGTTTTAAAAACAGATCCACGGGCGTAGAGGGTGATTCTTTAACTACGGGCACTATTGGCCTTGTAAATGTAATTTCCACCACACCATTGCCTTACAATATAAAGCGCCTTGGGGCAACTGTTTCTTGTGATTTGGCGCTATATACATGTGCTCTGATGTCACTGTTTATCTCCATAGAAACTACCCAAACAATCTTTCATACAAACTTTTTAAAGGGACATTACAGTGTTGTGGTGGAAATTACGGCAATAGTGTGGGACAACTACATTTTGTTTGAAAAAATCACAACAGTTGTATGACATTGAATACCCCAATTATGTTTTGATTATTTTACTGATATTTTACTCAGAGATATTTTAAAACATTAGAAAAAATGTTTCTTTACCATTCATTTTTATCATTGAAGATCAAAAGTCTGGGTGTGGCGGACACTGAACATCGCATTGTAACGGACACTGAACATCGCATTGTAATGTATGCCGATGACACCCTCTTACTTCTAACAGACCTAAATCAATCAATTCTTAATCTGACTAATTTAATTGACGCATTTGGGAAATTTTCAGGCTTTAAAGTAAATGAAACAAAATCCTCCATCATGTTTTTGAACAAACAGGAGCAGATAAATTCAGTAATAAAACACCCTTTCAATAATGCAATAAATGGATTTAAATATCTGGGTATCACTATCACCCCAACCATTAAAGATTTAGAACCTGTAACTATGATGTAAGCCTGCAGTCTGAGAGCGAAGCGCTCTATTGGGGTGATATGGTACTACGAGGTCCCTAAGATAAGATGGGACCTGATTATTCAAAACCTTATAAGTAAGAAGAAGAATTTTAAATTCTATTCTAGAATTAACAGGAAGCCAATGAAGAGAGGCCAATATGGGTGAGATATGCTCTCTCCTTCTAGTCCCCGTCAGTACTCTAGCTGCAGCATTTTGAATTAACTGAAGGCTTTTTAGGGAACTTTTAGGACAACCTGATAATAATGAATTACAATAGTCCAGCCTAGAGGAAATAAATGCATGAATTAGTTTTTCAGCATCACTCTGAGACAAGACCTTTCTGATTTTAGAGATATTGCGTAAATGCAAAAAAGCAGTCCTACATATTTGTTTAATATGCGCTTTGAATGACATATCCTGATCAAAAATGACTCCAAGATTTCTCACAGTATTACTAGAGGTCAGGGTAATGCCATCCAGAGTAAGGATCTGGTTAGACACCATGTTTCTAAGATTTGTGGGGCCAAGTACAATAACTTCAGTTTTATCTGAGTTTAAAAGCAGGAAATTAGAGGTCATCCATGTCTTTATGTCTGTAAGACAATCCTGCAGTTTAGCTAATTGGTGTGTGTCCTCTGGCTTCATGGATAGATAAAGCTGGGTATCATCTGCGTAACAATGAAAATTTAAGCAATACCGTCTAATAATACTGCCTAAGGGAAGCATATATAAAGTGAATAAAATTGGTCCTAGCACAGAACCTTGTGGAACTCCATAATTAACTTTAGTCTGTGAAGAAGATTCCCCATTTACATGAACAAATTGTAATCTATTAGACAAATATGATTCAAACCACCGCAGCGCAGTGCCTTTAATACCTATGGCATGCTCTAATCTCTGTAATAAAATTTTATGGTCAACAGTATCAAAAGCAGCACTGAGGTCTAACAGAACAAGCACAGAGATGAGTCCACTGTCCGAGGCCATAAGAAGATCATTTGTAACCTTCACTAATGCTGTTTCTGTACTATGATGAATTCTAAAACCTGACTGAAACTCTTCAAATAGACCATTCCTCTGCAGATGATCAGTTAGCTGTTTTACAACTACCCTTTCAAGAATTTTTGAGAGAAAAGGAAGGTTGGAGATTGGCCTATAATTAGCTAAGATAGCTGGGTCAAGTGAAGGCTTTTTAAGTAATGGTTTAATTACTGCCACCTTAAAAGCCTGTGGTACATAGCCAACTAACAAAGATAGATTGATCATATTTAAGATCGAAGCATTAAATAATGGTAGGGCTTCCTTGAGCAGCCTGGTAGGAATGGGGTCTAATAAACATGTTGATGGTTTGGATGAAGTAACTAATGAAAATAACTCAGACAGAACAATCGGAGAGAAAGAGTCTAACCAAATACCGGCATCACTGAAAGCAGCCAAAGATAACGATACGTCTTTGGGATGGTTATGAGTAATTTTTTCTCTAATAGTTAAAATTTTGTTAGCAAAGAAAGTCATGAAGTCATTACTAGTTAAAGTTAATGGAATACTCAGCTCAATAGAGCTCTGACTCTTTGTCAGCCTGGCTACAGTGCTGAAAAGAAACCTGGGGTTGTTCTTATTTTCTTCAATTAGTGATGAGTAGAAAGATGTCCTAGCTTTACGGAGGGCTTTTTTATAGAGCAACAGACTCTTTTTCCAGGCTAAGTGAAGATCTTCTAAATTAGTGAGACGCCATTTCCTCTCCAACTTACGGGTTATCTGCTTTAAGCTACGAGTTTGTGAGTTATACCATGGAGTCAGACACTTCTGATTTAAAGCTCTCTTTTTCAGAGGAGCTACAGCATCCAAAGTTGTCTTCAATGAGGATGTAAAACTATTGACGAGATACTCTATCTCCCTTACAGAGTTTAGGTAGCTACTCTGCACTGTGTTGTTATATGGCATTAGAGAACATAAAGAAGGAATCATATCCTTAAACCTAGTTACAGCGCTTTCTGAAAGACTTCTAGTGTAATGAAACTTATTCCCTACTGCTGGGTAGTCCATCAGAGTAAATGTAAATGTTATTAAGAAATGATCAGACAGAAGGGAGTTTTCAGGGAATACTGTTAAGTCTTCTATTTCCATACCATAAGTCAGAACAAGATCTAAGATATGATTAAAGTGGTGGGTGGACTCATTTACTTTTTGAGCAAAGCCAATAGAGTCTAATAATAGATTAAATGCAGTGTTGAGGCTGTCATTCTCAGCATCTGTGTGGATGTTAAAATCGCCCACTATAATTATCTTATCTGAGCTAAGCACTAAGTCAGACAAAAGGTCTGAAAATTCACAGAGAAACTCACAGTAACGACCAGGTGGATGATAGATAATAACAAATAAAACTGGTTTTTGGGACTTCCAATTTGGATGGACAAGACTAAGAGACAAGCTTTCAAATGAATTAAACCTCTGTCTGGGTTTTTGATTAATTAATAAGCTGGAATGGAAGATTGCTGCTAATCCTCCGCCCCGCCCCGTGCTACGAGCATTCTGACAGTTAGTGTGACTCGGGGGTGTTGACTCATTTAAACTAACATATTCATCCTGCTGTAACCAGGTTTCTGTTAGGCAGAATAAATCAATATGTTGATCAATTATTATATCATTTACCAACAGGGACTTAGAAGAGAGAGACCTAATGTTTAATAGACCACATTTAACTGTTTTAGTCTGTGGTGCAGTTGAAGGTGCTATATTATTTTTTCTTTTTGAATTTTTATGCTTAAATAGATTTTTGCTGGTTATTGGTAGTCTGGGAGCAGGCACCGTCTCTACGGGGATGGGGTAATGAGGGGATGGCAGGGGGAGAGAAGCTGCAGAGAGGTGTGTAAGACTACAACTCTGCTTCCTGGTCCCAACCCTGGATAGTCACGGTTTGGAGGATTTAAGAAAATTGGCCAGATTTCTAGAAATGAGAGCTGCTCCATCCAAAGTGGGATGGATGCCGTCTCTCCTAACAAGACCAGGTTTTCCCCAGAAGCTTTGCCAATTATCTATGAAGCCCACCTCATTTTTTTATGATGATGATGAATGATAACTTCATTCCTGGCAGAAAAGACCAAGGTTTTAAAATGTGGGCAACAAAGGGCATTTGCAAAGTTATGGATCTATACAAAGGTAAATTAGTTTCATTTGAAGAAATCAGAAATGAATATGATATTCCTCAGACACACCTGTTTAAATACCTACAGCTACGAAGTTTTGTTTATGCACGGATGCACTCTTATACACAGCCCCCTTTGTCCCTGCTAGAAAACATAGCAGTGAACAATCGTTCTGGCAAGGGTAAAATATCCTTACTCTATAATATACTGGTGACAAATCATAAAGACTCTGCTGAACACAGGAAAATTCAATGGGCAACTGACTTGAAAATAGACCTCTCAGAGGAGGATTGGAGAGAGGTGTGTTCAAAGGCTCAACTTCTAACACTAAATACCCACCTTAGACTGATTCAATATAATTGGATTATGAGAACTTATATTACTCCAGATAAATTGAATAAGATGAATCCAAATATTCCTGATACCTGTGTTAAATGCAATGTTGAAAAGGGCACTTTACTTCCCTGCTTATGGGACTGTCCTGAGATACGAAATTTCTGGAATGAAGTTCTAAACTGCATTTCTCAGATGACCTGGAATCCAGTACCCGACTGTCCTGCACTCTGTATTCTTAATTTATATCCAAAGGACTGTATGCTAAACAGCAAAGAGAAGAAACTCACGGACTTATGTTTAGCACAGGCTAGACGTTTGATCTCTCTTTGCTGGAAAGACATTAGGAGACCTTCTGTTGGTCGTTGGCTGAAAGAACTATTGTCATGCCTTGTCCTCGAAAAGTTAACATATACGCTAAAAAAGAAATCAGCCAAATTTAAAGAGATCTGGAATCCCTTTCTTGCATTTTTAGAGAACTGTGAAGTTGAAGAAACTCTGGAAACTTAAAGGTGACATGTCCCTAACTGTTGATACCTTAAATGTGACATTAAGCTGTGCATGATGATGTAATGTCGTTATCCACTTATTTATTTATTTTCTCTTTCATTTTATTTATTTATTGATTTTTAAGTTACCTTTGGGGTGGGGGGAGTGGAATATTTTATAGTTTTATAGTTTGGTTGGTATATGCCTTGTTCAGTGTATTAAATACTGTTTTTGTAGTTGTTGTAAGCTGTTAAACTCAATAAACATATGTTTCTAAAAAAAAAAAAAAAGTCTGGGTGTGGGACAAGCACAAAACGGCAATATTTGCATATAATGATGCTGAAAAAAGGTGAAAAAGTCATCATAGACTACTAGAACAAATTTCTTAACACACTTTCATTGTAAAGATAACTATAAAAGTGTGAAATTTCCTCTTTTTTCGGTTTTTCATACAATGTGATCAAAGGACATAATAAGTGCCCGTAGTCTAAGAATCACCCATGAACAGTATGGTTGGGGGGGGGTAGTCAGAGATATGAAGAAAGTAGACATCAGTAAAAGGAGATGTGGCAAAAGTTAAGGAAAAGGCATATAGTGGGCTGTAGAAGAAGTTGAAGGAAGGAGAAAAGGACTTGTACTGATTGGCCAGACAAAGGGACAGAGCTGGAAAGGATGTGCAGCAGGTTAGGATGGTAAAAGATTCAGATAGTAAAGTGCTGATAAGCAAGGAGAGTGTGTTGACAAAGTGGAGAGAATGTTTTGAGGAGCTGACAAATGAAGAAAATGAGAGAGAAAAGGCTGGATGATGTAGAGAGAGTAAATCAGGAAGTGCAAGAGATTAATGAGGATGAAGGGAGGGCAGCTATGAAGAGGATGAAAAACAAAAAACAAATTGGCTAAAATGGCTAAAAAAACTTGCATCTAATTAAACTGTCCTCTACTTAAACAATCAGCCAGCCGGCATTGCTAAGCACATTACTAAGACCTCACAGACAGAGTGCCTGAATGTGCGACCAACTCAAGAGGCCAAAAACACATCTTGGAAGTTGTGCATAACGCCAAAATTGTCCACTTAGTGCACCACTCAGATTGCTGTCCTCTGTTGTCTGCAACAACATCAAAACTGATCAGTGATATCTTTCAGTCTGAGGCATATTTGTGTAAGTGTGAAAATAACACGCAAAATTAACGTTTCCTGCCAATTTATTTTTCTGAATCAAGTTTATTTGACTTTTGTTGCAATGAAGTTGCAGTCGCCAGTGTCCTCGCCCATTTCAATAATTCTTTCATTGAAATTCACATCCTGAGCAGTCTTCAAAATTTACCTACGTCAATGTTCAGTCGAAGGTTTTGCCTTAATTATATTATCACAAACTCTGTACTGTATGACAGTGTACTGCTACCAAATGCTAAATACTACCATCGGAGCAAAGTGAGAAAGAAGCGGGTCGTAACTTTTAACGGACAGAATCACAGAGTGAATTATGTTATTGTGTATTTATTCTTGTTGTGTTGTCTCCCTATGTGGTCATTGAGGAGCTCTACAGATATTTGCCCTGTTGCTGAGAATGGAAGGAGGAAAAATGTGTGTAATTGTGCTTTCTTGTACCTCGTGTTCGGACTGAAACGGGAAAGAAGGCTTTTAGTTTTCTTGCTCCCTCTGCTTGGAATGTCCTCCAAAGTGAACTGCAACTGTCAGGGTTGATTTCTCTGAACATTTTCTGATCTATTTTAAGAAACCGAGAATGGAAATCTTTTGAACAGTGCATGTGTTTTTAAATTTTAAATCATTTTTTTTAACTTATATTTATACTGTGACAGAAATGATTGTGTTTTATTAGTTAATTGCTTGTATTTTATATATTTTAAATCGTTACTGTGATGTTGTTTATTTTGTCTATTATGACGTGTGCTGCTGCCTTTCTTGACCTGGTCGCCCTTGTAAAAGAGTCTCAGTCTGAATGGGGTTTTTATCTGGTTAAATAAATATTTAATAAAATAAATGAGTTTTCCAGACAAACTGTTTACCTTGGAGAGGTCTGTTTAATTAGTATTATTTAATTAATATTATTGTAATTCTTAAATGGTTAGTGTGATATTTTATGAAAAATACTTAAATTAAAGCTTGAACATCTGCACTCGATACACATTTTAATTGTTTCATTTCAAATTCATTCATTAATTAAGAAAAACTGATGTTTTGATTTGATCATTACTGTCCAATTCGAACTTTCAAGTTCACCCATCAGCAAAGGTCATGTGACCCACAGCAAAGGTCATGTGACTAAGATCAAAAGTCATGTGACTAACAGCAAAGGTCACATGACCAGTGGTTGCTCCTTTATGATGCATGAGGCAGTCCTTTGGGACAGTGTATAGAAATGGCTGTAATTCCTAAATGGTTAATATGATATTTTATTATACTGTTCTGTTTGAACTTTCAAGTTCACCAGACAACAGCAAAGCTCATGTGACCAACAGCAAAGGTCATGTGACCAGTGGTTGCTCCTTTATGATGCATGAGGCAGTCCTTTGGGACAGTGTATAGAAATGGCTGTAATTCCTAAATGGTTAATATGATATTTTATTATACTGTTCTGTTTGAACTTTCAAGTTCACCAGACAACAGCAAAGCTCATGTGACCAACAGCAAAGGTCATGTGACCAGTGGTTGCTCCTTTATGATGCGTGAGCCAGTCCTTTGCTTTATTCTTTATGATGCCTTATACTTTGTCCGTGTTTCATACAAAGCCAAAAATATTCAGCCTCTCATTCAGTGGTCATTAAGGTGACAGAAGGAGCAAGTCAACATTTTAAACAGAGCCACAGAATGTCTTATTTTGAGGACTTTTTCTAAGTTCTGATTAAACTAAGTCAAAAGACATGTTCAGGGACTTGAAACTTTCATGTATCCATCCCCTGCCATATTTAAAGGAATCTAACTGTAAAAGTGAAACATTTGTTCAAAAATCATCCTTATACACAGTTTGTCCAATTACGTATGGGCTCTGAAAATGGAGGGACAGTGTATAGAAATGGCTGTAATTCCTAAATGGTTAATATGATATTTTATTATACTACTAACTGGGGTACCCGGCGTTGCCCAGGTTAACCTGTTTTAGACATAGTCCAAATGCCAATCATTTTAATCAAAACAATTGCCCAACATTTGTTTTTGTAATGCTGATGTCTTACAATTGTAATATTTAATGGGCTAAAGTCTGTTGAACAGAACTATAAGAGGTGGACTCCCCAAACTATAATGAGGAAAATAAGTATTTGAACACCCTGCTATTTTGCAAGTTCTCCCACTTAGAAATCATGGAGAGGTCCGAAATTTTCATCTTAGGTGCATGTCCACTGTGAGAGACATAATCTAAAAAAAATATAAATAAAAAAAAAATCCGGAAATCACAATGTATGATTTTTTTAATAATTTATTTGTATGTTACTGCTGCAAATAAGTATTTGACCCCTACCAACCAGCAAGAATTCTGGCTCACACAGACCTGTTAATTTTTCTTTAAGAAGCCCTCTTATTCTGCACTCTTTACCTGTATTAATTGCACCTGTTTGAACTTGTTACCTGTATAAAAGACACCTGTTTGTTGTGTGGGCCGCTGAAGAGGAGGTACTGCTGGCCCACCACCACCAGATGGCGCCCTGCTTGGAGTGCGGGCTTCAAGCACGAGAGGGCGTCGGAGCCACTGGGAGTGACAGCTGTCACTCATCATCAGCACCAGCTGTCACTCATACAACTCATCACCATCACCATAAAGGCCAGACTGCAACTCCACCTCCTCGCCGAGAAATCAGCTACCATAAGAGGTAATTTTCTCTGCAGTAAAAGTATAGTCAGAACTGCTTTGCAGCCGTTTTCCTGTGGTGTTGCCTTATCTGAGGGATTGGCGTTAGGTGTGACCAGCAACGGCTTCGCTTCACACTCCAACCAGGTAAGTGGTTAGACAGGAGCTGCACAAGTGTGTGATTGGAGGTGGAGGTGCTCCCTCCCAAAAGAACACAGACTGTGGGATTACTGAGTGTGCGAACTCACACTCATCAACTCTGTTTCTGTTCTCTGCCAGCAGTACCAGGTCTGACAGCTGGAGACGGTGGCCATCTGGGGATCCAGGACTTGGTGGCTCCGGTGTTCTTCAGATCCGTTGGCGGTGAGGGCCGTGTGGGATCTGGCTCGGTTCTGGACGGACGTCTCCTATCCTCAAGCCTGCCCACACGTCACTCAACATATAATTGTTTGTAGAACCAAGAACTGTATTTGTCTGTATTCCGTTGTGCACTTCATAACATTAAATTGTTACTGTTTGGCTTATCCATTGCCCGTTCATTTAACGCCCCCTGTTGTGGGTCCGTGTTCCTACACTTTCACAACACTGTTCACACACTCAATCAATCACACTCCAGCTTATCCACCATGGCTGAGGCCAAAGAGCTGTCTAAGGACACCAGGGACAAAACTGTAGACCTGCACAAGGCTGGGATGGACTACAGGACAACAGGCAAGCAGCTTGGTAGAAGACAACAACTGTTATGATTATTTATTAGAAAGTGGAAGAAACACAAGATGACTGTCAATCTCCCTCGGTCTGTGATTCCATGCAAGATCTCACTTTGTGGGGTAAGGATGATTCTGAGAAAGCTCAGAACTACACAGGAGGACCTGGTCAATGACCTGAAGAGAGCTGGGACCACAGTCACAAAGATTACATTAGTAACACATGATGCTGTCATGGTTTAAAATCCTGCAGGGCAGCAAGGTCCCCCTGCTCAAGCCAGCTCATGTCCAGGCCCATTTAAAGTTCACCAGTGACCATCTGGATGATCCAGAGGAGGCATGGGAGAAGGTCATGTGGTCAGATGAGACCAAAATAGAGCTTTTTGGAATCAACTCCACTTACCATGTTTAGAGGATGAGAACAACCCCAAGAAAACCATCCCAACCGTGAAGCATGGGGTGGAAACATCATACTCTGGGGGTGCTCTTCTGCAAAGGGGACAAGACGACTGCACCGTATTGAAGGGAGGATGGATGGGGTCATGTATCGTGAGATTTTGGCAAACAGCCTCCTTCCCTCAGTAAGAGTATTGAAGATGGGTCATGGCTGGGTCTTCCAGCATGACAATGACCCCGAACACACAGCCAGGGCAACTAAGGAGGGGCTCCATAAGAAGCATTTCAAGGTCCTGGAGTGGCCTGGCCAGTCTCCAGACCTGAACTCAATAGAAAATCTTTGGAGGGAGCTGAAACTCCAAACCTGAAAGATCTAGAGAAGATCTGTATGGAGGAGTGGACCAAAATCCCTGCTGCAGTGTGTGAAAACTTGGTGAGAAACTATAGGAAACGTTTGACCTCTGTAATTGCAAACAAAGGCTACTGTACCAAATATTAACATTGATTTTCACAGGTGTTCAAATACTTATTTGCAGCAGTAATGTTGTGTGGGCCGCTGAAGAGGAGGTACTGCTGGCCCACCACCACCAGAGGGCGCCCTGCTTGGAGTGCGGGCTCCAAGCACGAGAGGGCACCAGACCCAGAAGAAGTGACAGCTGTCACTCATCCTCTGCACCAGCTGTCACTCCTTCATCATCACCACCACAAAAGCCGGACTGCAACTCCACCTCCCCGCTGAGAAATCGACTACCATTACCAAGGTAATTTCTCTGCTGACTAACACTGTGTGTGTAATAACTTGAACTTCTATTGCAGCCGTTTTCCTGGAGTGTTGCCTTATCTGGAGGATTGGCGTTTGGTGTGACAGCGACAGCTTCGCCTCACACCCCATCTCAGATAAGTGGTTGACCAGGAGCTGCACGAGTGTGTGTGATTTGGAGGTGGAGGTGCTCCCTCCTAACTGTTTTCGGACTGAGAATTACTGAGTGTGCAGACTCACACTCACTCATCATATTTCTGCTTTCTGCCAGCAGTACCAGGGTCGACAGCCAAAGACAGAGGCCACCTGGGGATTCGGGACTTGGCGGCTCCGGTGTTCTTCAGGCCGTTGGTGGTGGAAGCCGTGTGGGACGCGGCTTCTCTCTCGTCGGGGGTCTCCTATCTTCGAGCCTGCCCACACGTCACCTGGAGTTACATTAACTGTGCAAATTACTGTACGTTTCGTTGTGTATTATCACAACATTAAATTGTTACCTTTTTGGCTTATTCATTGTCCGTTCATTTGCGCCCCCTGTTGTGGGTCCGTGCTACGACACCTTCCCAACAGGATTTCTCGGCCATCGTCATGGATCCCGAGGGGCGTCAACCCGAGCTTGAACGGCCAATGGAAGAGCCAGGAGCGCAGGCGTCAGCGGGAGGCGTGTTGAGTGAGCTGCAGCAGATCTTAACCGCCTTCACGGCTCGGTTAGATTTAGTGACTGAGCAGAATGTCCTCCTTAATCGGAGGGTGGAGGCTCTCACCGCCAGGGTGGAAGCGCGCGATCAGGGCGCTGCTGCAGCCACTCCTCTGGCTGGTCCTGGGCCTGTATCAGACATTCCACTGGTCGTTCAACGAACCCCCCCACCGTCCCCTGAAGCATACATAAGCCCTCCGGAACCATACGGGGGCTGTGTCGAGACGTGCACAGACTTCCTCATGCAGTGTTCGCTCGTCTTTTCACAGCGCCCTGTCATGTACGCATCAGACGCTAGCCGGGTGGCTTATGTTATTAATCTGCTTCGAGGAGAGGCACGCGCCTGGGCTACGGCGCTTTGGGAGCAGAATTCACGGCTCCTAACGTCTTATACTGGGTTTGTACGGGAGTTCAAACAAGTGTTTGATCATCCCAACAGAGGCGAGACCGCTTCGAACGTGCTGCTGTCGATGAGACAGGGGCGCCGTAGCGCAGCCGAGTATGCAGTCGACTTCCGCATCGCGGCAGCGAGGTCCGGCTGGAATAACATTGCGCTCCGCGCCGCCTTTGTAAATGGACTGTCCCCGGTCCTTAAGGAGCACCTACTGGCTAAGGAGGAACCGCGGGATTTTGACGGGCTTGTCGATTTAGTTATACGCTTAGACAACCGTTTAAACGAGCATCGTCGGGAGCAGGCCGGGGGGCGTGACCGGGCACGAGCCGTCCCTCCCCCTTCCGGTTCCGACAAGGTGACGTCGTCCCCACGCTTCACTGCCAGAGAGCTCCGTGTGGCTACAGCTCCCCCTGCTGAGGAGGCTATGGACACGAGCAGGGCCAAAGTAAAAATAAATGTCAGACAAAGGAGGCTGGCCCGCGGGGAGTGTTTTGTCTGCGGCTCTTGCGAGCACATGCAGAAGGACTGCCCTAAACGGTCAAACTACAATGCCCGTCCTTAGAAACTGGGCTAAGGGTGGGCCATAACACACACGCGGGAAAACCCCGCAAATCTGCACGAATCCCAGTAACAATCCTTTGTGGGGATTTAACCCTTCATGCCCCAGCACTGGTAGACACGGGGTCTGAAGGGAATCTGCTGGACAGCAGATGGGTAAAGGAAGTAGGGCTCCCTCTGGTGGCTCTGCCGGCACCATTGCAGGTGCGAGCACTAGATGGCACCCTGCTTCCATTAATCACACATCAGACACAACCAGTGATTTTGGTTGTGTCTGGGAATCACAGGGAGGAGATAGTGTTCCATGTAACACCATCTACCTCCCGAGTGATTTTGGGCTTTCCATGGATGGTGAAGCACAATCCCCGGATAGATTGGCCGTCCGGGGTTGTGACGCAGTGGAGCGAAACCTGCCACCGGGAGTGTTTAGGATCCTCGGTTCCTCCCGGCACTATGGCTAATGAGGAGGTCAAAGTTCCCCCCAATCTATCGGCGGTGCCAAAGGAGTACCATGATCTTGCTGACGTTTTCAGCAAAGATCTGGCGCTCACTCTTCCCCCGCACCGACCGTATGATTGTGCCATCGATTTGGTCCCGGGCGCTGAGTACCCGTCCAGTAGGTTGTACAACCTCTCACGTCCGGAACGCGAATCAATGGAGACCTACATCCGGGACTCCTTAGCTGCCGGGCTGATCCGGAACTCCACCTCCCCGATGGGTGCTGGTTTCTTTTTTGTGGGTAAAAAAGACGGCGGACTCCGTCCATGCATTGATTACAGAGGGCTGAACGAGATCACGGTTCGCAACCGATACCCGTTACCTCTGTTGGATTCAGTGTTCACGCCCCTGCATGGAGCCCAAATTTTCACTAAATTGGATCTTAGAAACGCGTACCACCTGGTTCGGATCCGGAAGGGAGACGAATGGAAGACGGCATTCAACACCCCGTTAGGTCATTTTGAGTACCTGGTCATGCCGTTCGGCCTCACTAACGCCCCCGCAACGTTCCAAGCTTTGGTAAATGACGTCTTGCGGGACTTCCTGCATCGGTTCGTCTTCGTATATCTGGACGATATACTCATCTTTTCCCCGGACCCTGAGACCCATGTCCAACATGTACGTCAGGTCCTACAGCGGTTGTTGGAGAACCGGCTGTTTGTGAAGGGCGAGAAGTGCGAGTTCCACCGCACTTCTTTGTCCTTCCTGGGGTTCATCATCTCCTCCAACTCCGTCGCCCCTGATCCGGCTAAGGTTGCGGCGGTGAGAGATTGGCCCCAACCAACAAGCCGCAGGAAACTACAGCAGTTCCTAGGCTTTGCAAATTTCTACAGGAGGTTCATTAAAGGTTACAGTCAGGTAGTTAGCCCCCTGACTGCCCTGACCTCCACCAAGGTCCCCTTCGCCTGGTCGGATCGGTGCGAAGCCGCGTTCCAGGAGTTGAAACGTCGGTTCTCGAGTGCACCAGTTCTGGTGCAGCCTGATCCTGATCGCCAGTACATAGTAGAAGTGGACGCCTCTGACTCAGGGATAGGAGCCGTGCTGTCCCAGAGCGTGGAGGCTGATAAAGTTCTCCATCCTTGTGCCTTTTATTCCCGCAGGTTGACCCCAGCTGAACAGAACTATGACGTCGGCAATCGGGAACTCCTCGCGGTGAAGGAGGCTCTTGAAGAGTGGAGACACCTGCTGGAGGGGGAATCATTGCCCTTCACGGTTTTCACGGACCATCGGAACCTGGAGTACATCCGGACCGCCAAGCGGCTGAACCCCAGGCAAGCCCGCTGGTCTCTGTTCTTTGGACGCTTTGACTTCCAGATCACGTACCGCCCCGGGACTAAGAACCAAAAATCAGATGCATTGTCCCGGGTGCATGAAGAAGAAGCCACGGCGGGGCTGTCGAACCCCACTGAGACCATCATCCCCGAGTCCACTGTCGTGGCCACCCTCACCTGGGACGTGGAGAAGACCGTCCGGGAGGCCCTGACAAGGAGCCCGGACCCGGGGACTGGCCCCAAGAACAGACTGTACGTCCCACCAGAGGCAAGAGCTGCCGTATTGGACTTCTGTCACGGGTCCAAGCTCTCTTGTCATCCTGGAGTGCGTAGGACCGTGGCAGTAGTCCAGCAGCGCTTCTGGTGGGCGTCCCTGGAAACCGACGTCCGGGACTATGTCCAGGCCTGTACCATCTGCGCCAGGGGCAAGGCAGTTCATCAGGGGACAACGGGACTCCTCCAACCCCTGCCAGTGCCTCATCGCCCCTGGTCTCACATCGGCCTGGACTTCATCACGGGCCTCCCGCCGTCCCAGGGCAACACTGTGATTCTCACAATAGTGGACCGGTTCTCCAAGGCGGCCCACTTTGTGGCCCTCCCGAAGCTCCCGACGGCCCAGGAGACGGCAGACCTCCTGGTCCACCACGTCATGCGGCTGCATGGGATACCATCGGACATCGTTTCAGATCGTGGTCCCCAGTTCTCTTCACAGGTGTGGAAGAGTTTCTGCAAGGAGCTGGGGGCCACCGTGAGTCTCTCGTCCGGGTACCACCCCCAGACAAACGGCCAGGCAGAGCGGGCTAACCAGGAGCTGGAGCAGGCCCTTCGATGTGTCACCTCCGCGCATCCGGCGGCCTGGAGTCACCATCTGGCCTGGATCGAGTATGCCCACAACAGCCAAGTTTCGTCTGCTACCGGCCTCTGCCCTTTTGAGGCATGTTTGGGGTACCAGCCCCCATTGTTCCCGCTGGTGGAGGGAGAGGTCGGTGTGCCCTCGGTCCAGGCCCACCTCAGGAGGTGCCGCTGGGTGTGGCGGGCCGCCCGCTCTGCCCTGTTAAAGGCCCGGACGAGGGCCAAGGCCCATGCGGACCGCCGGCGTTCCCCGGCCCCCACATACCAGCCCGGGCAGGAGGTGTGGCTCTCGACCAAGGACATCCCTTTGTGTGTCGATTCCCCAAAGCTGAAAGACAGATTCATTGGACCTTTCAAAATCCTCAAGATCATCAACCCGGCCGCAGTGAAGCTTCAACTCCCGGCTTCACTGCGGATTCACCCTGTCTTTCATGTTTCCCGTCTCAAACCACACCACACCTCGCAACTCTGTACTCCGGGACCTACGCCGCCTCCTGCCCGGCTCATTGACGGGGAGCCTGCCTGGACAGTCCGCAGGCTCCTGGACGTCCGTCGTAAGGGCCGGGGTTTCCAATATCTGGTGGACTGGGAGGGGTATGGACCTGAAGAACGCTCCTGGGTGAAGAGGAGCTTCATCCTGGACCCGGCCCTCCTGGCCGAGTTCTACGCAAGACATCCGGACAAGCCTGGTCGGACGCCAGGAGGCGCCCGTTGAGGGGGGGGTCCTGTTGTGTGGGCCGCTGAAGAGGAGGTACTGCTGGCCCACCACCACCAGAGGGCGCCCTGCTTGGAGTGTGGGCTCCAAGCACGAGAGGGCGCCAGACCCAGAAGAAGTGACAGCTGTCACTCATCCTCTGCACCAGCTGTCACTCGTTCATCATCACCACCATAAAAGCTGGACTGCAACTCCACCTCCCCGCCGAGAAATCGACTACCATTACCAAGGTAATTTCTCTGCTGACTAACACTGTGTGTGTAATAACTTGAACTTCTATTGCAGCCGTTTTCCTGGAGTGTTGCCTTATCTGGAGGATTGGCGTTTGGTGTGACAGCGACGGCTTCGCCTCACACCCCATCTCAGATAAGTGGTTGACCAGGAGCTGCACGAGTGTGTGTGATTTGGAGGTGGAGGTGCTCCCTCCTAACTGTGTTCGGACTGAGAATTACTGAGTGTGCGGACTCACACTCACTCATCATATTTCTGCTTTCTGCCAGCAGTACCAGGGTCGACAGCCGAAGACAGAGGCCACCTGGGGATTCGGGACTTGGCGGCTCCGGTGTTCTTCAGGCCGTTGGTGGTGGAAGCCGTGTGGGACGCGGCTTCTCTCTCGTCGGGGGTCTCCTATCTTCGAGCCTGCCCACACGTCACCTGGAGTTACATTAACTGTGCAAATTACTGTACGTTTCGTTGTGTAGTATCACAACATTAAATTGTTACCTTTTTGGCTTATTCATTGTCCGTTCATTTGCGCCCCCTGTTGTGGGTCCGTGCTACGACACCTTCCCAACATGTAACATACAAATAAATTATTAAAAAATCATACATTGTGATTTCCGTATTTTTTTTTTTTTAAGATTATGTCTCTCACAGTGGACATGCACCTAAGATGAAAATTTCAGACCCCTCCATGATTTCTAAGTGGGAGAACTTGCAAAATCGCAGGGTGTTCAAATACTTATTTTCCTCACTGTATATAGTTTTTAGGGCTACATATTATTTTATTTTTTTATTTTATTTATTATTAATTTTGAGCAGTGTAAACAAAATACATGTACCTAGTACATATTAAACAGTCAGATACATTTCATTTTTGCTCGAAAAGGAGTGGGAAGAAGAAAACTTATTGAATCCCACCCCTGTGTTACAATAATACTTAATTTGTCTTCCAGCTATCTGGAAGAGATTATAGTTTGGGAGTTTATCCCGGACAGACAGACAGATGGACAGACAGACAGAATTAGCCCATTATGTATATAGATATATATATTATTTTATTATACTGTTCAGTTTGAACTTTCAAGTTAACCTGACAACAGCAAAGGTCATGTGACCAACAGCAAAGCATTCTCTTATCATGCACCTATTTCGTGGAATGATCTCCTTATGGAGATAAAATGGTCAGATTCTGTAGAGACTTTCAAGTCCAGACTTGATCAAAGATAAATTGATATAGAGCATAGATAAAAACATTAAATTATTGGTTGCCCAGAACTTTAAAAACTGGTAAAATGGTACCAGTTTGTTCCCCATGTCATGAGGATTCAGAATATATATAGATTTTAGGACTACATATTATAGTTAGGGAGTTTATCCCAGACAGACAGACAGAATTAGCCCTTTATGTATATAGATATATATTATTTTATTATACTGTTCAGTTTGAACTTTCAACTTCACCCAACACCAAAGGTCATGTGACCAGTGGTTGCTCCTTTATGATGCGTGAGCCAGTCCTTTGCTTTACTCTTTATGATGCTTTATACTTTGTCCGTGTTTCACACAAAGCCAAAAATATTCAACCTCTCATTCAGTGGTCGTCAGGTGACAGAAGGAGCAAGTGAACATTTTAAACTGAGCCACAGAATGTCTTATTTTGAGGATTATGAGGTGTTGTGTTCTGTTGGCTCTGGCTCATTTGGAACATGTCAGAAAATTAAGAGAAAGTCTGATGGCAAAGTAAGTAACACTTTAACTGTTTTTGTACAAAAAAGTAACTTAACTTGTGGTAGTAGATGAAGTTATTTACTGTCTCTTAACAGTGTAACATTTTACATTTGTCCATTCAAAGGTTCATTTTTCTGTCTCACATCTGAGGTCAAGTCTCTCAGGCAGCAGATTGACCTTCTGTGATTAAAATGACAAAGTACTTTTTCATGTATCTACTATTATGACCAACAGAATGGTCGAGTCTCATTTTTCTTTAATGGACATTTACCATTAATGTAGGTACACCAGAATTTTCCCAAGAGCTTTTGTTAAAAATACAGATTAAACATTCTCCACAAAAATAGAAGGATTCTTGTGGGGATTTGTTTTTAATTTGAGTTTTAAGTATCATTCAATTCAATTCAATTCAATTCAATTTTTTTTTTTTTTATATAGTGCCAAATCACAACAAACAGTTGCCCCAAGGCGCTTTATATTGTAAGGCAAGGCCATACAATAATTATGTAAAACCCCAACGGTCAAAACGACCCCCTGTGAGCAAGCACTTGGCTACAGTGGGAAGGAAAAACTCCCTTTTAACAGGAAGAAACCTCCAGCAGAACCAGGCTCAGGGAGGGGCAGTCTTCTGCTGGGACTGGTTGGGGCTGAGGGAGAGAACCAGGAAAAAGACATGCTGGAGGGGAGCAGAGATCGATCACTAATGATTAAATGCAGAGTGGTGCATACAGAGCAAAAAGAGAAAGAAACAGTGCATCATGGGAACCCCCCAGCAGTCTACGTCTATAGCAGCATAACTAAGGGATGGTTCAGGGTCACCTGATCCAGCCCTAACTATAAGCTTTAGCAAAAAGGAAAGTTTTAAGCCTAATCTTAAAAGTAGCGAGGGTGTCTGTCTCCCTGATCTGAATTGGGAGCTGGTTCCACAGGAGAGGAGCCTGAAAGCTGAAGGCTCTGCCTCCCATTCTACTCTTACAAACCCTAGGAACTACAAGTAAGCCTGCAGTCTGAGAGCGAAGCGCTCTATTGGGGTGATATGGTACTATGAGGTCCCTAAGATAAGATGGGACCTGATTATTCAAAACCTTATAAGTAAGAAGGAGAATTTTAAATTCTATTCTAGAATTAACAGGAAGCCAATGAAGAGAGGCCAATATGGGTGAGATATGCTCTCTCCTTCTAGTCCCCATTAGTACTCTAGCTGCAGCATTTTGAATTAACTGAAGGCTTTTTAGGGAACTTTTAGGACAACCTGATAATAATGAATTACAGTAGTCCAGCCTAGAGGAAATAAATGCATGAATTAGTTTTTCAGCATCACTCTGAGACAAGACCTTTCTAATTTTAGAGATAAATGCAAAAAAGCAGTCCTACATATTTGTTTAATATGCGCTTTGAATGACATATCCTGATCAAAAATGACTCCAAGATTTCTCACAGTATTACTAGAGGTCAGGGTAATGCCATCCAGAGTAAGGATCTGGTTAGACACCATGTTTCTAAGATTTGTGGGGCCAAGTACAATAACTTCAGTTTTATCTGAGTTTAAAAGCAGGAAATTAGAGGTCATCCATGTCTTTATGTCTGTAAGACAATCCTGCAGTTTAGCTAATTGGTGTGTGTCCTCTGGCTTCATGGATAGATAAAGCTGGGTATCATCTGCGTAACAATGAAAATTTAAGCAATACCGTCTAATAATACTGCCTAAGGGAAGCATGTATAAAGTGAATAAAATTGGTCCTAGCACAGAACCTTGTGGAACTCCATAATTAACTTTAGTCTGTGAAGAAGATTCCCCATTTACATGAACAAATTGTAATCTATTAGACAAATATGATTCAAACCACCGCAGCGCAGTGCCTTTAATACCTATGGCATGCTCTAATCTCTGTAATAACATTTTATGGTCAACAGTATCAAAAGCAGCACTGAGGTCTAACAGAACAAGCACAGAGATGAGTCCACTGTCCGAGGCCATAAGAAGATCATTTGTAACCTTCACTAATGCTGTTTCTGTACTATGATGAATTCTAAAACCTGACTGAAACTCTTCAAATAGACCATTCCTCTGCAGATGATCAGTTAGCTGTTTTACAACTACCCTTTCAAGAATTTTTGAGAGAAAAGGAAGGTTGGAGATTGGCCTATAATTAGCTAAGATAGCTGGGTCAAGTGATGGCTTTTTAAGTAATGGTTTAATTACTGCCACCTTAAAAGCCTGTGGTACATAGCCAACTAACAAAGATAGATTGATCATATTTAAGATCGAAGCATTAAATAATGGTAGGGCTTCCTTGAGCAGCCTGGTAGGAATGGGGTCTAATAGACATGTTGATGGTTTGGATGAAGTAACTAATGAAATAACTCAGACAGAACAATCGGAGAGAAAGAGTCTAACCAAATACCGGCATCACTGAAAGCAGCCAAAGATAACGATACGTCTTTGGGATGGTTATGAGTAATTTTTTCTCTAATAGTTAAAATTTTGTTAGCAAAGAAAGTCATGAAGTCATTACTAGTTAAAGTTAATGGAATACTCAGCTCAATAGAGCTCTGACTCTTTGTCAGCCTGGCTACAGTGCTGAAAAGAAACCTGGGGTTGTTCTTATTTTCTTCAATTAGTGATGAGTAGAAAGATGTCCTAGCTTTACGGAGGGCTTTTTTATAGAGCAACAGACTCTTTTTCCAGGCTAAGTGAAGATCTTCTAAATTAGTGAGACGCCATTTCCTCTCCAACTTACGGGTTATCTGCTTTAAGCTACGAGTTTGTGAGTTATACCACGGAGTCAGGCACTTCTGATTTAAAGCTCTCTTTTTCAGAGGAGCTACAGCATCCAAAGTTGTCTTCAATGAGGATGTAAAACTATTGACGAGATACTCTATCTCACTTACAGAGTTTAGGTAGCTACTCTGCACTGTGTTGGTATATGGCATTAGAGAACATAAAGAAGGAATCATATCCTTAAACCTAGTTACAGCGCTTTCTGAAAGACTTCTAGTGTAATGAAACTTATTCCCCACTGCTGGGTAGTCCATCAGAGTAAATGTAAATGTTATTAAGAAATGATCAGACAGAAGGGAGTTTTCAGGGAATACTGTTAAGTCTTCTATTTCCATACCATAAGTCAGAACAAGATCTAAGATATGATTAAAGTGGTGGGTGGACTCATTTACATTTTGAGCAAAGCCAATAGAGTCTAATAATAGATTAAATGCAGTGTTGAGGCTGTCATTCTCAGCATCTGTGTGGATGTTAAAATCGCCCACTATAATTATCTTATCTGAGCTAAGCACTAAGTCAGACAAAAGGTCTGAAAATTCACAGAGAAACTCACAGTAACGACCAGGTGGACGATAGATAATAACAAATAAAACTGGTTTTTGGGACTTCCAATTTGGATGGACAAGACTAAGAGTCAAGCTTTCAAATGAATTAAAGCTCTGTCTGGGTTTTTGATTAATTAATAAGCTGGAATGGAAGATTGCTGCTAATCCTCCGCCTCGGCCCGTGCTACGAGCATTCTGACAGTTAGTGTGACTCGGGGGTGTTGACTCATTTAAACTAACATATTCATCCTGCTGTAACCAGGTTTCTGTAAGGCAGAATAAATCAATATGTTGATCAATTATTATATCATTTACCAACAGGGACTTAGAAGAGAGAGACCTAATGTTTAATAGAACACATTTAACTGTTTTAGTCTGTGGTGCAGTTGAAGGTGCCATATTATTTTTTCTTTTTGAATTTTTATGCTTAAATAGATTTTTGCTGGTTATTGGTGGTCTGGGAGCAGACACCGTCTCTACGGGGATGGGGTAATGAGGGAATGGCAGGGGGAGAGAAGCTGCAGAGAGGTGTGTAAGACTACAACTCTGCTTCCTGGTCCCAACCCTGGATAGTCACGGTTTGGAGGATTTAAGAAAATTGGCCAGATTTCTAGAAATGAGAGCTGCTCCATCCAAAGTGGGATGGATGCCGTCTCTCCTAACAAGACCAGGTTTTCCCCAGAAGCTTTGCCAATTATCTATGAAGCCCACCTCATTTTTTGGACACCACTCAGACAGCCAGCAATTCAAGGAGAACATGCGGCTAAACATGTCACTCCCGGTCTGATTGGGGAGGGGCCCAGAGAAAACTACAGAGTCCGACATTGTTTTTGCAAAGTTACACACCGATTCAATGTTAATTTTAGTGACCTCCGATTGGCGTAACCGGGTGTCATTACTGCCGACGTGAATTACAATCTTACCAAATTTACGCTTAGCCTTAGCCAGCAGTTTCAAATTTCCTTCAATGTCGCCTGCTCTGGCCCCTGGAAGACAAGTGACTATGGTTGCTGGTGTCGCTAACTTCACGTTTCTCAAAACAGAGTCGCCAATAACCAGAGTTTGATCCTCGGCGGGTGTGTCGTCGAGTGGGGAAAAACGGTTAGAAATGTGAACGGGTTGGCGGTGTACACGGGGCTTCTGTTTAGGGCTACGCTTCCTCCTCACAGTCACCCAGTCGGCCTGCTTTCCCGGCTGCTCGGGATCTGCCAGAGGGAAACTAACGGCGGCTAAGCTACGTTGGTCCGCACCGACTACAGGGGCCTGGCTAGCTGTAGAATTTTCCACGGTGCGGAGCCGAGTCTCCAATTCGCCCAGCCTGGCCTCCAAAGCTATGAATAAGCTACACTTATTACAAGTACCGTTACTGCTAAAGGAGGCCGAGGAATAACTAAACATTTCACACCCAGTGCAGAAAAGTGCGGGAGAGACAGGAGAAGCCGCCATGCTAAATCGGCTAAGAGCTAGTAGCTGCGCTAAGCTAGCGGATCATCTTGACTTTTTCTGATTTCTGTCTGATTAAAGTAAGTCAAAAGACATGTTCAGGGACTAGACAATTTCATGTTTCCATCCCCTGTCATATTTAAAGGAATCGAACTGTAAAAATGAAACATTTGTTAAAAATCATCCTTACAGGTAGCCTGTCCAATTAATTATGGCCTCTGAAAATGGAGGGACAGTGGATAGAAATGCTGTAATTCCTAAATGGTTAATATGATATTTTATTATGCTATATATATTATTTTATTATACTGTTCAATTTCAACTTTCATGTTCACCCAACAGCAAAGGTCATGTGACTGACAGTAAAGGTCATGTGACCAGTGGTTGTTCCTTTGATGCGTGAGCCAGTCCTTTGCTTTATTCTTTATGATGCTTTATACTTTGTCCATGTTTCATACAAAGCCAAAAATATCCAACCTCTCATTCAGTGGTCATTAAGGTGACAGAAGGAGCAAGTGAACATTTTAAACTGAGCCACAGAATGTCTCATTTTGAGGATTATGAGGTGTTGTGTTCTGTTGGTTCTGGCTCATTTGGAACATGTCAGAAAATTAAGACAAAGTCTGATGGCAAAGTAAGTAACACTTTAACTGTTTTTATATGAAAAACTAGAAGCACTCAGAGAGTGCAAACCTCCGCCAAGGCCATGGGGTCACTGACGCCATAACATCTACACGCCGTGGAATCATTGAACTTAAAAAAGTCTAACAATGATGTTTGCTTCAGTAGTAAAAAAAGTTTCATCTGCTGTGACTGGATAGCATGTATCCTTAGCGCTTGGCATCACAGTTTATTGCAACTTGCACCTTTCCCAGAAGCTACTGTCATCTGAGCACTGATATTGATATTGCATGTGCTTATAGACAAAAACAAATAGACAAAATTCAATTTACTATTCAACTAAACTGCAAATATATGAATTTTTTTTTAACATTTATGAAACACTTCTCTAAATAAATAACAGTAAATTCTGAAATAGAACTATTTTTTAAGTGTTGCATGTGCTACACAAGGCCATAGGGTCACTGACCCTAAAGAGATTCCCTCCTTGGCACAGTGATCTATTCAACTATTCAGTGTTACAACCAAAACTATGATACATACACTTTTCTTTCCTTTATATTTGACATCCTTGACCATGAAAACATACCACTAGAACTTGGAATCACTTTTATGTCTTTATTAGTTCAAAAGTTATTGTATAAAAACATTTTTTTGGTAATGGCGCTTTTTTTCTGGATCTAGCTCCATAACATTTGAAGCTACATCAAATCTGATGACACCTTACTGAATCAGTACAGATTCAGCTACAGTTTGGTGTTAGTTGTGCATCTCTAGCTTCATTTGTCACCTCACACTGACACATTTTCTATTTTCCCTATATTTTTGCATATTCTGGATCACTAGATCCAGAATCCAGATCTGATCATCACCAAACTTTGTTGTTTGATAGAACATTTGACTATGTTACACCTTAATTTTTTTAAAGGCTTTCTGCCTTGTTTTTGTGGAATTAGAAACTAGAATGTCAAAATTCCCCCTATCCCGCAATGGTGAAGAATCGTTTAAAAAATTCCTGGATCTGGATCGTGATCCGGATCACCACTAAAATTTAATCACTTGTTCCTCTTGTCATTTCCAACCACTCCACACAATTTCATCAAAATCCGTTCAAAACTTTTTGAGTTATCCTGCTGACAAACAGACAGACAAACAAACAAACTCAACCGAAAACATAACCTCCTTGGCGGAGGTAATTAACTAAACATGTGGTAGTAGATGAAGTTGTTTACTGTTTCTTAACAGTGTAACATTTTACATTTGTTCATCCAAATGTAAATTTTTCTGTCTCACATCTGAGGTCAAGTCTCTCTGACAGCAGATTGACCTTCTGTAAATAAAATGACAAAGTACTTTTTCATGTACGTATCTACAATTATGAGCAACAGACAGAATTTTCGAGTCCCATGTTTCTTGAAATAGAATATCTCCACCTAATGGACATATACCATTAATGCAGTTACACCACAATTCCTCCTGAAAATACAGATAAAATAACAGAAGGATCATTGTGGGGATTTATTTTTAATTTGAGTTTTAAGTGTCATCTTTTTCTGAGTTCTGATTAAACTAAGTCAAAAGACATGTTCAGGGACTTGAAACTTTCATGTATCCATCCCCTGCCATATTTAAAGGAATCTAACTGTAAAAGTGAAGCATTTGTTCAAAAATCATCCTTATACATAGTTTGGCCAAATTATGGGCTCTGAAAATGGAGGGACAGTGGATAGAAATGCTGTAATTCCTAAATGGTTAATATGATAATTTATTAAATTGTATATATTATGTTAGTAAACTGTTCAATTTCAACTTTCAAGTTCACCCAACAGCAAAGGTCATGTGACCAGTGGTTGCTCCTTTATGATGCGTGAGCCAGTCCTTTGCTTTATTCTTTATGATGCTTTATACTTTGTCCATGTTTCATACAAAGCCAGAATTATTCAACCTCTCATTTAGTGGTTGTGAGGTGACAGAAGGAGCAAGTGAACATTTTAAACTGAGCCACAGAATGTCTTATTTTGAGGATTATGAGGTTTTGTGTTCTGTTGGCTCTGGCTCATTTGGAACATGTCAGAAAATTAAGAGAAAGTCTGATGGCAAAGTAAGTAACACTTTAAATGTTTTTGTACAAAAAAATAGCTTAACTTGTGGTAGTAGATGAAGTTGTTTGCTGTCTAACAGTGTAACATTTTACATTTGTCCATCCAAAGCTATATGAAAAAGTAACTAAACTTCTTACGTATTATCTGTTGACTAAAAGAACCTGTGATAACAATAAATAATAAAATATTAAAGGATTATTAACTGAGTGTGAGGTCTGTATGTGTTCAGTGTTTTTCACTCAGACCTCGCTAACACTTGTTACTTACACCTTGGCCTGATATCCCCGTACAGACCGGCAAGCAAGCGTGGTTAATAATTCATTTATTATATGACTATTAAATATATATAAACACACAAACTTACAGTATCACCCGATAATGAAAGCTGCTGACGGCTCGTAGTCAGACCTGTTCACTTCACCTCCATGAAGAACTTGCTAACAGATGGTCGTTAGCTGTTAAGCTTTCAATCTGTGTGTTTTTTCTGATGCTGTTCAAATATTTATGGAGTACATTCATGTCCGACTTGGCTTTTCTAATTGTGTTTTTAGCTTTCAGGTTTTTAACAAATGCAATATGCGTTCCGGACCGATTGTCATGGTAACTGGTCTGATATGAAATATCAGACTGGAAATCAGCCAATTAGAGCACACGTAGCGTCATAGCCATATACCATTGTATTTTATTGTGCAAACTGACACACATGGTTGTGTTGAATTGTGTTAGTTTCAGATGTGTCTTTAATGAAAACCATTCTTATTTGTAGATTCTGGTGTGGAAGGTGGTGAGGTACAGGGAGATGAAGAAGGATCAACTGAAGCGTCTGCTGTCAGAGGTGAAGATCCTGATGGACCTCAGCCACCGAAATATCGTTCAGTACTTCCATCACTTTGTAGACTTGGAGCAGAAAAAGCTCTACATTGTGATGGAGCACTGTGAGGGTGGAGATCTGGACACCCTCATTGAACGCTACCAAATCAGAGGGTAAATCCATCATCCGTCATTTGTCTTAGGATGTTTCAGTCCAGCATCATTTCAGGACGGCTTTACGTCTCTTCTTTTTAGCTCTATTAACTTGCTGTCTGTTCATTCCTGCAGGATGTTTCTGTCCGAGAACTTCATCCTTCGTATTCTACTGCAGTTGGCTTCAGCACTGATGCATTGTCACAGACGGCCGGACAGAACTGTTGTGCTGCACCAGGATTTGAAACCAGCAAATGTTTTCCTGGACAAGAACCTAAACGTGAAGCTGGGTGACTTTGGTCTGGCTGAGGTCCTCCCCAGTAAGGAGCATGTCTGCACGGGTAGAGCAGGGACTCCTCTTTACATGAGTCCGGTGAGTCACTTTTCGTCTCTCTTTCTTTTAAAACAACCTTCTTGTCCTGAGAAATACCAGAGATTTACAAGTACAGGTCAATGTTGAGCACAAAGGGACCTTCCTCAGGAACAGTGGTCATTTCTACACCAGTGGATGATCTACACCTTTAAACATGGTTGTTGGTGGGGAAGTTTAGGTTCATTCAGCAGATCAAAATGTAAACCGAAGAAGGTCCAATTGTGTTCTGCGTGAAATCCGTTACTGGAGTTAGTGAGTCCAGACCAACAGTTCAGACTGACTGCTCCTAAAGTCTGGAATTTCTCTTTAGGAAAAGACAAAGCAAAAAGTCAGAATTGCAACACTAACTTTCATCATAAATGGTGAATTTTCCAGCAGAAACTGTGCAGATTATGCAAACTTTATTGTTTTGTCTGTTTTCCAGGAGAAGATCAATGAGTCACAGTATGATGAGCGATCAGACATCTGGTCTCTGGGGTGTCTGCTGTACAAGCTGTGTGCCTTCGTGTAAGTTCTGCTACTCGGATTTCAGATGATTTTCCTACTTTGTTGACAACACACTGAATAGTTTTTGCTGAATTTTCCTCTTCAGGCCTCCATTTACTGATGGACGAGGGAAAACGCTGGAAGAACGCATCAATCGTGGAACGTTCAGCAGAATCCCTGTCTACTATTCCAACTTCCTGGACTCAATCATTAGGGACATGCTGCAAGTCAATGTGAGATTCATGATATTGAAAATAAATTTGACTTTGGTTTCCATCTGCTCACTCACTTTGGGAATCTCATAAACTGCCCCAAAAAGTTATTTCTGTGCTGCATTAGTGATGGATCTTGATCTTCTGTCTTTCCAGCCCTTCAGGAGGCCGTCGGCAGCAGACATCCTCCACCAGCTGACTGAGAGATTCATCAAGGAAGAGGTGAGATCACCACGTCAGCCTGATCATCGTCTTCCTCAGTCCGTGTCTGTGCAAAACATCAGGCACAGAAAAAAAGAAGCACAGGCACCACAGAAGAAGACGGGCGCAGCCGTGAATGTGAGTGTTATCACCACCAACCAGAGAGGTTCTGTTTACAGACTGTTTGTCTGTTAGAAGGATTTCTCAAAATGTTTTGAGCCAATCTCCACAAAACCTGCTCAAAAGATTTGATCCAGTGGAAGTTCAGTAGCTTTTGAGAAAATGGGTTCCACCATTACACCCTATTTATCAATTTTTAAAAATGAAAATCAGCCTGAAAACACACAATAATTAATTGCACTTTTCTACATCACCTCCAACATTTTATACAGAATGTTTATTCATAAAACATTTTGCAAAGTGAAAATTAATTTTTTTTAAAGTTTCTGCCAGTTTTCTTCATCAACCCCAAAATATAATGTCAGTAACGCCGCCCCCCCCCCCTTTCTTTTTTTTTCAAATCTTTTTATAATTCAGGACAAACAGAAGGAAGCAAAAGCACAAATTCGTGCTCAACACCAACAACGCCCTCCGTGGAGGTGACCTCCATCGAGCCTCGCTGCTCCCCCTTCTTAAAGTGTTCCACTGATACGCCTCAGTCAGCAGAACCAACAGCACCATGAGCCTCTGTGCAGCACCATGAGCCTCTGTGCAGCACAACAACTCAATATTTTGTTGTTTGTACATAAAAATAAGTTTTCTTTTAAAAAAAAAAAAAAGCGAAGTGTGTTTTTTTTGTGTTTTTAAGGGCACCGCAGTGGTTAGCACTGTTTCATCACAGCAAAATGGTTGTGGGTTCGCTTCCCACTTGATCTTTTCTGTGTGGCATGTGCATGTTCTCCGTGTTTGTGTGGGTTCCCTCTGGGTGCTCCGGTTTCCTCCCACTTTCAAAGACATGCAGGTTGGGTGATTTGTTGAATCTTAACTGACTGTGTTTGTCCGTCTATATGTGGCCCTGTGACAGACTGGGGACTTGTCCAGAGTGTTCACCCGCCTTACACAATATGACTGCTAGAATAGGCGCCAGCTGCCCCTTGATCCTTGATTGGAGTAAGCTGGTTTAGAAAATGGATGGATGGAATTTGTTTGAGCTGTTCTTTTCAAATTTGGTGTAATGTCTGACAAACATCTTTTACATAAATACATGAAATTAAAAGATCCGTCCAGAAATGCTGAAGGCTCTGGGTGTGGAGCGACTGTCTTGGATGAGACGTCACTGTGGACTTGGAGAAGGCGTATGATCCGGTAACCCGGGAAATACTGTGGGAGGCGCTGTGGGAGTATAGACTGAGGGGGTCCTTTCTCAGGGCCATCCAATCTCTGTACTCACAAAGTGAGAGCTGTGTTCGAGTTCTCGGCAGTAAGTCGGACTCATTTCCAGTGGTCTCTGACAGAGCTGTGCCTTGTCACCAGTCTTGTTTGTGATATTCATGGACAGGATATCGAGGCGTAGTTGGGGGTGGAAATCTTCAGTTTGGTGGGCTCAGGGTCTCGTCACTGCTTTTTGCAGGTGATGTGGTCCTGCTGGCTTCATCTTGGGGTGATTTTTGATCCCACGCTGGTCTTTGACCTATACATTAGAGATATTATAAGGACTGCTTTCTTCCACTTTCGAAACATAGAAAAATTTTATCTCATGCCGTCCATCATTGATGCAGACTCTGATTCATGCATTTGTCTCTTCTTGAATGGATACTGCAATATTCTATTTTTTGGTTTACTGCAGTCCAGCATTTGGGGTCTCCAGTCGGTCAGATGCTGCTGTCAGAGGTTTTACAAGAAGCATAAAGTTTGAAATTACACAAATTTTGGCATCTCTTCACTGGCTTCCTGTCTCTGTGAGGTTGGATTTTAAGGTTCTGTTACTAACCTATAAAATTATTCATGGACTAGCACCCTACTTTAACCCTACGTACCGCCCCAGGCTCTGCATTCTCAGGGAGCAGGACTACTTTGTATCCCTAAGGTGAATAAAAAGTCTGCAGGCCCCAGAGCATTCTCTTATCATGCACCTATTTGATGATCTCCTTATGGAGATAAAACGGTCAGATTCTGTAGAGACTTTCAAGTCCAGACTTAAGATGCATCTATTGTCCCTCTCATATGGCTCACATACTGGCATAGTATGGAACTATGTTTCCTGTCCTTTTAATTCAGCTTATTAACAATGGAACAGGAGTCAACATCACTTTAATTTCTGGGTCTGTTAGTGAAGCTTGGGCCTAGCTGCCAGCAATTACCTTAGTATATTCTCTCTGCTTCCCTGTCGATTTACTGCTGGTGAACTTATACCTTAGGTATTTGTGGCCGACTGATTCTGCTCTTTTTCTGTCTGTCTGAGGCACTGAAGAGACTGTGTGAGGCTGACAGCTACACAACATAGGGAGCTGGACTGACCACAAGATGTCCTTTCAGAGATGTTTGCTGTGGGGGCTGGACTGGCAGGGGCACAGTATCTGCACACAGATTGTAGTGCTGGGACAGTCTGAGCCAGAAAGTACAGGAGTGAATTTTTGTCCCAGTCCAGCCCTGATTGTCATTATGGTCTATTTCGTGTTGAGGGGGGAGATTTCATCCATTTTGGAATAAGGCTGTAAAATAAAATGTGGAAAAAGTGAAGTGCTGTGAATACTTTCTGGATGCAGTGTGTACAGTTTATTGCTCTGAGCATAGCTGAGACAATTCAGAGAGGACTCTTTTTTATTGGGGGGGAGGGGGGCTTTAGCACTTGGAGAGGTGGATGTATTCATTTTTCCTTTAGACTGTAACAGCTGTGAAATTTTCAGAAATAAATGGTTGATTTTAGTGAACACAACAGCTGCCAGCTGCATCAAGTAGATTCGAGTTAATGTCATAGTGAGAGGCCAACGCTCGCCTCAGTCGCTGTCACGCAAAGCAACTGTGCTCCCCAAGTTTACAAAACTTTATGACTTAAAACATCTTATACTAAAAAGATAGGAAAAAAATTCCCCCCATCATATTCATGGAGTATGAAAGTATCTATAAAGAACAAAACCGTTTGGTGTACCAGGCTGTAAATATGTTTATTTACGCTCTCAAGTTGGACATTTTAAAATGGACTCCTACAGGAATGTGCTGTTTTGGAGCCAGCCTCAAAAGGCCAGCCAAGGAACTGCAACTTTCTGCATTTCTGATCGGGCTTCAACTGATGCCATCAAAGTTTACTGCTTGTAGCTAAAATTTGATACAGAACCTCACAGGAGACTCTGCTCACATGCAGAGTGACACAGTGAGGACAAGTCTGGGCTTTTAGGGAGGAGCGAATGCGTACAGGTGCGCAGAATCGATCACACAGAGCAAAAGTTGAGCTTCTTGCAAACTAAAATGTGGCACCACAAAATAAATGGACTCTAAAATGAAAGATTTTTTTTTGAATCATCATTCAATACATATATCGCACATCAGTCCACTAAAAGGACCCTGCAACAAGTAACAATCTGTGAACCAGAATGGCTTTGGTTTCCCATTGCAGATGCCCCGTCTCTACTTAGCAGAGTGCAGAGCCTGGTGTCTGATGAGGTTGCTGAGGAAAGAGAAATTCTTGCCACATTTGGCGCAATGGAACTTTTTCTCTCCGGTGTGTACGCTCTGGTGGACCTTTAGGTTGGTAGAGGTGGAGAACTGCTTCCCGCAGTGAGGACACGGGAACGGCCTTTCCCCTGTGTGGACCATCTGGTGGCGCTTCAGGCTGCAGAACTGTCCAAAGCTCTTCCCACACTGGGTGCACTGGTACGGTTTCTCCCCGGTGTGAACACGCTCGTGAATGCGTAGCTGACACTGGTGAGCGTAGCGGCGTGAGCAGAAGGTGCAGGCATACGGAAGGCACTCCTGCTGCTGCAACTGAGGCTGGACTGGACCAGACTCCCTGTTCTCACTGGTCGATTGTGGAAAAAGTCGGTTTTGATTGGAGAAGTGAGCATCGCCCTGTGGAACACCAGACCAGGGATGCTGTGTTTGCTGTTGCTGGGATTCCACAGTTCCCAAAGCAACCGCAGGATTATTAAAAGTTGAAAGATGATACCTGTGAGCTCTGTTACCATCAATCATAGTGTCAGTGGGCGGGTCAGGAATGTGAACACTCAGGATGGACTGATAGTCTGATGTGCCACCAACATTCTCCTGATCCGCGAGTCCTCCGCCACCTCCTCGTTTGGACAACAGTGCCACCATGCCGCCTTGCTCCACTTCAGGCGGAAGCGAGTGGCTGATGTTAAATGTTGACATAATGCTTTCCTGGTCTGCATCCTGGTTGGGCTTTTGTGAACCAGACGTCATCCTGCAGGTGTTTGTTCTTGTCTGACTGAAGGATGAGCTTCCTGGATGAGATCCCAGTGAGTATGTGGAACAAGACGACTGCTCCATGACTTCAGTGTGGCTGTTCTCCTGCCAGTCCTGCTGCGTTTGTGAAGAACTGCAGTTTCCTCCTGCTGTTAAGATCGCTTTGGAGCACACAAATACACAAACCCCATCAGAGAAGATTTTTTTAAGTGTCATTTCATAAGGCGGCAGCTAAGTAACTTCATTAATCGATTGTTTGGTCCATAAAAATGTTGATCAGTGTGTCTCAAAGCCCAAGATAACATTCTCAAATGTCTTTTGCCTCCAACCAATATATTCAGTTTACTGTTCAAGAAACCAGGAAATAAGATTGGAAAAAATGATCAAAACAATTGTCAATTAATTTACTAATTGATTAATTATTGCAGCTCCAGCATTAAGTTTAAATATGAATTAGCAACTACACATCAACTATAAACTGCACATGATGAATATTTGCATATTTGGTGTTTTAAGTACTTGTTGGCAATTTTCTTAATGCATTATGACAAAAAAACAATATTTACAGTTGTAAAACACACGCATACCTTCATCCAGATTTTCTTCCTTGTTCTGAGCACAGCTCATGTTTTTTGGACATCCCTGGCCCTGGAAAGAAGAGGAAAATATTCTTCTGAAATAATCCAAGAGCCCCCAAATAGTCAATATTTATTAATCAGTTGCAATGGTCTTCTTATGTTTAATTGTAATCTATAAATAGTAATATATAAAACTCACTCAATATTTAAAAATGGCTTAAAATGTATTAAAGTCTTCCAACAGTGACACTGCTAGAATCAGAAATACATCTTGTTTATTGTCTCACGGTGTGTAAATATTTAACTTGAGTCCAGCCAGAGAAGAACTGGAAATACACACATTAACCGTAAACTTGAAAAATATTTTATTAGCATATTTACAACTACAATGCGTGCACATGTGTAATATCCTTTGTGGGGACATGGCAACAAATAGGCTGTTAAGAAAATTCAACTCAAAATATAAATCACTAAAATATCACAAAAGGATTATTTACAGTGCATCTGGAAAGTATTCAAAGCCTTTCACTTTTTCCTTTCACATTTTGCTATGTTACAGCTTTATTCCAAACTTGATGAAATTCATTTGTTTTCCTCAAAATTATACACACAATACCCCATAATGACAATGTGAAATAAGTTTACTTTTAGATTTCTTGCAAATTTATTAAAAAAACAAAACAAAACACAACAAAAAACTAAGAAATCTAAGAAGAAAACCAAGAAGTATTCACAGACTTTGCCATGAAGCACAAAATTGAGCTCGGGTGCATCCTGTTTACACTAATGGTCCTTGAAATGGTTCTACAGCTTAGCTAGAGTCCACCTGGGGTAAAATCAGTTGCTTGTACATCATTTGGAAAGGCACACATCTGTCTACATATAAGGTCCCACAGTAGACAGTGCATGTCAGAGCACAAACCAGGCATGAAGTCAAAGGAATTGTCTGTAGACCTCTGAGACAGGATTGTCTCGAGGCACAAATCTGGGGAAGGTTACAGAAACATTTCTGCTGCTTTCAAGGTCCCAATGAGCACAGTGGCCTCTATCATCTGTAAATGGAAGACATCTGGATCCACCAGGACTCTTTCTAGAGCTGACCGCCCGTCTAAACTGTGATCGGGGAAAAAGGGCCTTCATCAGGGAGGTGACCAAGAACTCGATGGTCACTCTGTCGGAGTTCCAGCATTCCTCTGTGGACAACCTTCCAGAAGGACAACCATTTCTGCAGCAATCCACCAATCAAGTCTGTGTGGTAGAGTGGCCAGACAGAAGCCACTCCTTAGTAAAAGGAACATGGCAGCCCACCTGGAGTTTGCTAAAAGACACCTGAAGGACTCTCAGACCATGAGAAACAAAATTCTCTGGTCTGATAAGACAAAGATTGAACTCTTTGACTTGAATGCCAGGCGTCACATTTGGCGGAAACACCGCTGGCAGCACACCTACAGTGAAGCATGGTGGTGGCAGCATCATGCTGTGGGGATGTTTTTCAGCAGCAGGAAATGGGGGACTAGTCAGGATTGAGGGAAAGATGAATGCAGCAATGTACAGAGACATCCTGGATGAAAGCCTGCTCCAGAGCTCTCTGAACCTCAGACTGGGGTGACTGTTCATCTTTCAGCAGGACAATGACCCTAAGCACACAGCCAAGATATCAAAGGAGTGGCTTCAGGACAACTCTGTGAATGTCCTTGAGTGTCCCAGCCAGAGCTCAGACCTGAATCTGATTGCACATCTCTGGAGAGATCTGAAAATGGCTGTGCACCAACGCTCAACCTAATGGAGCTTGAGAGGTGCTGCAAAGAGGAATGGGCAATGGCCTCATAAAACAGATGCAACATCAGGAAGATATAACTCTTTGCTGATGCATTTCAGAGTACATTCCATTTGAATTTTTTTTTAAGTCTTGAAATGGGGGAAAAAAAAAAAAATTGAAAGGTGTTTGCAATTAGTATTTGACTGAGTAACAATGTCTGACCTCAGCTGATTGTATTTCTTAGACACTGGGATATAGACCATATAATACAAAAAAACAAGGTCAACTTCCAAAAAAGGATAAATACAGTAGGATCAGACCTAATGAAAAATATAATCAACAGCAACAGTAAACCATAGAAAAGGGAAGTCAACAAGACTAGGGAAAAACTGCAAATAATGGATCAAACAAGCAAAGGAGATATAAAAAGAAAAATAGGTTTACAGCTAATGAAGAATATTAAAGAACAAGGAGAGATCAAATCAAAGGTAAAACACTACATTGAAAACGTAAAAAACGTTGGAAACAGGAAAAAGGAAACCCTACCTGGACAAACAAAACAGGATGGAAGCACACAGCATCATGATGGCAAGAACAAGAATACTGGCAGTAAAATGCAACTATAGGAATAAATATGCCAATGTATCCAGTAGGTTCTGCAATACTGAGGAAGAAACCCAAAAACATATACTAGAAGAATGCCAGCAAATCAATAGGCAAGAGCACCCGAAAGTAACAACTGAGGATATCTTTGAAGAGGATACAATTAAACTAAGAGAAACTGCAAAAGCTCTTACAGAAATACCAATGTGCTGCTCCCCCCTCAAAATGGTAGGGTAACACCCAGCAGACCTGGGAACGCACACGAGACGAGACTCTACAATGGTATCCTAAACACTTCACAAATATGCATTCATCCACACACACACACACACACACACACACACACACACACACACACACACACACACACACACACACACACACGTTTAATGATCACAACTGATCGAACATTCTTTGAGTAACTCATCTATTTGCAAAAATTCTTAAAACTTCCCTCCATATTTCCTGGAAGGTCACAATGCTCACAAATACTTCATCTCACAGGTGCCACAGTCACTAGCCCCCCCTCAAAAGGTTGGGCCCAACAGGAAGCTACAATAAGCCAATTCAGCACCTCAGTCTGTGCGGTGCGTGCTGGGCCGGGTCGAAATTCATAGCTACCCAAAGCACACCATAAGCTCCGACAACAATGTAAATATTGCAGATTTTGAGTGCTGGAAAGTTGACGTTTTGACAGAATTCAGCAGGTGGAAAGCAAAAGAAATAACTTGGCTGACGCACTCACTCTACAAAATGGCAATGTAGTTTTAACTGAAGAAGACAAATGAGAGGCCATTAAAAAAAAAGAACATAAATCTTTACCGACAACTGACGCTGACAATTCCCGATCCGTTACAACTACCAGATGGTTGGGAAAACGAGACATCTGCAGCACGCAAAAGCCCCCTTGTATGTATGTAGATATTAACAGGTATGTCATACAGAAAGACAAGCAAAACTTGCATGGCTACGCAACGCACAGGTTATACAGACTGAGACTTGTCCATTTCTAGGTTTTCATATAGCCTATATTCTGTATGCCGGTAATATACACCATGTAGATATAAATATGATAAGCAGTGCACTGTACTACACATTATGAATCACCAGATCTATGCAGTAGTATACAGTAATAGAGACATTACATTAGCAAATATCTGTTGGATATGTAACAGATAAAAAGTAAAAACAGTAATTATAACTTACTAATTTAGTTCACTCAGCACATTCTTCGGGATCTTGTAATTCCATTGGAAAAGTGTGTAGGATGTACAATGAATCGCAAATGCAATGTGCAGTGGCTTGTTTCCACTCCTGTGCTGAGAAAATTTGCTGTTTCCATTTTTGCATCCCACACGAGTCATCCACGGAACAATGTGGACCTGGCATGCTGCTTTAACACTGCTTAAAACTGCTAATTTAACTTTATGGGCAAATGATAAATACATCTCTCACACACACACTCCGGTAACACAGATTCTATGCTTTGTTTACTGAAGGGGGGTACGCGTAACGTTTGACCGGAAGATCACATCCAGCAGTCACCAACTTTCTTGTATTCCAATTCTTCTCGCAAAAAAAAAAAAAAAAAAAAAAAAGTTAATCTTTTAGACGATAAAAATATCTGATAAGCTTTGCCGTTTCCAGCAGCGGCTACAAGTCGTAAAGGACACTCCCACATCACCTGATAGGTGGTTACTTTCAGGAGGTGGGGACAGACTGGTTGTCTGTCTGGGTAGTTAACATCCAGGTCACACAGTGGTTCTGTTGTGTGGTGGATGTGGTGGTGCTCATAACCTGATCTGAACAATCAGGTTTTAGCTGAGCTAAACTATTTAGTCAGATTATCTCAAAGGAAGCATGACTGCAAAACTGTTGAAGCAACAGAAGATTTTCAGTCTTATGTGACACATCTTTAATTTATTTTGTGCAACAGAGAGCTGACTGTGTGTCTTTGCTGTTTGTGGCTCACAGGAAACAGCATGTGGTTCTAAATTTTACTGTTTCCGTTTTACTTAAGAATGAAACGTAGCGGGGCACGCCCCATGACTGAGGGGTTAAGATGTGTACCACATGTTCCAGAATGTGGTTTGCCTTGTCCCCATGTTTGAATTCCAGCAGGAAAAGTCTTCACTCACCGTCTTCGAGTCCCTGTTTTCAGGTCTCTCTCACAGTCTACAGTATGAAATGCGGAAAATAAAAATGAAATGTGGCACCAGCATCATTTACAACCCATTCAAGTTAAAAAAAAATTTGTTCATTCATTTTCTCAACCCACTTATTCCAGTCATTATTATTTATTTATAGTTATTATTATTAGACTTATTCCAGATCCTAGTGGTCAATGGGAGAGAGGCATGGATCATCCTGTTTGGACAGACCATCAGTCCATCACTGGGCCACATATAGACAAACAAATTGATGCTCTCACCTACAGACAATTTAGAGTCACCAGTTCAGCTAAGCTGCATGTGTTTGGAAATGGAAGGAAACCAGAGCAGCCAGAGGGAACCTACATAAACATACGGACAACATGCAAACTCTACACACCAGGCGGGAAGCAAACATGGGACCTTCTCACTGTGAGGCAACAGTGCTAACCACCTAGCCACCGTGCCGCCCATTTCTTGTTTTACCACGAGTGAATTTGTAAACTGTAATCATGTCATCTCAAATGCATTATTTATAAAGGATATATTTAGGGTAGGATCAGGTGTTTCTGTTGCATTTTCATCTGCAAGAGGTAGAGCAGCACAATAAGAGTAACAAGTCAACTATGGTATAGGAGAGACTCTGTGTTCAGTGAGAAAAAAAACAAAAAACTGTATATACTGGGATCGGGCCAAAATGTGTTTGAACATATCAGCATATCTAGTAATGTGACATTACGCATCTATTTTCCTGTAAATTACATTGGTTTAGCTGAAAAAAAGAAAAACCAGAAAACTTTCATGTTAACACTCCTCATAAGCACAAGACCATCTACAAACAGGAGGAAGTCAGCAGTCTTACACATGTAATTTAGGCAATTATCTGGATTTATGAGTGTTTGATGAATGATGCATGTCACACTCACAAGAAAAAAAAAACAACAAAAAGCAGGTACAGATAATTTACCAAAGTGTTCTTGAAAGAGGCTGAATGACTCTTGCAGCAAGTCTAATTTGCTCCTCAGTAAGACTGGACACAACAGTTTAAGGAAGTAAAAAAAGAAAGGATCAGTCAAGATTTTAAAGTCAATGAATCAATACAGTGCCAAAAAGACTTCTGTAGGCAACACTTTCATTTCATCAATCCTCGGTCGGAGCACTGAACTCTGAGTGTGACAGTTCCACTCTGTGATTTGTATTCTTTTGGTGCCTCTTCAGGTTGCTGGGATGGGAAAAGCGTCGGTTGCACACCAAACATGTGAAGGGCCTTTCGCCTGTATGAACATTTCTGTGGATTTCCAGTTGACTCGGACACACAAAGCTTTTTCCGCACACCTGACAGGTGTAGGGCTTCTGCCTCCTGTGCCTCGCCATGTGTTTCTGAAGTTCAGATTCCAGCGAGAAGCGCTTGGTGCAGCTGGTGCACCTATATGGCCGCTCCATAGTCACGGCACGGAGGAAAGCCGCATGCATACCTTTTGAATTTCCAGGTCTTTGATCAAAATGTGAAAATGGTTTCTGGGAGTTCCGATGAGACTGAGTGAGACGACCAGGCAGTGGAACGTGAGAAGAGCTGGGCTGGTAGAGGGGTTTGTCTTTAGTTTCAGAGTCCTCGTACGCGGTGCTGTAGTTGGGAGTCATCAGGGTAACAGATGTTCCAGGTGTCCCATCCTGGGGGAGAATCACACACTCTGCCTGGGATGTCAAATTGACTTGCACGGAATTCTTCTCTGCTGGTTGAAGCTGAGCAGGCTGAATAATGGAAGGTGTAAAGTTTTCATGTCCATCTCGCCCGCTGCCTGCTTCCTTGTTTGTTTGGTCTAAAACTATTCTGTTTGACCACTGGCACTCCTCGTCTTCCCTCTCTGAACTCAGCCCATCAATTTTGACGGTCACCTCTGACACAGAGAACTGCGTATGGTGGCTGCCGTTAGCATTATAACCGACCTCGCTGTTGGCTACAGGCACTTTATTATCTTCATCTTTCTTATTTTTTGGTACATCATCACAGCAAAGTGATGTGACATCCCAGTGTGGCGCCACGTCTCCACACTGTCTCATGTCAACGCTTACATCCAGTAGCTGATTCTCCCCTGCTCTTATGCCTCCATCTCTTAAATCCAACTTGGAATTGTGGGTATTGCCTGATTCAGGTGAGTTGATGACAACAAGGGTGATGATGTTGGATCCACTGACCTCCGTTTCACTGTGACCTCTGGCCGCTCGGGTGTCGCCAGCGTCCTCTGACCCAGGAGCAAGCGGTACAACAGTCTCCTCGTGTCCTCTGGTGCTAATGCAGCCATCTACTGCTGGCTCATGAATGATGCCGCTGCTTTCTACTGCTCCCTCCACCTTGACAATCAGGAGCTCGTCATCCTCAGGCTCTGCCAACTGATTATTAGGAAGAGATTTCTGGATGAATAATTCATTCAGAAAAATGCCAAATCTTTTTGTTGTAAGAAAATGCGACATTATTGTGCTGCAGATAATTTTGGGCACAGAATAAAACGTTCAATTATATGTAACAGTAATTGCTCATTAAATATCACAGAATAAATTATTCAGATTCTCAAATCCCAAAAAAGAACCACTTCTAATCAATATTCGAGACCAAAATCAACTTGATCTGAAATTAGGAACACCCTTAAATACATACAGAAAAAAAATGATGCCTTGTTAATTTGATGTGACTTGCTGTGCTGTAGTTTATAACTTTGGACTGAAAGTAATTGGGGGGGAGGGGGGGGGTTTACTCAGTTGTGCAAAATAAAAATGTTCTATGTATGAACACTGTAATAAGATTTCATGTTCATACATTCAACTGCAAGTTAATCTTATTTTTTCTACCTCTGTTTTGGTGGTGGTGACAACCTCCTGATCAGGGTCCTGGTCCAGATTAATTGGCTGGGTCTTCTGCAGAGGCCGCTGAGGTTCTGGGCTGCGATTGAGAAACCTGGGTCTGCTCAGTTGATTGGGGCCTGAGGGAAGAGAGTATGAAGGGAATGATGACCCACTCACTTGAATATAACAATGAAATAATTTGCAAATCATCATGTTGCTTTTATGTACATTTTACATGGCAACCCAACTTTTGGAGTTTTTCTTCAGTATTTCTTTCCCAGAAAAACATGTGAACATTTTTAAGTCAAGACTAAATGAAATTTGGCCACACATAACATGAAGTATCTTGGGATTGTGCTGCCTGCAATGAAATCAAAGTAAGAGACTGCGTTTTATTTTATCATTAATTTGCATTTAACCATACCATCCCAACAGTTTCTGATTTGATGTAACAGTCTAGCTGCTGGTTTGAAGTTTTGCTGGTGAAGAATTATGAAGAAGACTTCCTTCATTATTCTATTCCCTTTGTGGCAGCAAAACAGTCCGCGAGCATGATGCTACCAACACGCTTAACAGCTGGAATAATGTTCTTGGGGTTGAATGTCTCACCTTTACGCCTCCAAACATATCTCTGTCATTGTTTTTTTTTTTCTTTGTCCATTCAGCTCAGAATGCACCGGGGCTCCAGAACCATGGACACTGTTAGTAAGCAACACTGAGGCGCTTCAGTCATATACATTTTTTTTAAATCAACCTCCCAGAACACATTTTACATCATTGCTAATAGCAGCAATATGATCTTATCTCAGTGGCTAGCATGCTTTTGCAGGTTTTAGTTGACACAGGTCATGCATATGTGTGTTCTCTGCTCTCCATTATATATATCATTTGCTGTACTGTAGTTTTTGAAGTGTCTTTAATTCAGGACACAGTTCCTCCTTGCCATAAATGCACTGTACAATATTGATTTTATGGCAGGAAAAAAAATAACAGTTCCTGGGGACTGAGCTTTGCACATCACCACAGTGCTTTGCATCACACTGCAACAGAAATCTATATTATTTCAATATCAATACTCAACTAATAATGCCTGATGCCACATTTTCTGTAAGCTGTACAATCAGAGAAGTGTGCGTGTGTGCACAAGTGTAGATGTGAATTATGTGGTTTGCAGAAGTTTGCAGGTTAAGTCACACCCACAGTAACTTTGTACCAGATTATGTATGAACCAAGTACAACGTGCCAGAGTTAAATTATACTTTTTTATAGGAGTTAATTATAGTTTATAAGCAGTGTAACTGGTGTGATTATTGATCAGGGCTAAAATTAGTTTAAGATTATTAGCAGCAGTACAAAGGCCTTTTCTTTTCTGTATTTCTTCTGCTTTTAAAACCACATTCAATATGTTCTAACAGGTGGTTCATCTCTGCTCTTTCCAAAACATGGCTGTTGCGATTATTTTTTTATGCTTGTAGTTGGATTTAGGTTAATGTTCATGTAGTGTTCTCACTGTGAAACAGGGCTGCAAGTTAACTATTATTTTCCACAACCAATTAATCAGCAGATTATTTCCTCAATTGTTAGAGTTCTCATTAGGTCTGTAAAATGTAAAAAAAAAATAAACAGTTGAAATATGTTAATCAATGTTATCCAGAGCCCAAGATGATAATTTCAAATATCTTGTTTTGTCCACAGCCCAAAGATATTCACTTTACTGCCAGACAGGAGTAAAGCAGCAGGTAAAATAAACCAGAAAATATTCAAAATTAAGAAGCGGAATTTAGATTTTTTTTAAACTACTCAAAATCAATTCCCAGTGTAGGAAAATGCATTAAAAAGTCATCTGCATAATGATTTTTACTCTGAAGGTCTGTATTTGACTATCTCAACTGTCATCATCGAGACATTTATGGTTTACTGTAGGCATGAAAAGACTTAAGGTTTAAAATCGTGAGCAAATTTTACTTGTCTACCAGGTAAGACTTGACACGCGGTATGACAGGAGTCTGAAACTGTCACAATGAAATTATTCTGCACATAACACTTCCTGAATGTAGTTACAGTTTAGTGTTAGGGTTAACACGATTAACGTTATCAGTGAAAATCTAGTAGTGTTCGAGGATAATCTCAGCACATAACACCGGGTTAACTCCTGTTGCCGCAGATGTGACTGGACTCGCAACCTTGCAAATCATGCAGGAGTGGTCATAAATCTTCATTACATCCTGCAAGTTTGAGTTTCAAACTTTGGATAACTTGACCTAAGCTCACTTCACTTCCACACATCTCAATTTTGTCAATGAGCAGACCTGTCTACTTTTTATACTCCTTTTGTTGTGGTTTTTCATACAAAATAAAATCTATTTCATATGTGCCACATTTGTAAACAACTTTCTGCCATTTCCTTTTCACCATTTAAAGCACATTCAGAAATGAAAACCAAGTTACTACAACCCCTGGCAAAAATGATGGAATCACCGGCCTCGGAGGATGTTCATTCTGTTGTTTAATTTTGTAGAAAAAAAAGCAGATCACAGACATGACACAAAACTAAAGTCATTTCAAATGGCAACTTTCTGGGTTTAAGAAACACTACAAGAAATCAAGAAAAAAAGATTGTGGCAGTCAGTACGGTTACTTTTTTAGACCAAGCAGAGGAAAAAAATATGGACTCACTCAATTCTGAGGAATACAAGTAAATTATGGAATCACCCTGTAAATTTCCATCCCCAAAACTATCACCTGCATCAAATCACATCTGCTCGTTGACACTGACCCTATGTCATGAAATTGACCCTATGTGTCTTTTTGCAAGGAATGTTTTCAGTTTTTGCTCTATGGCAAGATGCATTATCATCTTGAAAAATGATTTCATCATCCCCAAACATCAGAAAAGTGTCCAAAATATCAATGTAAACTTGTGCATTTATTGATGATGTAATGACAGCCATCTCCCCAGTGCCTTTACCTGACCATTGTTTTTTTCTGTTTAGGTGTTAATGATGGCTTTCGTTTAGCTTTTCTGTATGTAAATCCCATTTCCTTTAGGTGGTTTCTTACAGTTCAGTCACAGACGTTGACTCCAGTTTTCTCCCATTCGTTCCTCATTTGTTCTGTTGTGCACTTTCGATTTTTGAGACATATTGCTTTAAGTTTTCTGTCTTGACGCTTTGATGTCTTCCTTGGTCTACCAGTATGTTTGCCTTTAACAACCTTCCCATGTTGTTTGTATTTGGTCCAGAGTTTAGACACAGCTGACTGTGAACAACCAACATCTTTTGCAACACTGCGTGATGATTTACCCTCTTTTAAGAGTTTGATAATCCTCTCCTTTGTTTCAATTGACATCTCTCGTGTTGGAGCCATGATTCATGTCAGTCCACTTGGTGCAACAGCTCTCCAAGGTGTGATCACTCCTTTTTAGATGCAGACTAATGAGCAGATCTGTTTTGATGCAGGTGTTAGTTTTGGGGATGAAAATTTACAGGGTGATTCCATAATTTATTCCTCAGAATTGAGTGAGTTCATATTTTTTTTCCCTCTGCTTGGTCTAAAAAGGTAACCGTTACTGACTGCCACAATCTTTTTTTTCCTGATTTCTTATAGTGTTTCTTAAAGCCAGACAGTTGCCATTTGAAATGACTTTACTTTTGTGTCATGTCTGTGATCTGCTTTTTTCCTACACAATTAAACAACTGAATGAACATCCTCCGAGGCCGGTGATTCCATAATTATTGCCAGGGGTTGTAGTAGTAGCTTTACACATAGTGATTTGCCTTCTGCAGTACTTAGAAATAAGGACAAGCAAAACTGTCTCCAACAGCAAAGTGCACAGCAGTTGCACCACTGAGAAAAGTTTCACTTTTCAAAAGCACGAAATAAAAATAATTAATTCCCAGGCATTGAAGTTCAGACTTGAGAACACTTCAGGCCCCAAAAACTCAGCATAGTCCCTGACGTTTGTGACACTCCAGCTGTTTTCACACATATTTTAACGTGTTAACTTTGTGCTGCCTTCACGTACCGGTCGGTGGTTCCCTGCTATGCCGATTGAGGAGGCGCACTCCGGGGAAGCGGCTGCCGCCGGAGCCGTCGGATCCCCTGGTTCTCTCAGCTCGGTACCTGGCGACCTGCAAATCTAGCAGTTTGATTTTTCGCCGGAGGAACTCGTTCTCCTTCTGGCTCCGAGACATTTCCAGCTGGACTACGGCGTAGCCGTCATCCACTACTTTGCAAATTTCAGCGACGGCGGCGTTAGCGAGCACCTCCATGATGGAGGCAATCTGAGAATGGAAGTCCACGGCGGACGACATTGTTCGACAACAGAGCTTTGAGCTAAAAACACGGACCGGTCTTTTTTTTTTAAACAAAGTAACAACTATTAAAAAAAACACACACAAACAAACGCGATGCTATCTGAAATACATAACTGTGTCTAAGAACAAGAGGAAGATAACACTAGTCTTTGTCTTTTTTCTTCTTCGTGGTTTACGGCGGATGGAAAACAAAATTACCAGAATTGTGCGCTGCCGCCACCTACAGTTCTCAGACCAGTCCTGCAGACGACGAGGCGCAAACTTGTACCAACAATCATTTAAGTTGCCTGTCATACGTGATAAAGATGCGTTGAAAATGGTGCACTTATGTGCACGTTACATCTGAACAATTTTTGTTTGCATGTAAAAGCTGAGTTAAAAGCCAAACGTTGGCACTGCCGTGACAGTGGTGACGTCTTGTTGCTGTAGCTAGCACTGCCCTCTGGCGGTCATCTATAGAACCGCTGTTACATAGGTAGCTCGTTTTCTGCAACCTGGACGTCGCTTGTACTTTATGACCCGACACCGCCATCTGGTGTCCTTAATGAATAAATGAAAAATGAAAAATCATCTCAAATTAAATAAATAAAAAAAAGCCCACAACTTTGAATTTTATCATGTTTACAAAAAGAAAAAACAAAACAAAACAAAAACAACAACAAAAAGCAATAACCAAAGCATGTTATTCAATGGTTTTTCTTTGAATATTATTTACATGACAGGCTTACGCATGTACACGAGCAAAAACTCACAATGGAAAAAAGCTACATTTAATCTCACACAAACATCCAGTTAGCATAATGATAATGTATTTGTTTTGTACAATGCAACTGGCAAAGGCTAAAGCAAACAAGAATATAAAGACTCTGTAAACAGTTTAAGTAAATTCAAGTATCTGTCTTGAGGTTTTGTGAAGGTTTTAGTCCCACAGACAGAGTTATAGCAACACTGAATGAAACCAAAAGCTGTAAATGATGTAGTGTGGTTAGCAAACAACAGGAGAAGCTCTAGCTGGTAAAATGACAGAAAATGCAATGAATACAATACAAAATCACATCTCTTATAAATGCCCACTTTTTAAGAAACTTCAGCACAATCAATGGAAATCTTTCCATGTATAAAGTGATATCCAGCTTAACAGCCTGAAGCACCTTCTTACTGCTCCCAGGAACAAATGTGCAACAGGCAGAAAAACAAACAAACAACAACAGGAAGGATGTGCACAAAAACAGTTCCTCTGGAAATTACAGCTGATGACATCTTGACCATTTGTAAGGAAAAGTAAAACATGTGAAGCAGTTCTGGATTTTGTGGCTTAACTACAAAAGAGTAATTTCACCATATTTTACCCTCCTCGATATGAAACTCACAACTTCTACGTTACAGTTTGTCAAAATTATCTCCAACTTCCTACAATAAAAAAAAAAAATAAATAAAAATAATGACGTGCGCTTTTGTCACCTCTTGTAGTACCTTATTTACTAAATAAGTCAGGACCGCTTTGTCATGTGTAAGAAAGAAGCAGCAGCTTGTCTGTGGTATGATCTGCAGACTATTCTACATTAGCAGTGGTTAGGCTTACTCTAATCAAAACGGCAGTTAGGAAATGTGTGGCCACAAATGTATAAAACACAGTTGCTTATAACAACACTGTAGGGTTCAACAGTCTCTTTTCTTTACATGTTAAATTAAGGTGGTCAGTTTAAAAAAAATATCTATATACAATACAGGCTGGTCCTGCCCAGGCTCCAGCCCCTCGTGACCCTTAATTGGAGAAAGCGGGTATAGAAACTGAATGAATGAATATAAGTTGTAGCCAGTTGCTGGTCTCAGATGTTCCCAGAACACACCTGAAACAGCCCCCTTAGACAGGAGTAGCACTGTAACCTCCCAATCCAGAGCACCAAAAAGACTAGGATGGAAATTTAAGACCACAAGCCACAGAAAAAAGATAATAGAGTTTTTGTTCCTGAATGGCTTAAAACAAAACAAAAAGCAGTACATGTTCATTTAGAAGAAGCCCCATTAGAATTAGCCACATTTAAAAAATATCCGGAGTGAAATGTAGGACTGTATTCTCAGAACTCTGAATTAGTGCATTTCTTTGGCGAATGGGTTCCGTTTGAGACACAGTTTCATCAACAGACCATAGAGATCGATAGAAGAACGAGAGGACGGACTTCTCGTGTGACCGTGTGCCATCATGGAATGGGGTAACTTACAGCGCGTCAGCACAACTAGAATAGCATTTAGCAATGCTGAAACCAACTCAACTGGTGAGTTTACCTGTTTATCGTTGTCCTACACAGAGCATTTGTTTATTTATCTGGCTCTATAGTGTTTGCGAGCCTCTGTGCTGTCATGGAAATGACGTTTAACTGTGCGTGCTAGTTATTTTAACCAGAGAAAAGCTGGTGGAAAAAACACCCCATCTTTCCTCATTTTAACTTTTTTTTTAAGAATAGAAAGATAAACTGCACCATTAGGACGCGTATGCTGATCAGTACTTGTATCTATTTCTATGCAACAGACTTAATCAGGCTTGATTTATTCTGATGCTTCTTCACTTTATTCCCATGACATTTCGCCACTACCAAAGACTGCCGACAATCGAGATTAGAACATATATTGTTACTATATGCAATGCTACACTTAGCTGTGAATTTGATGTCAATCAAAATAATTGACTCTGATGAATCTAGATACTTTTTTTGAGTGTTTGTAAAGTTTGCTTGGCTCCTCTGTGTATGTAGGGAATAGTGAGCATACGAAATGCTCCGTATTGAGCAGCCTTCTCAAGTAAAAAAAAGCATTATAGGAGAACACACTGGATTTGTCTCCCGTGTTTAATCAACTGCAGACCACCAGACATCCACCAGTCTCTGATCTTTGTCTCCGCCCCGCCGGTCCGCTCAGCAGACAGTGAGGGGCTGAGGCTCACTCTCACGCCGCTGGTTCTTCTTCAGGAGCTGAATACGATTGTGGCAATAAAACTTGATGGCTCGCCAGTCACGGTGGTTGTCGACGAGCAGGGGGCACTGCTGTAGGCAGCGCTCGCAGTCAGCCTTGGCGGGAACACGAAGCTCAGTGATGTTCTGGGTCAGGTGTTCTTCCACCGCTGCACGTTCTGCCTCTGACCAAGGACGCTTCAGGACACCTCGCTTTCCTGTGTGAGAGGGAGCAGAACCCGAGTAAACAGACGATACATTTTACACTGACTAATTTAGAAACACACAACATCCAAAATGTTAGTAAACCAGCCATCCTGATGTTACAGGCAAATTCAACAATCACAACTGCATTTTCACATGAAAAACTAAAATACAGTGCATCCGGAAAGTATTCACAGCGTTTCATTTTTTCTACATATTGTTATGTTACAGCCTTATTCCAAAATGGAGTAAATTAAACGTTTCCCTCAAAATTCTACTCACAACACCCCATAATGACAACATGAAAAAAGTTTTTTATTTGATATATATATATATATATATATATATATATATATATGAACAACCAAGAAATCACATGTACATAAGTATTCATACCCTTTGCTCAATACTTTGTGTATGCACTGTTGGCAGCAATTACAGCCTCAAGTCTTCTAGACTATGATGCCACAAGCTCAGTGGACCTGATTGCTCAGGGGAGTTGGTAAGGTAAGACTTTACTCCTGTGAAGCATCATGAGGCAGCTTTGTTGTGATTTGGTGCTGTATAAATATAATAAATTGAAAGCCGTGCAAGGTTATCCAATTTTGCGAGACTATGACCAAGAAGGCTTGGAGAGGATGCGATGACAGGTTAGTGATTTCAGTGGGAGAGCGGTGCGGTGGACATAGAACTTTGAAACAACACTGCTAGCTGTTAGCGATGTCAAAGGTTACTGACTGACTGTTTTTAGACAAATGAGATAATCGAGAAACACAAATATGATAATGGAAACTGATTGTTTAAGACCATAATGCTGAATTTGTGCAACTTGAAAATATCAAAGCTTACAAAGCTACAGTATGTGAAGCCAGAAGCAGCGTCAGACAGCAACTGTATTGTCTGTGGCTGATGTGGGCCAAATGAGGAAAAGTAAAATCAGCAGGATGCCGCTGTGTTACAAGGTAAGTCGGCTTCTTCCTTGTTTCACTCGAGGTCGCCACAGCAGATCATAGGGGGATCTGCGTAGTTGATTTGGCACAGGTTTTACACTGGATGCCATAACACAACTACACATGACATGACAGTGCACCGCCCCTTTGGCAACTTGGATGTTAGCATTTAAAAGAACATCGTTAAGGGTTTGTGAGTGTTCAGCAAGGAATGTGTGTGTGTGTGTGTGTGTGTGTGTGTGTTGAAGTGGACGGGGGGTTGTCTTGTGAAAATCCATTATATAACAGGCCACTGTGTTAAATGTCCATTTAATGGGTTTGTTTTTCACTGTGTTGACTATATATATATATATATATATATATATATATATATATATATATATATATATATATATATATATATATATATATATATATATATACAGTAATGTTCAGAATAATAGTAGTGCTATGTGACTAAAAAGATTAATCCAGGTTTTGAGTATATTTCTTATTGTTACATGGGAAACACAAATCCAACAAGACCAAGCATTCATGATATGCACACTCTTAAGGCTATGAAATTGGGCTATTAGTAAAAAAAAGTAGAAAAGGGGGTGTTCACAATAATAGTAGCATCTGCTGTTGACGCTACAAACTCAAAACTATTATGTTCAAACTGCTTTTTTAGCAATCCTGTGAATCACTAAACTAGTATTTAGTTGTATAACCAGTTTTTCATGATTTCTTCACATCTGCGAGGCATTAATTTTGTTGGTTTGGAACCAAGATTTTGCTCATTTACTAGTGTGCTTGGGGTCATTGTCTTGTTGAAACACCCATTTCAAGGGCATGCTCTCTTCAGCATAAGGCAGCATGACCTCTTCAAGTATTTTGACATATCCAAACTGATCCATGATACCTGGTATGCGATATATAGGCCCAACACCATAGTAGGAGAAACATGCCCATATCATGATGCTTGCACCACCATGCTTCACTGTCTTCACTGTGAACTGTGGCTTGAATTCAGAGTTTGGGGTCATCTCACAAACTGTCTGTGGCCCTTGGACCCAAAAAGAACAATTTTACTCTCATCAGTCCACAAAATATTCCTCCATTTCTCTTTAGGCCAGTTGATGTGTTCTTTGGCAAATTGTAACCTCTTCTGCACGTCTTTTATTTAACAGAGGGACTTTGCGGGGATTCTTGCAAATAAACTGGCTTCACACAGGTGTCTTCTAAAGGGGCTTTCACAATGGCGTATTCGTAGAGCTGCTCATTGCAGCGTTTTGTTTCATTTAAATATGCCCGAAATACGCGCGTACTCAGCCTATAACAGTGTTCGTTCATACTTGCAGCTGCGTGTGTTCGCTTTTTAATATGTGCACACAGTCGCGTGTGCCATGCCGCACCAGTTTCAGTGCTATTTTCTGCCTCTGTGGAAGTGTGCTCTGTTCTCTACTGCATGGTGTGGTGTGGCTCAAAAACAGAGTCATTTAACATTATTATTATTATTTATTTTTTTATGCAGCGAGTGCACGTTTATTTTAAAGAGTCACAGCACTTTTCAGCTTTGATCAGACTGATCGATCAGGGCGTTTGATGAGCACACCGACATGCAGCGAGTGCGCGTTTATTTTAAAGAGTCACAGCTCTGATTAGACACACAGAGAGAGAGAGTGAGTGAGGGAGAGCACGCGCGTGCGCGAGAGAGCACTTTTATTTTATTTTAGTTTAAGGAGTCTGATAGAGGAGAGAGAGCGGTTTTATTTTAAGGAGACTCAGACTATTCAAAATAAAACCACTCTCTCCTCAATCTCATCTCTCATCAGACGCCTCTCTGTGACAGAGAGAGAGCTTTTATGAAACGATGCGACACAGTGAAACAGTCCTCATATAATGAGTCCTGTATGATAAAGTGAAGCAACGATCTTGCAGTATTTATAGCTCCAGAAGAACAACAGGGAGATGTGAAGTGGCGCACAGTACCGTGTTGCAGCGTGGGCGGGCTCACAATAGCGGACAGTAGCACGGCGCTGCGTGCTCTCGCTTGAAGGCTCCATGCTGTGCTGTACACCGAAGAAAATTAAACAGGTTTAATTTCTTCCATCCTACGCACGTAGCTCTCAACATACTGCTGCGTATTGAGAAAAAACTCCTCATGAAGTGGGCGGAGAGCTGCTCATTACAGCGTAGACGATACGCTGTAATGAGAAGCTCTACCAATACGCCACTGTGAAAGCCCCTTAACTGTCACAGCACCTACAGGTAACTCCAGACTGTCTTTGATCATCCTGGAGCTGATCAATGGGTGAGCCTTTGCCATTCTGTTTATTCTTCTATCCATTTTGATGGTTGTTTTCCATTTTCTTCCACACGTCTCTGGTTTTTTTTTGTCCATTTTAAAGCATTGGAGATCATTGTAGATGAACAGCCTATAATTTTTTGCACCTGCGTATAAGTTTTCCCCTCTCCAATCAACTTTTTAATCAAACTACGCTGTTCTTCTGAACAATGTCTTGAACGTCCCATTTTCCTCAGGCTTTCAAAGAGAAAAGCATGTTCAACAGGTGCTGGCTTCATCCTTAAATAGGGGACACCTGATTCACACCTGTTTGTTCCACAAAACTGACAAACTCACTGACTGAATGCCACACTACTATTGTGAACACCCCCTTTTCTACTTTTTTTTTTACTTATAGCCCAATTTCATAGCCTTAAGAGTGTGCATATCATGAATGCTTGGTCTTGTTGGATTTGTGAGAATCTACTGAATCTACTGGTACCTTGTTTCCCATCTAACAATAAGAAATATACTCAAAACCCAAAATCTTTTGGGCCATGTTTTGTTCTTGTTCCACTAAAAAAAAAATAAAAGATCTGTGCCAAATTTTATTGTAATCGGACATTGTTTAGGGGTCCCCCAAAAAGCAACAATTTTCCCCAAACAAGCAATGTTGGAATTCCAGTAATTCCAGTAATGTTTTCCTCTGGGTGACCAATCAAATACCACTTTTTGCAATTAGAAGCCATCACATGTACCTGTAAAAGAAAAATAATGGCATCAGAGTTTTCTCCTGTTAGGGTGACGTTCCCTTGCCGGCAGAGGGAGAGGAAAATGTGTCACTCTGGGGGACCTCTAAATCTTATCTGATTGATTTCAAATTTGGTCTGCACCTATAAAACCCCAAGTGGAACAAAAACAACATGTAGCCCAAAGTTTCTCACAACTTTTATTTTTGTGATTTTTTTTTTTTTCTGGATGTTTGCATTGTAACTTTTGTGTTGCTATCTTTAGCAATGTTCAACTGAGTGGTGGCAGGATGCTGGGACGACGATGCCCGCTGGAAACTGGAGGCGTGCCGAGTCTGGATCAAAGTGGAGCCTTGATGAGACAAGCAAAGTCTGATGAGATACAGTAGTTCAGATTAGGAGGGACAGCAAATTTACACGTTAATTAGCATTTACCACAGGACTAGACTCAGGGGTCATGAGCACCTAAATTGGAACAATGACGAGCAACCAACTGCCCCCTCCCCCCAAACATGACCACTGCTGCTCCCCCCCACCATGCTATCCCACCTCATGGCCCAGTCACACCACAACTGATCAAGGAAACGTATGAGGAGCTGACACGATCAGTCCTTCCTTGTCAGCTGATGTCTGTCAAGTTAGTCAAAAAGTTAGAATCACTTTGAAGTTTCATTGTGTTAAAGTAACATGTTTTAAAACATGAATACACTGTGTCTCAAGCAATTTACTGAATAAAAATATAAACCAGCCTGTTAGCTTCCTGTAATCAAACTTCTCATTTTTTCCACATTAATAATTACAGCTTTTAATTTTTGTTGATCATTGTTCGTTAAGTTTCATTGTTTTATTTAGATTTTTTAACCTTTGTTCATTGGAGGAGTTTGAAATGTTCTCACTTGCTTTGTATTACATTTTACAAATACTAGTGCAGTGTCGTATGAAGTCTGTATTCCTATAGAAAATTGGGAGCTTAAGTAGATTTTTCATGGATGGTTGTATGAGGCTGTGTTTGAAGGTGGGATGTACAAAGAGATGTACTTACATGCAAATACAGTTATTTTAAGAAAAAGGTTGACATTCATCCAACATGGTCAGACACATAGAGCTATAGGAAGGAATAAACACAGTGTACATGAAGCACAAACATATGGATGTGAATACAGTAGTTATTGACAATGTGAGTCAGGAACATTTAGGTTTGTTGTGAAATGTGTAGATTGATTGATAACTATTGTGTTTTCATATATTTTGGCTTTTAGCAAGGACAGTGTAGGGAGTTGAACCTCTATCCACTACTGGAGCATTTTGCTTTTTTGGCCATTGGGGAAAAGCGAAAACAGTAATGCAATAGCTTGATTTTTGAAAGTGGTTTGAAGGCTCAATCTGGTTAGATTTCTTTTTTGAGGTAAAGTAAAGGGTATGTATGGTGGAATATTGTAAACAGTATGAATTTGTTTAGGTGAGCCGCAGACAGTTCGGCAAAGGCAGTTGTTTAGGCTACATTTTAATGGACTTCTTACCAACATGGATGTGCACGTGTTGGCATGTTGTTGCAAAATTGGTTAACTTTAAGAGTGATGTCACTTGTAATGCCGACTCTCTGTGCTGACTAAAGTTTACTTCTCACATTCATATACAGACGTATTTCTGCAATACTTCACTTCCATTTGGCATGCTTGGCAAGCTGCTTTGCTTTTGTCAAGCTCATCTTTGTCGTTGCTGTTTATGAACCCAAAATGGTGGCAGAAAGTAGCTTTAAGTGTTTCGGGAGTTTTCCTGCTAGTGTCGACATAGAATGCCATTACTATATCAGGTTTGTTGTCCATTCAGTATGTGAGAGGTGAAGTGGCTGCAGAGTGGCAGAAGGCTTCTGGGCTTACGACTGAAAAGTGTTTCTCTGCTGTAGCTTACAGTTGTATAGGTGGCGGAAGTGTAGGACAGAGATCCCATGGAGGGCGTCATCTTGGAAGTACTAATGTTACATTGTTAATCAAAATAAAGGTTTTAAAAATTAATCCCCAAAATTTTCATAATAAAGGATGCACATCATCGTGCCATGCGCAAGCCATATCTGAAAGATGAGGGCGATCTGACAACCAGTCAGGGAAATATGCGAGCCACATACATACACACACATGGATGCATCTTGCTTTATAGATAGATGCTTAACCTGTAAACCTAAACAAATGTAATGGGGCTGACCTGAGCCTCTCCTGTGGTGAGGAGGCGGCAGATGAAGTGGTTGAGAAGGAGGACAAGGATCAGTGGACAGCTGGACATTTCTGAGTTTCTTAGGTCGTCCGACGCGCCCATTGTTCTTGCCTTTGCGGACATACAGCAGGGTAGGAGTAGGGTTTGGAGCAGGGGCAGGTGCTACAGGCTTCTCCTTCACTTGCTCCCCTTCAGACTCTCCCTCTGAATATGAGTCTGCAGAGTTTCCTGACAGAACTGAAAGGACAGAGGGGAAAGAAAAGTTGTGGGAAAAAACAAGAGAGCAGCAATACAGGAGTATACTGTTAATCCTTTTGAAAAAAAAGAAGACAACTGTGTGACTCCATAAAGGGAAACATGATAGAGCTAATCTTGGACAACAGTTGCACTCATTCATTGCTCACTCCATCCATCCATCCATCCATCCATCCATCCATCCAGATAGATAAATAGATAGATACTTTATTGATCCCAGAGGGAAATTCAAGGAATTTCAGGGAAATCCATCCATCCATCCATCCATCCATCCATCCATCCATCCATCCATCCATCCATCCATCCATCCATCCATCCATCCATCCATCCATCCATCCATCCATCCATCCATCCATCCATCTTACCATCCAATTCCAAGCAGATGTGGTTCAGGCTCATTCCTCTGAACAGAACTCCATCTCTTTCTCCACATAGTACCACTCGGCCCACTCTTCCCATCAGACCTGGGTCTTGGCCAATTCCAGTACAGTCCTGCGTCACATGGTACTCCCTCTCCAGGAAGTGTTCCAGCCTCTCCACAGCACTGCTTCCTGGCTGCACAGGCTCCTCTCCTTCTCCCAGAAGGAGTAGCTGAGTGAGAATAGCTACCTGCCGGCGAACCCTGGCCTGGGTCAGGGCACGAGGATTGCGGATACCACTGGAACGGGCAAGACTGCGGAGGAGGTCAGTACCTCGCAGTGGTGTGGCAGGAGAATGGTAGGGCCTGGCAAAGACATAAGGGTTTGCAGGGTCAACACCAACATCATGCCGTGCCTGCAGGAGGAGCTCCAGGCAGGGCTCACAGTGAGGGGGAAGGATGAGGGGCTGGACACGCCCACGTTTACCCTGGACCCCAACTCTAGGGAGGTGGGGAAGCACAAGGCGTTCAAATGGTGACAGAGAGGCCTCCATTGGGGTGAATGTAGGTGGAGCCCCAGGTGAGACTGGAACAGGGAAATGAGGAGCAATACGAGCACGGTATTCAGTAATGGACAGCTTGGAGACCTCGCATTCACGTCGTCGGTTGTATAAGATGAGGAGCGCCAGGCTGGAGTGGCAGAGAAGTCGCCAGGCTTCAGCAGACTGCAACTGCCGCGATAGAGACAAGAAGGCAGAGTGTTGCAGTCGACGAAGGTAAAGCACCAGAGAGGACAAGGATGAGAGAAGGGGCAGCATGTGGTGGCACCCCGAACTACTGAAAAGAGACAAAAAGCAATTACTTTTATTCTTTGTGTTTAATTTACCTTATCAGACTTTAATTTAAAACACACACACGTACGCAATCTGCAACCACAAATGTTTAACAGAGACCATCACTGCATTCCAAAGTACAGCAGATAATACAGTTACTGTAAATTTGGCTTAGTGCTTTCACAATATTAATCATGTTGTCATCTTAAATCAGTAGTTAATGTGCACTGGTTTTCTAACTCAAGAATTAAGAATCTGCAACAGTATGAGGTCACATATTTTCAGAGCTTGTCCTGTCTGTTAAACTGGAAGCCATAATTTTAAGTACAGACAATTTAACTGCTGAATGCCATTTTGTTTTAAAGTTACTGCCTCATTAATATTGTAGGCAGAACAGGCTGAGTATGAGCGACCCTCTCATCCCAATTCCTGACATAGTTCAGGCTTCTGTGGTTTCGGGGCAATTCAACAATACATTATTATACAATACTATTATATTGCAAAATTTAAGGACATTAATCAGTAAAAAGAACAAAGTAAAGGAGCATCAGAATGTTAGCTGCTAAATTTTAGTGGGATGTGTTTTCAAATGACAGTATATATTCTAAATTAACAGCATATTCTATTCATTCCATTTGCTCTCATCCTCTTTGCACATTTTTTTTCCAGATACAGTCTATATATATATATATATATATATATATATATATATATATATATATATATATATATATATATATATATATATATATATAATAGACTTTCCATAAAGACATATTAGAGAATATGAGTTTAATTCTGGTGTGTCACAGCTGTACACAAACAAGATCTTCATTTGAATGAACAAATGAATGAATAAATAAAGAGAATGAGGTACATGTTACTAATCTGTACATTTAGAATATAGATTTGTACTTGATTATCCACTGATTTTCATGTTTTCATCTCACAAATGTGAACAGGTTTAAGTTTACCTCAACAAATCTTTTTCCCTATCTTCTGTCCCACTTTCATCTTCTACCTCCAACAGGCCATCTTCCTCTTCCTCCTCCTCTTTTTCCTTTGGTAGTTCTATATTTTTGGCTAATTGACTGCTGAAGGACTGAGGGTGCACCGCCTCATGAGTCGCTTTGTCTTTTGGTTTCCTTACCTCCGCTACCTCCAAAACTTCATCATTTTCCTCTGGTCTGTCTTTCTTTAGTCTCCTCGCTCCTCCCTTCTTGGATGTAGTCACACCCACAGGAGGTGGGCTTTTCTTTAAGACAGACACTGGCACTGCGTTCTGTCCTCGTGGAGGAGTCAACACAGGTGGTGCAGAGTTCCTTCTAGAGGAGGCAGGGGAATGGTTGGCTTTTGAGAGAGCGGACAGGGACATGGACAGATCCTGGACACCAGTCTGCATCGCTTCCACAATGTGGTTATGTGCTGCTGTAGTGTGTGAGGAATCTGAAAGCTGCTGAGTGGGTACATGTGCTACGGCAGGGTATGTGTTCTGTGCATGCAGCCGAGGCATCTGTGTGTAGTATTCTACGAGAGCCGAACAAACATCAGGTTGGTGAGCGTGGTGTTTGTCTAAGTGGCGGCCCAGGGAACGGAAATGGCGATGACAGCAGTTGCAGGTTTGGCGCATAGAGTCTACGGGCACTCTTCCTCTGGAGCCATTTGTGTCACTGTTGCCTGTGGTGTTGGGGTTGACTGAATCTGGAGTTTTAAACCCAGGCTTAGATAAAAAAGAGGAGCAGAGAGGGGAGGACTGCGATGGAGGGTGGGATGAGTCCAATGGGTGGTTGGGATCAGAAACGCTGGCAGGGGATACTGGCGGTGGTTGAGCTAGTGGTGTTCGTTGGGGGGTCTTCTTCTTTGAAGGACAGTTGTGCCATTTCTTACGCTGGCGTAGTGCACGCCCACGAGGGCTGGAGTTGTCTTCATTTCCAGCATCTGAGTCACTTGCTTCAGAGTGAGAGATGGGTGAAGATGACGGAGAAAGGGACCAAGAGGGTGTGACAATGTCTTGCTGTGGCTGGTGGGCTGTCAGAGAGAGAGGCTCCTCCTCCTGGAAGAGGACAGTGACAAAAAACTCACTAGGGCATCGTGAAAACACACCTTCAGCTTTAGCACAACAGATAAAAAGAATGCAGAGTTTTTTCAGAAATTGGTTCAAACACGAGAGCACACTTACAAAAAGACCAATAATGACCAATTATTGACAGACTGGCCATCAATGCAGTAGTGTAGATCTTTATCATGACTATGCAGTTGCAGGCATATCTGTGCAAACTATACTTGTGTGCTTTCCTTGTGTCTCTCGTGTGACTGCATAAAAATCTACATATTGTACATTTGCTTCTGTGTTGTTTTTATTTATGCATTTCCTTCATAGCCGAAAGATCAGTGGGATATCTAGCTGGGCTTCCAATATCTAGACTTGGGTTCGATTCTCGGTCACTCTACCAGTTTGTGTCCTTTGACAAAACACTTCATCAGCATTGTCCCTCTAAACAGGTGCTGGCCTTGGCTGGGGAAGTAACCTGTGCAGGGTTTGGGTTCCACCCAGAGGGAGTAATACACTGTCATCTGCTTCACTCTACGGAATCAAGAGATAAGCCCAGGCACCACTGGACCTCGGGTCTGTATAGAAATGACTTCATCAATACTCAGTTGGTAATCAGCTCTGTGGTGAACTCAGCAGCAGCACTGGCTGCCTGCTTGTTCCACTGGCACCATGAATATCCTGGGTTTTCGTGTATCCCATAATCCCTTGCGCGCCAGAGAGTCGCTGCAGTCAAAACAACATAGAGAATCCACATGATGACAATTGTAAATGAATATTATACTACAAAAATGTATTTTTTTATGCTTTTCATCACGTTAATAAGAGACTGCATGCATGATACCCTGAAAACTTGCTAAAACAATTATAACTAATAATCCGTGTCTGCTACGTTTAATCTGCATGGAATTTAATAAACGCAAACCGAATTTCAGACATATTATATATATTAGTCTGGAACAAAGAGGACAAACAGTGTTGTAAAAAACAATAATCAAGACGTTAAAGAGCAAAGTTCACTTTCCCCCAGAACGACATGATCAGGAAGCGAGCGTAGCTCACAGCAACTCCCACTGAAAATAACGGAGAGGCAGCCTGTGATTCTCCCATGTTTACATAAAACAAACGCAATAACAATGTCTATAAACCCAGAGAATATATTCATGAGAGTTTTAGGCACAATATAAAAATAGTTTTATGTTGCGATGTTAATGCTAATCTTAAAGTGCAGCGTGATCAGAGCGGCTCAATGCACTTCTCAATGTTACTGAGATCTTGCAGCACGGCGACCTCTCCGAGGTTTTGCGGGATTTGAAAGCTGAAAAGGGCGGATGAAATAAACTGTTTTTGTGACTCAGGTTTAATTTATTCAATACCGATCAATTTTAAAAAATGCTTTGATTGGGCCTGATTCCAATGGTTTCGATTGCCTTCGCACATCCCTAGTCTGTAAGTACCTTCATCAAAATTGAGAATAACTTATAAAAGTATTCAGTTTCGATTTAAAGAAAGTAATATACATATATGAAGGCAAATATGTGTCAAAATGAGAGCACTTGTACACTTGATGAGAGAACGTGTGCAGCAAAAATCTGTACTTCTATGTTAACATTTTCATTTCTATTAAATATTCACACACACGTAAGCATAATTTGAAGTCAGTGGACAAAAAACATAAGAACTTGTAGAAAAAAATCTGAACTTGTACATTGTCATTTTCAGAAAAATATTCACAAACCTGTGAGAAAAAATATTCACAAATATGTACATTATGAAGTACATAAATATAATGACAGGTGCAGAATTAAATTCAAGTTTTACTTGTCAATATATTTTTTTTTTATCTTGAATGCATTTCCCCAGTACAACCACAGGTCAGTGATTACAACCTCTCCAATGACTTCCTGTAAATTCAAATATGTTAGCGCCTTGACTTTTGACACAGATTTGCTGATAAATATGTGTCAAAAAGCGCTGCACTTACAGAATGTGGGGGAAGGGGCCGGGGTGTTGGTAAACTAATCACAAATCAGGAGATGAAGCAGCTCCTTCTATAGCTCTCCTCCTCTGCTCAGTGTTGCCAGATTGTACAGTTTCACATCCAGTTGGGAGGTTTTGAATTTTATTTTGCATATAAAAATAGAATTGGGCAGGTGAGCACAATTTGGGCTGGTTTGGGATCAGTTTTGCTTTTTAAAAAAATACCTTTTGACACAAATATGAAACAAAACTAAAGACTGCTCAGATTCCTTCCAATTAATATACAGAAGAGCATCTTCATATCCTGCTGCAGTTGAGTGAAGCACCCCCCAAGTCCCTCCACCTCACCCAACTCACCCCAGTACCATCACATGGTCTTTTAGCCTGTTCTGTAATGTTAAGATCTCTCACACATGTACTACTATTGGTCTGTAAATTCCAATAATTATGAAGTAGTCATTAGTCATTGTGCATGGAAATAATTATTGAAAATCTTGAGTAATTTAACTTCTATGCATAAAAGTATGCTTTTGTGTTTGTGTGTAAAGTGTGCTCTAACTGTGTTTGTGCAAACAGAAAGAAGTCCTGTTATATTCTAATTAACTAGCTTCACATGACAAGCAGTGTTTGGTAAATTTCTCTGACTGAGCTGCTGGTGCTTCACAGGCTTATCAGTATGCTACATAATGCCAATAAATGGAATTGCTGCAGTAAGATGTCAATAGATGTGGTAATCGGCTGTTGCAGTTTGTTGCTGTAGGATTTTTATGACAGACAAACGGAAGTAACTGTGGCAATTAAAATACTGAACAAAAATATCAATCTAATATTTTGAGTGGTTTGTGTGCAATTTCCTGTTATTTGAACACCTTTTAGGTGACTTAAAATTAAGTTTATATGTGAATATTTTATACAAATGAAAATTTTTGTGACACATAATTACCAGAAATGTATAGTAATCAGTTTGCATAGTCACTTTGCACAACATGGTTTTTAAGAAAAAAAATGTATTTTTTAATGTTTATTTTCTGGGTTTCACCTTGTGAAATTAATTACAACCTTTTGAAGGTTACTTGTACACATTTACAAAACAGATGTGGCCTTTTTTTTAAACCCTTACCTTTTTAATGTTGTTATTCTCAGTATCAGAGTTTGACTCATGTTGCACAGGAGATGCAGGACTCCGGAAACCCTGAGAACGAAATACAACAGCGCCATTAAAACAGCCTCAATTCTGCTCATTAATGTTTGTAATCACAATCATCCTCAGCTGTCATTCAAGAGCAAGAACACGCTCCTTCACAGTCGGTCATGAGCAGTGGTGGGCACAGTTCCGATAATCCGATAACCGATAATTAACGAAGATAATGTTTTCATTATCGGATTATCTTTTCAGATAACTTTGAAAACCATTATCGGACTAATTATCTTCCGATAAATTTTTGTCTGAAAATTTTTAGACCGTTAACGTGGTAAACAAAGCTAAACCGCTACAAACTCTTTGCTTTGTGGCTTCTCTCAGCTGCATTTGTGCTGGAAGCCTTGTAGTAAACTGGAGCTTCCAGCAGGGGGCAGGGCACTCAAAGACAGAAGTGCTGACTCATTGATTGGGTCTGTCATCGCCTTTGATGCTACTCAAAATCAGCTTGTTAGTAGTTGCAATACTGGAATTTATCGGTTATCGGTATCTGTAACTTCTGATAAATTTTTGGGTGGTTTATCGTTTTAACTTTATCAAAGATAACTTTTCAGTTATCTGATTATCTGTTATCGAAGTAAATTTTTTGGTTATCTGTGTCCACCACTGGTAATTAGTACACATTTTGATTCAGACTTGAAAATCTCCCACTAACAATCCAAAGAAACAAAGTACTAAAAGATACACTTTCAAACATGTTATGAAATATGCAGCTGATAATCAAACTACATTGTAAATTCAGTATAAATTAATCTACCAATCAGAGAATGGTTTGAAAGTAAGCTTTTTGTAATCAAAACAAATGACATATGTGTGAATGACATATGTATGGTTGCCAATCATTTTCTAAAAGCTAAACGCTGTTTGTATGTATCTCTATACGTATACACAAACAAATATTCTCACATCCTGACCTTCACAAGTTTAAGGGATTATTTTAAGATTTTTTTTTTTTTAAAGTCAAAGGTGAAAATACAGTTCCTTTAAAGCTTATGTAATTATTGATGTAATGTGTGGGTTTTTCAAAGTTCATATGAAAAGGTGATCATAAATATAGTAATCTAGATTGGACTACTGCAATGCTTTATTTTCTGGTTTATCACAGTCCAGCATTACGGGTCTCCAACTGGTTCAAAATGCTGCTGCCAGACTTTTGACAGGAAGCAGTAAGTTTGACCACATTACACCCATTTTAGCATCTCTTCACTGGGTTCCTGTCTCTGTGAGATCAGATTTTAAGGTTCTGCTACTAACCTCCAAAACTGTTCACGGGCTGGCACCTCCCTACTTAGCTGACCTAATTAAACCCTACGTACCGGCCCAGGCTCTGCGTTCTCAGGGTGCAGGACTACTTTGTGTCTGTAGGATGACTAAAAAGTCTGTGGGTCACAGAGCTTTCTCTTGTCATGCTCCTGTTCTGTGGAACGATCTCCCAACGTCAATAAAACAGTCAAGTTCTATAGAGCCTTTCAAGTCCAGACTTAAGATGCGCTTATTTTCCCTTTCATATGGCTAGTATATTGGCATAGTATGTTACTATGCTTTCTACCCTTTTAAATCCATTTTACTAGTAAACAGAGTGGGCCGTGGCCTCAACTTTATCTAAAGTTTGGGTCTTTTAGTGAAGCTTAGGGCTTGTGGCCGGCGATCACCTTAGTATTTGTTCTGTTTTTCGTGGTGCTTAATGCTGACAAATTATACTGTATTTGTTGTCTTTCTGCCACCTGATTCTGTTATTTTCTCTCTGTTTGAGGTGTGGCTCCATCCAGAAGTGGGAGTCTTCTTCTTCTTCTTCTACAGGCCTCCCATCCTGTGCACCAGCACTGACTCCCAAAATTTCCTGTATATTTGTATTGTCAATTATGTCTGTAGCATGGCCCAAGAGTCTGATCTGCTTGAGGTTACTTCCTCAAATCATCAGAGGGAGTTTTTACTTACCACTGTAGCCTGTGTGTTTGCTCTTGGGGTTGGTAAGGTTAGACCTTACTTGTGTGAAGGGCCTTGAGGCAACTTTGTGATTTGGCGTGATATAAATTAAATAAACTGAAATTGAATAATTTATATAACACCTAAATAGATTCTTGTTATTTGATTGTATGTCATGTGATACTGATTATTTGTCCCATTGTACAGAAAAATGGTCCACTGCATTTAAAATGCATGAAAAATACATCCATACTTTTTAACGAAAACATTAAATGACAATGATCTACTTAAGCCTGGTTCACACGACAGAATTTTAAAATTATCTTTAGGTTTCCAAAACCTGAGAGACCACACACGTAAAGATAAAAAATCATACATCGAACAGTTTTGGTCGTACAGTGTGTAGTGTTCAGCCACATGGTAAGGACAACACCACCACACACGAACAGATTTCACACATGAACATTCCCAGCTCAGACAGGAAATCTCGCAAAATCTCTCGAGATTAAACGTGACTTCAGAGTAAACAAACAGAGATACTTTGTGGACTATTTAAAACAGAGGGGAAAAAACCAATACAAAAACAAAAGGCGTTCTTTAGTGGAGACAGCGCGACCACCAGACTTTCTGGTAAGTCAGAACAGCTGTTTTGATTTTATTTTCTGCTCCGTACGTCCGTCACCTCGCTTTCTGATTGGCTACACGTCACATTCAGCAGGCTGCATGCTCATTTGTGGTTGGAGGACACAACACACACTGTGATATCGGGCCAAAAAAATCCAACATGTTGAATATCCCCGATTTGCGATCGGAGCGCTCCTGATGTCCTTCCGAGCAGATCAGAGCTCTCTTAACACACTACACACGACAGGAATATCTGATCAGATTATCTTTATCGCCATCACGATTGTCGGGGCGTCCTTAAGATTGTCAGAAGGGGAAGATCAGGTCCGATATCGGCCTAATTATCCTGCCTTGTGAACCAGGCATTAGGCATCATATAAAACAAATAATGAATGTATCCATCCAACAAGGCTTCAACCTTGAATGGAACATTCCATTTTGCCACTGCACACTTGAACATTCATAATTAGTATGATGGTGTACACATGTTGTTTGCGTGCTTTATTTGGCACTGACCAGGTTTTCTCCCCACTCTGTCAGGCTGTAGTCCACCGTGATCTCCTCGCCCTTGATGATGTCTCGGATAGCGATGACCACCAGTCGCACTTGAGTTCCACAGTGGACCTCTCGGATGCGACAGTTAGGGGAGGGAGGGACGGAATCGGCTGTTCTGGCCGGAACAGAAGCTATTTGGGCAGATGGAGCTGTACATGCAGTGGACAGGGAAGGAGCCTGAGCTGAAACCGCTGCGGCAGGAGCAGGGGCAGGAATTGGTGTTGGAGTTGGAGCTGTAGATACAGGTGGAGCTGATGCAGAGGCTGTGAGAGAGCTGGTCTGGAATCCAGTAGAAACTTTGCCCTCAGCCTGCTCTGATGGGCCACTGAGAGGGGAAAAGAGTGAGAGAGTGGGGCTAAAACTCACTTTTTTAACAAAACAACATGTGTTACTGATCTGTTCCTCTTCTGTAACCATTGACGTTCCATTTTCTTGCATGCATAGGAAAGATTTACTTGAGTTTGAGAGGATTGATCTATTGAGAGAACAGATCCTATTTATTGTGTTTTTATATCATGGCTGATATCGGTGTTTGAGTGTAAGTACGTATGTGAGACGTATCACTGATCTGCACCAGTTGGAAAAGCTATAGAAATGCAGTTGATTTAACATATCAACAGGATGATGAGCCTTATACAACTGCTCAAAGTACATAACAGGCCCAATTGCACAGTACAGCAGAGGCATCTGTCAGAACTGAGCCATTGCCAGCCATGAGTGCAATCCGATTGTTAAGCTCTGACATAATGCATTGTGATAAATCTATTTCCGGGTCCAAAGACCTGCAAGTTTACAATTAAAGTTACGTCTGTATGATCCTTTTAAGGATCTACAGTTCAAGTTTAGTTTATGTTTACAGTGTGTGCAAACCTCTGTCCTTCCCTTCTCCGCCTCCGTTAACCGCATTTGTCTGTTTCTAAGGTAAGAACACTTAATAAAACTTTTTTCTTTTACTTTATATATTTTATTATGCACAGGTAAAATATACATGTCTGTTTGTTAATAAAAAAATATTTTTCCATAATTTAAAGTGATTTGGGGACATTTTACAAGGCTAGAACGGATTAAAATTATTTTAGTTATTTTCAAAGGGGGAAATTCGTTTGGAATATGAGCAGATTGGCTTACGAGCTTGGTCATGGAACAAATTAAACTTGTAAATCAAGGTTCCACTGTACTACTAAAATGTAATTTTTTATGCTTTTCATCACATTAATAAGAGACTGCATCCATGAGACCCTGAAAACTTGCTGAAACAAATATTACCAATGATCCATGTCTGCTAGGTTTAACCTGCGTGGAATTTAATAAACGCAAACTGAATTTCAGACATCTTATATACATATTACTCTGGAACAAAGAGGACAAACAGTGTTATAAAGGACAATAAACAGGACGTTAAAGTGCAAACTTCACTTTCCCACTGAATGACATGAACAGGAAGCGATCACAGCTCACAGCAACTCCTGTTGAAAATAACGGAGAAATGACCTGAGCTTCTGGCATTTTTACATAAAACAAATACAATAACAATGTCTAAAAACCCAGTTAATATATCCAGGAGAGTTTTAGGCACAATATACAAAGTTTTATGTTGCGATGTTAATGCTGTTGTCCGTGTGCAACGGTTTAAGTGCAGCCTGATCACAGCATATCAGTGCAGTTCTCAATGTTAATGACAGCACACCTTTTCTGTTTGGACCCGGAAGTTGAAAATCACGATGCGTTACATCACACTTAACAACCGGATGAGGTGATGTGTAAGTTTTGAGGAAGGAAGTGTTTTAATTCACCTGATCACAGATTTCTCGAACAAACGCCTCCTTGTCTACCCTCAGGGCTGTCACAGCCCATTTTCTCAATTCCCTACACAGCCTGTAATTTCTAATAAGCCATGCACTAAGACTTCTCTGGGTGGTATTCAGACCATCTTCATCCACCCGGTTGTAAATGGGTACCAGCCTTTGCTAGGAAAGTTGGCTGCACTGGGCCGGCATCCCGTCACTTAGGGAAACTGAATGACACTTGCAATCCTGCCACAGTACCCTGTACCATGTCCTACACAAAAATGTATAATGGTCATCCTAGGGTGACTGCTATAACCAGGTAGGGGTCAGTGAAGGATTACACCTGGGTTAGCATTTAAAAATGCTCCAATCATATTGAAATCTACACCACATTATTTGTCTGGTCATATGGATTACATAAATGTCTAGTTTTTGGACTATTTTTGACCGAATGTTATGGAGTTATCCTATCTAAAATGCGTCCAACGTGTGTGGCTTGTTGACTGTGTGTTTGCAGGGCCAAACCATATATGGGCAAAAGGTGGAGCATGGGTGAGACTGTGTATGACCTGGACAGGAGAAATGATGGCAGAACACAACCCCATCTTAAGAATTACCCACAAGCTTACTGAACAGGCTAACCTTTTTTTGGATGGTTATTAAATCACATTTTGGGGGGCTGACTGGTGGCTCTCGTAATTGTTTTGCTGTGGTGTGGGAATTAAAAATTATGACCCGCTTATTTCCTCAGAAATCATGGATTAACTGGACCTAATGTCATCAAGCTACTAATAACTGCTAAAATGTTAACAATGTTAGCATCCAAAATTACACCACATGACAATTTCACTTGATGCAAATACTGGTGCACACACATCTTAGATGATCCATTACAAGATTTAACCCCACAAAGAGCCATATTATTACAGATATTTGTAATAAAATGCTCAAAAAAGACAGACACAATCCACCACAGCAGCTGCAGCTAGTAGCCTCTGACTGACTGCAGCTATGATATCAGTTCAGCAACAACACAAGTTGTCACTTAAAGAACATGTCATTTAACGCCCCGGTTAGCAACACAACATCAAAGTATTCATGACTGTAAGTCTATCTTTGCACTTGCATTAATAAGTAATGGTCGCTGATGTATTTTTATTGCTAATTAGCCCTATTGCTTGGCGAGTCAGCAGGTGGATTTCCGGAAAATATCTTACTCTGCATTTTTCGCTGTTTCTTGGCGTGTGACGTACATTTTAGCAAATGCAGAAATATCTCGATGGCCGTCAGACAGACTGAAACGAACACTGCTACGTCTGATAACGAAGCTTCTGAGCTTTTATTGGAAAGTGATGGCTGGGAGTTACATAGGATGTACAGAGAGGAGAAGACACACTTCAACCTGAAATTCTTCATTTTTTGAATCTGTCAGATTTTGGATCCTAATGTGTGTTGACTCTGCTGCCTGTGCCACAGGCCGCTATTTTACTTTTGCTGTGAATGCGTATGTGGAACGTCTCCACGATGCTGTTTTTACAGGCTGCCTGAACATGCAGATGTATTTCTTACATTGGAAAAAAGTCTGAATACATTATTTTCAGGAGATAATGGTCTTTCTATTTAACAGTCCAGAATCATGAGAGAACTTTGTGAGGAGCTGACGGCGGAGCTGCTGTGGGACCACGCCAAAATAAGAGAGATGATTGGAGAAAGAGCCGCTTTTGGAAGTGACCAAGAGAGTCCAGCAGGGGTGGCACATGGTCAGAGGGCTGGGCACACCTGTCAGCACCAGCTGGGATTATCCTTTTTCTTCCTCTTTTTCTTCTAAAGCAGGACCATAATGGCAAAAAAGCTCATGTTGGCGGCCGTGGTCAGCCCCCGCGCACAGAGGTGGGCTTAAACACAGCAGAGCTGTGGAGGACATCTGTCCACACGTGGATGGCGTGGACCTGGACATGGTTCTCCAGCTGGCAATCACGCGCCATTAATGTGTGATGGTGCCAGCCAGGACCTCTTTGATGGCATGGACCTGGACATTATTCTTTGGCTGTCGATCGCGCAGCATCTGTGCATGATGGTACCAGTCAGGATCTCTTTGATGGAGTGGACATGGACATTATTCTCCAGTTGGCAATTGTGGATGATCCGTGCGTAATGACTTATTTGATGGTGTAGACTTTATGTATTTAAACTTGGAAATCATTCTACAAGTAGGTCGGTGCCCTGTTCATTTTTTTTTTTCCTTTTGCATTTTGTTCTCCTCAGTGGCGCTGGTAGGCTTTGTTATTTTTATTTTACTTTGAGAGAGCCTGTCGGATTTTGGATCTTGATGTGTAGTGTCTGTAGTGGAGCAAAACGCTGCTTTAACCCCATTATAGCTACCGCCGTGAACATACATGTGGGAACTCTCCAGTGTTTTTCAGGCTGCTTGATCACACCGATGTATTTGTTAGATTTTTCACAGTTACATCAATGACAACACTTATGTGCATGCACAAAGCTGAGTCTCTAGCAGCGACTGCTTTTAAAAGGTTGCATTCATGATTAATGGACATGCACTAAGTCTTCTCACAGTGGAGAGCGGCTGCTGCTTTTACCATGACTGCATCAAAATTAACAGCTATCACTGAAAAACCGAGTCATCATAACATGACATGACACTTATGTAAACTTTGCAATTAATCTGCAGCTCCATTCTATACATTCCATTCAACAGCACACTGGGACGTTTCCTCAAAGCTACCTAAATGCTGTCAGAAACACTCAGAAAAATGACTACTCACAAGCACTCTGGTTATGGCAGTCTCCGTAGCTGTCTGTTGCGAATGCCGTATACTTTGAGACCAGTCATGGAAGTGCACACAGTCCTGGTGTATCATTGGATGGTCACTAACAGCCTAAAACTAAGTTGTTATGATTTCTGTGCGACATGTCCTTTAAATCGGCCACATCACTAATGTGTTAGGATAAAAGTGCTTAGCTGCATAGCGAGCATAATGATAATATCTGAAAAACAATAAACACATGTATATTTAAAGTATACCACTGGCTTTGATGTTAGATGTATTTTGATCTAAGTTGTTTTTATTTCTTCAACTTGCTTTAGCAGAGTATTGTGCAACAGTATTTTCAAAAACAATTAGAGTAACCATTGTTTTCCCACAAAAAAAGACAGCACCCAGTATTTTTTTTTAAACATTTCATTCTCTGAATAATGTAATATGGTCACTACACTTAATTTTTTTAAATATTTTATATTATGCATTTTAGGGCAGCACGGTGGCTTAGTGGTCAGCACTGCTGCCTCACAGCAAGAAGGTTGTGGGTTCAATTCCCGTGGCCTTTCTGTGTGGAGTTTGCATGTTCTCCTGGGTTTCCCCAGGTGCTCCGGTTTCCTCCCACATCCAAAGACATGCGGGTTAGGTGGATTGGAGTCTTTAAAATTGTCCGTAGGTGTGTGTCTGTGTTTGTTTGTCTGTTTGTGGCCCTGCAACAGACTGGCGTCCTGTCCTGGGTGTACCCCACCTCGCTCTCTATGACTGCTGGGATAGGCTCCAGCCCCCCGCGACCCTTAATTGGACTAAGCGGTAGAAGGTGGATGGATGGATGGATGGATTATGCATTTTAACCAACAGGTATTTCTACTTGTCGGGTAAAAACAGCAAAAATACTGACATAAAGGTCAATTTCAGTTTTTACAGTGGTCAAAGGTTAAAGTTGCTCCACTTTTGGTAAAAAGTGGCGCAAATTATTGGTTGATCTAATATGATTAATAAATGGAATAATTTTGACTGTGCTGAATGCTTGGTTGACAAAGTAATGGTCATACAAGATCAGCCTGACATATCCTGTAAGATGGTAACAAAGCATGACAGATGGCAACAATAATGACTTGGATTTATAGAGTGCTTTTCAAGACACCCACACTGTTCTTTTTTAAAACCATATTAGCTCAACCAATAATTTGGATAACTCTTTACCACAGTTGGAGCAACTTTACATTTTGAACCCTGTACAAACTGAAACTGGCCTTTGTCAACATAATTGTTTTAGGGTTTTGTTTTGTTTTTTGCTTCTTTGTTTGTTTTTCTCCATAACATTCAGTCATAGATAGTCCAAACTAAACCTTTTTATTATCTTTAAAAACTGCTAAATATTGTAATATACAGTAGTGTTCAGAATAATAGTAGTGCTATGTGACTAAAAAGATTAATCCAGGTTTTGAGTATATTTCTTATTGTTACATGGGGAACAAGGTACCAGTAGATTCAGTAGATTCTCACAAATCCAACAAGACCAAGCATTCATGATATGCACACTCTTAAGGCTATGAAATTGGGTTATTAGTAAAAAAAAAAAAGTAGAAAAGGGGGTGTTCACAATAATAGTAGAATCTGCTGTTGATGCTACAAACTCAAAACTATTATGTTCAAACTGCTTTTTTAGTAATCCTGTGAATCACTAAACTAGTATTTAGTTGTATAACCAGTTTTTCATGATTTCTGCACATCTGTGAGATATTAATTTTGTTGGTTTGGAACCAAGATTTTGCTCATTTGCTAGTGTGCTTGGGGTCATTGTCTTGTTGAAACACCCATTTCAAGGGCATGTCCTCTTCAGCATAAGGCAACATGACCTCTTCAAGTATTCTGACATATCCAAACTAATCCATGATACCTGGTATGCGATATATAAGCCCAACACCATAGTAGGAGAAACATGCCCATATCACGATGTTGCACCACCATGCTTCACTGTCTTCACTGTGAACTGTGGCTTGAATTCAGAGTTTGGGGGTCGCCTCACAAACTGTCTGCGGGCCGCCTCACAAACTGTCTGCGGGCCTTGGACCCAAAAAGAACAATTTTACTCTCATCAGTCAACAAAATATTCCTCCATTTCTCTTTAGGCCAGTTGATGTGTTCTTTGGCAAATTGTAACCTCTTCTGCACGTCTTTTATTTAACAGAGGGACTTTGCAGGGGATTCTTGCAAATAAATTAGCTTCACACAGGTGTCTTCTAACTGTCACAGCAGGTAATTCCAGACTGTCTTTGATCATCCTGGAGCTGATCAATGGGTGAGTCTTTGCCATTCTGGTTATTCTTCTAGCCATTTTGATGATTGTTTTCCATTTTCTTCCATGCGTCTCTGTTTTTTTTTTTTTTGTCCATTTTAAAGCATTGGAGATCATTGTAGATGAACAGCCTATAATTTTTTGCACCTGCGTATAAGTTTTCCCCTCTCCAATCAACTTTTTAATCAAACTATCCTGTTCTTCTGAACAATGTCTTGAATGTCCCATTTTCCTCAGGCTTTCAGAGAGAAAAGCATGTTCAACAGGTGCTGGCTTCATCCTTAAATAGGGGACACCTGATTCACACCTGTTTGTTCCACAAAACTGACAAACTCACTGACTGAATGCCACACTATTATTACTGTGAACACCCCCTTTCTACTTTTTTTTTTACTAACAGCCCAATTTCATAGCCTTAAGAGTGTGCATATCTTGAATGCTTGGTCTTGTTATGTGTCGGACGCAGCTCGGAGAACCGACCAGCGTTTGAAAGACCCAGTATGAAATAAGCAGAGCACGGTACAAAGGCTAACTGAATTTAATACATAACAGTGATACATAAAAAACAAAGTGCGGTCTGGCGTGGTGCGCTCCCAGCAGCGCTAACGGTCCGGAGCCAGAAGCTGTTCAGACTCAAGGACCCCGCCGACACCCCCCAGGTGGCCGCAACAAACCGAGTCTGTGAAAGAAGGAACCATTATGTGAGTCCACACTCTACACACAGAGAGAACACTTAAAGGTGTACAAACAGCAAACACTTCCTGGCTTGATTACTAATCAACTTCCCAACCTGCAGGCATGGAACATCCAGTTCACAAAACTCCACTGCAGTGGAAGTCGATACATGACTAACATACAGCTCAATATCATAAAGGTGTGAGGGACACCACATTTACTGACTGTATAAATGTTAGTCACAAAATCTAACACACCTCAGGAAGTGTGCTGACGAGCGTGAGACCTCACCCCCTCCTCTTTCACAGACCGTGCATCAAACCTGGACGTTCTCTGCATCCATTGATGATGAGATGGCTCCCGAGACGACGATCTCACCCGTCTGGTCACAAGGTCGAGTCTCTGGCAAATACACACTGTGCACTCCAGTCTTAAATGCCACCATGTTCCAATCCATGCAGATGCACCACAGCTGTGAGTCCTGATGAGCCGCAGGTGATCAGCCTCAGGTGATCAGGGTGAGGTCCTGATAAACTCAGCAACACAGCCACTCAGTTCCAAATGCAAACCACCTGGAAGGAGAAGCAAAGGACAGAAACAAAAGGCAGCCAGGCCCCCCCAGCCATATAACAGGTCTTGTTGGATTTGTGAGAATCTACTGAATCTACTGGTACCTTGTTTCCCATGTAACAATAAGAAATATACTCAAAACCTGGATTATCTTTTTAGTCACATAGCACTACTATTATTCTGAACACTACTGTACTTTTCAATATTGTGGAATCATTTTTAAATGCTGACTCCGTTGTAACCATTCACTGACTCCTACCTGGCTAAAGCTGGCAACCTACACTTTTGTACAGGCCATGGTTTACTGAAGCTGGATTGTGTTGTTCAGACCCCTAAGTGGTACCAAAAACCTAGTTGGCCCATGGATTTGATGGACCTTGGGACCTGTACATGAGTTCCATCTTACTTCAAGCCATGATTGTGCTGATTCAACAGAGCTGTAGAACTGCAGTGATAAATGAGCTAGAGTGAGTAAAAAATGTGAGAGGAGGAGAAAAATGCTTGGCATTGAGAGAGTTAACACAAGAAGCACAACTACTCTGAATGCTTGATTATAAAATCTCAAGCATCATTGGATTAATCATTACTGGATTTACCATTATATTTTTCACACTCCAAAAAATATAATGGTTTCCCCCTGTGTGATTACTTCCTATGAATATCAGGGCAGGTATGAACATAATAGAGTCAGTGAGTCAGTGGATCTGCATAATTTACAACTTTGTAAAAACTACTGCATATTCATCTGAGAAATTGTGGATTCTGGTTAGATACAGGTGAGGATCAGTGAACCCCTAATACATGTTGGCATCATTTAATATACACTCAACAAAAATATAAACGCAACACTTTTGGTTTTGCTCCCATTTTGTATGAGATGAACTCAAAGATCTAAAACTTTTTCCACATACACAATATCACCATTTCCCTCAAATATTGTTCACAAACCAGTTTAAATTTGTGATAGTGAGCACTTCTCCTTTGCTGAGATAATCCATCCCACCTCACAGGTGTGCCATATCAAGATGCTGATTAGACACCATGATTAGTGCACAGGTGTGCCTTAGACTGCCCACAATAAAAGGCCACTCTGAAAGGTGCAGTTTTATCACACAGCACAATGCCACAGATGTCGCAAGATTTGAGAGAGCGTGCAATTGGCATGCTGACAGCAGAAATGTCAACCAGAGCTGTTGCTCGTGTATTGAATGTTCATTTCTCTACCATAAGCCGTCTCCAAAGGCGTTTCAGAGAATTTGGCAGTACATCCAACCAGCCTCACAACCGCAGACCACGTGTAACCACACCAGCCCAGGACCTCCACATCCAGCATGTTCACCTCCAAGATCGTCTGAGACCAGCCACTCGGACAGCTGCTGGAACAATCGGTTTGCATAACCAAAGAATTTCTGCACAAACTGTCAGAAACCCTCTCAGGGAAGCTCATCTGCATGCTCGTCGTCCTCATCGGGGTCTCGACCTGACTCCAGTTCGTCGTCGTAACTGACTTGAGTGGGCAAATGCTCACATTCACTGGCGTTTGGCACGTTGGAGAGGTGTTCTCTTCACGGATGATGCGAAGGAGATGTGTTGCACTGCATGAGGCAAATGGTGGTCCCACCAGATACTGACTGGTATCCCCCCCCCAAGTAAAACAAAACTGCACCTTTCAGAGTGGCCTTTTATTGTGGGCAGTCTAAGGCACACCTGTGCACTAATCATGGTGTCTAATCAGCATCTTGGTATGGCACACCTGTGAGGTGGGATGGATTATCACAGCAAAGGAGAAGTGCTCACTATCACAGATTTCGACTGGTTTGTGAACAATATTTGAGGGAAATGGTGATATTGTGTATGTGGAAAAAGTTTTAGATCTTTGAGTTCATCTCATACAAAATGGGAGCAAAACCAAAAGTGTTGCGTTTATATTTTTGTTGAGTATACATAATAAGCAGAAATGGTGGCACAGTGGGACACATCTGGGCACATGTTCAACACATACAGGCCTTTTCTTTGTATTATGAATTCTTGTTGCTCATCACAGGGTCCAGGTGGCCACTAAGAACACGGTTGCTTGTTTTACTCTATATACATTTTATAACTGCTGTTTCACTGGTTTTTGTATACTCTTGATAGGTGATAGTTGGTGAACTAACAAATTAAAACAAAAATGTCACATTCTTGGCAGAGATGACAAACAGAAGTTATATAAATGAACTCACTCACCAGTTGTGGGAAGCAGGCTCTGTCTTGATGAAAGGCCCGTCCACTGTGGGCCGTTTGCAGTCCGCCACTTCCTTACGATCACCTGGACACAGAGCAACAATCCGCACAGAAGCATTGCATACAAGTATGTACAAACACACACAAATACACAAAGGTCATCAATTCTCCGCCTCTCTGCCGCACTTGCTCTTCAAATCATACAGACACACGAACAGATACGTGTGCAAATAATACACAAGCACAAACAGCTGATAACACCAACAACATGGCATGCAGATGCAGAGTCCATGCACAAAAACACACACCTGTGCTGAAACTGTATTCAGACACACTTTCCTCTTCACTGTGCGTAAGAAACACTTTCATGGGTGTCCCTTTCCTTTTTCTTCCACAGCCACGCCTGAAAGAAAACACACACACACAAACACCCACACACAATTATCATTTAATCAATTAAGACGTCGACCAAACTTCACACCAGGTCAGGGGATGGTTAAGAAGCCGATGACCTCATTAATGGATAAATACAAATTGTGCTTTTCCAAATATGACTGCATAATATAATAATTTCATGACAATGTTGTGAGCACAGCCTCATACTAAAAGTATTTTGAGTACAGTCTCAGAAATTGATCCCAAATTATAAATCCTCTGCAAAGGAAACATGATTTAAATATTAACATCAGAATGTGTTCAAATAACATAACTTTATTATGCTGAAACATAAGAAAATTGTTATCTTACTGCACAGCTTCAGACAAACTGGATGTTCATAACATTGTACAAATACATGTGCATATATATATATGTGTGTGTGTGTGTCTGTGTGTGTGTGTACACAGTGGGTTGCAAAAATATTCAGCCTTTTGGTGTTTCACGCATTGTAATTTATTTATGGCATTGATTATATTATGGACTGTAGATGATGGAATGCCTAAATTCCTTGTAACTGAACGTTGAGAAACATTGTTCTTAAACTGATGGACTATTTTTTCACGTAGTTGTTCACAAAGTGGTGATCCTCGCCCCATCTTTGCTTGTGAACAGCTGAGCCTTTTGGGGATGCTCATTTTATACCCAATCATGACACTCACAATTAGTGTCGTCAGGTCCAAAACGCTTATTGAGTGTTGTTAGAAGGAAAGGTGTTGTAACAAGTGGTAAACGTACCACTGTTCCAGCTTTTTTGAAATGTGTTGCAGGCATCCATTTCAAAATGAGCAAATATTTGCACAATAACAATGAAGTTTATCAGTTTGAACATTAAATATCTTGTCTTTGTGGTGTATTCAGTTGAATATAGTGGGGCCTAAAAGTATTTAGTCAGCCCCTGATTGTGCAAGATCCCGTACTTAGGAAGATGAGCGAGGTCTGTAATTTTCAACATAGGTACACTTCAATTATGAGAGACAAAATGAGAAAAAAAATCCAGAAAATCACACTGTAGGACTTTTTAAAGAATTTATGTGTAAATTATGGTGGAAAATAAGTATTTGGTCACCCACAAACAAGGAAGATTTCTGGCTCTCACAGACCTGTAACTTCTTCTTTAATAATAATTTACAAGTAATTTACAAATAAATTCTTTAAAAATCCTAAGTAGGAGAACTTGCACAATCAGGGGCTGACTAAATACTTTTTGGCCCCACTGTAGGTTGAAGAGGATTTGCAAATCATTGTATTCTGTTTTTATTTACAGAAGCTTTCGATAAAAACAGCTGCCAAAACATCAAAAGAAAAATTGTCAAGCTGTAAGAGAAAATATCTGTTAAGAAAATGTGTTTTAGCTGCCAACAACACACACTGGTTTTTGGCTAAACAATGCAATTCAAGCTCTGAAAAACCTTTAATTTCTCTACAGGATCCAAGCTGAAAAAGCTGCTCTGAGGGGCATTATACCGTCTGTCATCACCTGAAACACTTTTAGTTTATACAACTACATTGATTGCAGTACGTATTTATCTCATGGAGACACAGTAGAAATCACAAGACTTCATAATGGCCCAGCCTGGCACTCATCCTTGGCACCGTCACAGCAGGCTGTTTGTTTAAATGAATATACATATTTTACATTTATAGGGTAACATGTCCTCAGTTTTTGATTTGCATGCTGAAAATAAAATCTAAGTTAACCTCATCTACATTAAAAAAGCTAAATGTGTGAAAAATCTGTCTCCAAATGAAAAGTTGTCATTGTTTATGTAAATATCTTCAATACTATAAATGCCAAAATTAAAACATACATATGAAAAAGAGTGAATCTTTTCTCCTCCACTCTCATCCCATCAGTAAACGGAAGAAAATGCAAAGAAGCAATCAACTGTAACGAGTGGGACACAGTCCACAGCTGGATAAATGTCTGTCCTTCCTGCTTTCTATTGTTAATTATACTGCATTTCATGCAAGCTGAATTCACACTCATTTTTATTCTGTTGCCATTTTCGACTAACTAAACAAATGTAAACTTGTTTTGACTGAAACTCTTGACTCCTATGAGATGAGGACTGATTTCTGTGAATGGGCTCAGTCACTTTATATTTTGATGACAGTATGCCTAACAAAAATAGACTTAAGGCCCCCTGACACTTGCACGATTTTGATGCATGCACTTGCACACATATCGTTGTGACGATCCCACCCACAGTGCTCCCAGCTGGACGCCGCACTTTGCTCCACTGGCTGCCACTCGTTGTTACCTGGACGCTGCGTATATATAAAATAATTATGTTGTAGCGAATTAATCATTTTCTGTCCAAGTTAGCTGATGAAATCGCCTCTAATCGCTTCCGCAATTAAAGAGGAGCACTCCAGCTGCTGCTTTTCTCACGAGCACGGGCTGAATGAGGTGGAGAAAGCATTTGGAGCCATCTAAAAAGGTAATTATTTGACATGTTTATATTATAATGGCTTGGTAAAACAGTTGCATGTTCTTTCCTTCTTGTGTGCAGCTGGTAAAGTATGTTTGTGACAGATTAAACATCTCGTTATAATCCTTCAGAAAAGCTGTGCTCTGATGCGGTGCGCTGACACAACCACTCGCACTGCTGACTTCTTCTTTACTCGGCTTGACGAACTGCACGCAGTGTTGGCAAGTAGACCGCGCAACGTTGACTACCACTTCACATTTGTTGCACGACATGCATGCGTGAAAGATTTTTTTTTAATCTTTAAAAATTCTCTGCGCAATTGCACGCGCTGGTGCCCCTCTCACGTTCAATGTACACCCATTAACAATGAGTTTACTCTCCTGCACGACACAGTGCATGCATCAAAGTCGTGCAAGTGTCAGGGGGCCCATACATATACAGTGTAATGATAGTAAATAAAATGAGGGATAAAATTAGTATTCTCACAGATTGTAAGAAAAGACCAATATGTCACAGCATGAACCCCCCCCCCCCCAAACAATCCCGCCAAACATTCCTGTACCATAAGCAGTTTTATGTCCATTTCAAAATGTGAAGCTGGCATTTTCAGATGTAAGTCCCTTCAGCTGCTCCCTTGTTTTCATTTGGGGTTGCCACAGCAAGTCCAAGGTAGATCTGCACATTGAATTGGCACAAGTTTTACGTCGGGTGCATTACCTGATGCAACTCTACGAGGTCTGTTAGAAAAGTATTGGACCTTTTTATTTTTTTCAAAAACCTGATGGATTTGAATCAAGTGTGCTTGCATGAGCAAACCTTGAACCTTCGTGCGCATGCGTGAACTTTTTCACGCCTGTCGACTGCCTCATTTCCTGGTAAGCAGCCTTTGTGTGGGACGTGTGCAGTGCGATCGACGGATTTTCATTTCAAGGAAAAAGACAAAACAACTGGAGCAGCGCCGCATCAAATTTTGCCAGAAACTGGGCGACAGCCAGGTGGAAACCATTCGAATTATTCAGACGGCTTTCGGTGACGATCCTATGGGCATCACACAGATTAAGGAGCGGTACAACTGGTTTAAAGACGGCCGCACAATGGTGGAGAGGGAGCCACGCGCCGGTCGGTCATCAATATGCTGAAATGACCGGATCATTTCCAAAGTGAATGCTGTGGTGATGTGGGACCGTCATGTGACTATCCAAGAAATTGCGGAAGAGGTGGACATCAGCACTTTTTCGGCACATTCCACTGTGACAGAAGATTTGGCCATGAAAAGATTGGTGGTGAAATTCATGCTGCTGCTGACGCGGCGCAAAAGCGCCTGCGTGTTGGAAGTCTCACAGGACATGTTGTGACATGCCCACCTCTTCCACAATTTCTTGGATAGTCACACGACTGTCACCGAAAGCCGTCTGAATCATCCGAATGGTTTCCACCTGGCTGTCGCCCAGTTTCTGGCAAAATTTGATGCGGCGCTGCTCCAGTCGTTCCGAAAATCCGCCAAGCGCACTGCACACATCCCACACAAAGGCTGCTTACCAGAAAATGATGCAATCGACAGGCGTGAAAAAGTTCACGCATGCGCACGAAGGTTCAAGGTTTGCTCATGCTAGCACACGTGATTCAAATCCATCAGGTTTTTGAAAAAAATAAAAAGGTCCGATACTTTTCTAACAGGCCTCGTACATTATATGGAGAAATGTGGCAGGGGTGGGGTTTGAACCGGGAACCTTTGGCACTGAAACCAAGTGCACTCTTCACCGCTCCCCACCCCCCACCCTGTTTGCAGAACATTAAAATATAAATAAATAAATAAACAAAACATAAAAAGCATTTATGATGTGGATAAATGCTGGCTCTAAATTCAGAAGGAGACATACACTTTGGTGGCAGTGGCACCCAAAGGTGGTCTGCAAACAACAGCAGTTAATTTGAAAAGAAACAGAAAAAGAAACAGTAGTTGGAGAAAAATCTAGGTCAGTGATTCCTTTAGTGTGGCCCTCTACAGGTGATGGTACTGCACGTCATTAACAATAAATTAATGAAGTCTTTGATTTTCAATTTCGTAACATAATTTAAAATTATGTAAAACACATGATTATTTTTTCATTATTACATACAAAGCCATGGGATTTAATTCTTACATCCACCAAGGACATAATAAAATCACTGGTGTTTACTTATTTGTCTGTCTGTCTATTATTAGCAAGATAACATCAAAACTACTGCACAAATTTTGACGAAATTTTCACTACAGATAGACATTAGCCATGGAAGAGCCCATTAAATTTTGGAGATGATCCGAATCTAGTTTCTGGATCAAGTTTCAATTTACTCTTTGAAGAATTACTGTTAGCAGGATTACGTCAAAACTACTGCAGGTATTTTGATGAAATTTTCAACACAGATACACAGTAGGCCATGGAAGAACCCATTAACTTTTGGAAGTGATCTGGATCCGGATCCAGATTCTGGAGCAAGATTTCACTTTATACACACTTTGAAGGATTACGTCAGAACTACTTCACAGATTCTCACCAAATTTGCACCACAGATACATATTAGGGCATGGAAGACTCCACTGAATTTTGGAGGTGATCTGGATCTGGATCAAGATTTCACTTTATATAGGCTTTGAAGGATTACGTCAAAACTACTTCACGGATTCTCACCAAATTTGCAACACAGATACATATTAGGGCATGGAAGACTCCACTGAATTTTGGAGGTGATCTAGATCCGGATCCGGATTCTGGGTCAAGTTCCACTTTATGGGCTTTTAAGGACCACATCAAAACTATTTCACAGATTCTCACCATATTTGCACCACAGATAGATATTAGGGCTTGGAAGACTCCACTGAGTTTTGAAGGTGATCTAGATCGGATTGGTGGACGTCAGAAATCTGTGATTGCTCTTGATTTATTTTATTATTATTTACATGGCTGTTCCTTACTGGATACAGTCGGGGGAATTTCACAGCCTTCATTCACTTTCATTTCAAATGCGAGTGGTGTTAGACATCTGTGAAAGTGCCGCATGATATTCACATGGAAATCAGAAGATCCTTGCATGTGCGAAAGCTAAGTTTGACATTTCTGAGAGTGCCGCACGGCATTTGAATGGCACTCATGCGATATGTATGTGAACATCTTCGCCAGGAGTCCATGCGATATTTGGCTGACATTTGTTAGTGCATATCAGGCTTTTTGACTAACATGTTGTTAGCACCAATTCAGTGAGATACCAACTGTGATTTGTCCCTCATTCGCATGTTTGGTCGCAAATCCACGTGTCCAACTACTCTGTGACAGCCACAGCCCAGTGGGAGAGGACCCTAAGCTACGTATATTACCTAGTTAACAATAACTGTCAACTGTCAAGTTATCAATGTTATGCTGTGATAATAGATATCGCAGCCATATTGCAGCCAAAACAGTCGTCCCACAGGCTGAAATCAAAACAAGAACCCACAGCCGTTCAACTTCATCATACTTTAACAGTTTCATCAAGTGGTGACTTTTAAAGCATTTCCATGGTTCACCTACATTAGACATGCTGCTACATAACTTGACACAGTAATAATAACACACTGTGGGGCTGCCTGAACAGCACAGCGGTTCCACGCCATGATCACTAAATACATTGATTGATTATTTATTGTCATCCGATCGCAGATGGTTTTGTGTGTGTGTGTGTGTGTGTGTGTGTGTGTGTGTGTGTGTGTGTGTGTGTGTGTGTGTGTGTGTGTGTGTGTGTGTGAGTGAATGAGGAATGAGTGAGAGACAGAAGCGGAGGAGGGAGAGACTTAGAAAGGTTACTGTATGTGGCTACAAACATATTCTCAGGTGCCAATTTATTAGGTGCACCTAGTTAAAAGTAATCTAGCCCTGAAGCAAATCCCTCGCCATGTAGAAGTGAAGGTGCACTCTCTTAAAAATAAATACCACCAGCCACCACTGGTTGCCACTCGCTGCCTTTATTTTTGTCATCCCACTACTGTGACCACATGCAAGCACCTTCATCTATGTTTCATAAAAGTTTATTTTCTTTACTTGTTTTTCCATTATTCCGGTGTAGCAGACCGAACGGTCCGCCCCTAAAAATTGGTCCGCCTTTTGCATCTGCGCATGCGTCATTTGGGACCACAGCAGCACGTCTGAGACAGTCTCTTCACCCAAAGCAATCAAACAAATTAACGGGATTATTAACCATCAGATGATACAAGTAAAACCTCTTAAATCATTCTTAAGTCAGTTTTAAGCAGAAACGAGGCTGTTTTAAACAAACAAGGCGAAATTCCGTGACGCTTTGAAATGTCCGATGCACAGTGAATGCATCAGCTAGCAGTTCGTTTAGCAGCGGCGGTCTGATCGTTTCTGCTCCCTTTTATGATTAAATAATGCTGAATTTATGTGGAAATGATTGTTGTACAAAAGCTTCAGATATCTGTCGCTGAGACAGATGATGACTGGGGTGCAGTTTGGCAGAAACGAGGTTTTAATCCGTGAACCACGTCATCAGGGGGGGACCAATTTTAAGGGGGACCGTTCGGTTGACGAAAGCAATTTTGACGTTGTTTGTAAACTGATGTTTTGTTACCACGTACGGTTGAGGGGTTTTCTGAATGCAAATGACCATGAACATGAGCATGGTGGTTTACAACATGTGGAGTTTATACAGCTGTTACTGATGTGCATATGACCAGTGTGCACCTGTTTGATAAATACGGCTTTTCTCGTACGCAAATACTACATTTCAAACCTTTTCTATGCAGTTTGGTAACTTTGAAACTAGCAATAACCCACTTCCTTGTACTTCCTTGTATCTAGTGTGGGATTGGGCCCCTTGTGTTTTGTCTTGTATCCTTTGAAGTACAGACACATTTACTGTGGATACACTCTAACCAAACGGCGTGAGCTGCGCTCACTCCTAATAGCTCAGCATCTTTTCCCCAGAAGAAGGAGAGGAAAAAAGATGCTTTCCCGAGAATTTATAAATTGCAGAATTATTCTGGGATTTCTGTGTATTCATTTCTGCTTTGCAGAGTTTCTGAGAACTTTCTTCACTCACCTGCACTCTTTCAGTGTACTGACCTCCTCCTTTTCTCATTCTGTTTCACCCTGCCAATCGATTCTCTCATTCCTCTCTCTCTCTCTCTCTCTCTCTGCACATTTCTCTCCCTCTTTTACTCCACACAGACACACACACACACACACCCCTCCCGCCAAGCCACATGCATGCACAAATACACAAACACGTCTGTACACAAGAGCCACATATGCATGAGCACACAAACACATGCCCCTCCCCCTCTCTAATGCACACACACACACACACACACACACACAGTGCACACAAATACCCTCTCTATCCAAGCACGCACGCACACACCCCTCCCCCTGTCTCTGCAACACACACACACACACACACACACACACACACACACACACACACACACACACACACACACACACACACACACACACACACACTCATGCTCAGTTTCTCTCTTTCTCTCGCTCAGATAACCAAACCCACAGTCTCATGTTCCATCTCTGACACAAGCACACTTTTTCCTCTCTCACACACATAAAGGAGCACACACACAATTTGCACATGACATATGTTCACATTCAAACAAATCTGCTACATTACACTGTCATCATCAGTATTTGTGAGGACTCTCACTGAACTCCAAAATTAACTACCACGATGACATGGTTAGTTCCAACCCTTACATACTACACTCAACTCTTAACTTTTAGCCTGAAACTATGTCTAAATCTGCAAATAACCCTAATTTATGAGACATAAAACTCAATCTGGTTGTCACAATAAAACATGAACAAGTAGGCTACACCAAACATGTTCCATTTAATGGATTATTCTTTCTCCATCACAAACAGGGAGTGCTGATGGGTGCCTCAGCATCCCACTTGTTAAAAGTCTTTGCTATATCATGGTCTGGGGCCATCAGGCATGCCAGGCAGCTCACAGAGAGAAGGAGAATTTATACTACCTTCTAATCTGTTGCAATTTTCTCCAAAACAGCAGGTGGCAGTAAAGAAGTAATACTCAGTGACTTTCTCACAGATGAAAGTCAGAAATTGGATAAGAAGAACCTTGAGGGTGGGAGAACAGCCAAAAACAAATCTTTGTGCAAATACACGCAATACGTTCACAATACCCAATGGCCATTATATTGGCCTCGGGTAAAAATGAATCATTAAAATCAATACACCGCTGTAGGCCTCTGTGCTTTTCTAATTTCTCATTGACATTGGGCTGAATAAAGCTGGAATCACAATCAGATAGGTGTAGATTTCTCCCAAATCGAATCACATTCAGTTTGTCAGGTCACGGTTCCATTTTCCGTTGGAATTTTGTATGGAAGAGTTTTCCGTCCCTTGACATGCCTCAATTTGGTGTGTTTTTTTGTTTGTTTGTTTTTTTGCCAAGCTTCTGTGTTTAACTCTGTCCTGTATGTTGAAACCCCAGACAAAATTTCTTCCTTTACAAGACTTGTTGACGGTGTCACAATTCAAATGCTACACAACAATGGCGCATTTGGCCATTCTGTGGACAACAGTGTCACATGCATGCACGAAATTGACATCACTTCCAGGACAGCCCAGTCTCACGTTTTTTTTTTTTTTTTTTTTCGTGCTCCTGTGACGAAATGAGTCAAATTTTCATCACGGGGATTTTTTTTAACTCACTATTCCTAACCCTACTCTTACCCCGACCCTAACTTTAACCATAACCTAACCCTACGCCTTCCCCCCACCCTAACCGTAACCACCCCCCCCCCCCCCCGCTTCACTTTTAATTTCGTGCAGCCATCACGGAATGAATTAGAATGAATTCATGCTGCCGTGATGAAAATGAGGCGCTGTTCGTCACAATATCACAAACCAACAGATAAATGTATATTTCGTTCTGCTGAATCACAACTTGCCGTGAGGCTGGGTTGTCCAGGATCCTTGAATTCACTTCCATTTAAAAAACCATGTCTATGCATGACAACATGTTATTGCGACAGCATTACTGCTTTACGGTATTTAAACAAGCACAATTTTGAATGTGTTTAAATCTCAGCTGCAGAAAAAAAAATCCTGTTTACACCCCTGACAGACAAACAAATAACATGCAACCCCTCATTCAACTGTTTCTGCATTACACTCCACATACATCTGGATTACACACACATAGAACATATTCAATAATAAAACAGATACAAATACACACTAACGCTCTTACTCACATATACCACCCACACAATGTGCACACACACTGTCCTTTTTCATAAACAAAGTAGATGCATTAAAAACTCTCTCTTTGTCTGTATGAAAACCACACACATGCACACACACACACACACACACACACACACACACACACACACACACACACACACACACACACACACACCCTTTCTTACTGATGGCAAACAAAACACACACACACACAAACTTCTCTAACCAGAACAAACACACAATAGACACACAAATGCACAAAGCACGTACACAACTACCAAGCCTTCTTTTTCAGTTTCCATGTACGAGTACACACACTAACCCTCCCCTTCTGTTTCTATTTCAAAAACTCAGAAACACACACACACACACACACACGCGTGCAGCATATGAGAGTGCACACACACCCTTCCTTTCTGTTTCTAAAGCTCTCTCTTTCTCTCTCTCACACACACACACACACACACACACACACACACACACACACACACACACACACACACACACACACACACACACACACACCCTTCCCTTCTGACTGCAAAGCTCACACAAACACACACCAAGTGAATACACACACACACAAACACACACACACACCCTTCCCTTCTGCTTGCAAAGCTCACACAGACGCACACCAAGTGAATGCACACACACACACACACACACACACACACTCTCACACACACACACACCCTCACCCGCCCTCCTCGTTCCTCTCTCATTCCCTCTTAAAAATATACTGTGCGTGCGTGTGTGTGTGTGTGTGCCCACAGCAAAGCCTCCATCTTGTCTTCTTTCTCTTAGACACACACACACACACACACACACACACACACACACACACACACACACACACACACACACACACACACACACCTCTGATCAAGAAACACACATCTTCTGTTTCTTAAAGCCAGACATTCTCTGTCCTTTTCCACTTTTCGTGTCATTTCTGAGGCCAAAAGACAAAAAATTACTCTGACGATGCCACACACTAATGGCCGACAATAAATGTTTTATCTTAAAAAATTACATAATAAAAAATTTTAAATTAGACAAATTTTGTACCTCTGGAAATTGTTTATGCACATGAGCAGTGAGTTAAGTGATGGTTTTCAGTAATACACAGTGTGTGCATGTTGTATTTATCTATGCTGGTAGATTAGAGAAAATCTGTAAATCTTCGCAAACCACTTATGCAGCATAAGGCTCTGATCTGCCGTCCACTCACATGCTTAGCATGTTCTTAGTTGTGATACATTTGCTAAAAAAATTGCTAAACACAGACTCCATGTGACAGATATGGTGGTTAGGTACTTAAAAATTGGAAGGTGTATTTTTTTTTTACGTGTGACACTTGTGCCACATGATTTGCCAGTTCCGAGTCCAAGAAAGTCAAAACAAGCGCTCCATTCGAAAAAGTATGCAGGTCAACAGTTTTGTTGTCTGTTCACACATCACAGCTTTGTGAAAAGGGTTACGTAATCAGATTAGTGGCGGAAAATTTCAACAAGTTCCTCATCATGATCCATTCTTCATTATTTTGCATGTACGGTGCTTCCGGAAAGTATTCACAGCGCTTCACTTTTTCCACATTTTGTTATGCTACAGCCTTATTCCAAAATTGAGCAAATTCATTTTTCCCTCAAAAATTCTACTGACAACATCCCATAATGTCAACATGTTTTTATTATTATTTTTGCAAATTTATTAAAAATACAAAACTAAGAAATCACATGTACATAAGTATTCACACGCCTTGCTCAATACTTTGTTGATGCACCTTTGGTAGCAATTACAGCCTCAAGCTGGACTCCCCATTGAATGAGTCATCTGGACTCCCCAGGAACCTACGGCAGGATTCCGTTTGTGGACTTCACCTCTGCTTTCAATACCATTATATTGGACCTGCTGCAGAACAAGCTCTCTCAGCTTGGCATGCCCGACTCCACATGCAGGTGGATCACTGACTTCCTGTCCAACAGGAGGCCACATGTGAAGCTGGGACAGCACATCTCCAACACAGGGTCCATCAGTACGAGAACCCCCCAAGGCTGCATTCTTTCCCTTCTACTCTTCCTAATGTACACCAACAGCTGCACCTCCAGTCACCAGTCTGTGAAGCTCCTGAAGTTCACGGACTATACGACCCTCATCTGACTCATCTCTGATGGGGAAGAGTCGGCCTACAGACAGGAGATCAATCACCTGGTGTCCTGGTGCAGACAGAACAACCTGAAGCTCAATGTGCTCAAGACAGTGGAGATGTTTGCTGACTTCAGAAAGAACACAGCCCTGGCCAACCCCATCACTCTGTGTGACGCCCCAGTCACCACTGTGGAATCCTTCCGTTACCTGCACAGTAAATTTTGCTGAGTAAAATTTGCTGTGTCAGGATAACATTTGGTCCCAGTCTAAATAGAGTAAAATATACTCTATTATAGAGTGAAATCAGCTCTACAGTCTTTTCAATTCAAGTGATTCTACTCCAATAAGAGCTGATTTTACACTGTGATAGAGTTGATTTAGCAATGTGATAGAGTATATTTTACTCTGTTTAGACTGGGACCAAATGTTATCCCAGCAGAGTAAATTTTACTCTGCAAAATTTACTGTGTGGGGATCACCATCCCCCAGGACCTCAAGTAGGAGCTGATGAAGTTTAACCTGCCAAAAACAATGATGTTGAACTCCTACACTGCCATAATTGAGTCTATGATCTCCTCTTCCATCACCATCTGGTATGCTGCTACCACTGCTAAGGACAGAAGCAGACTGCAGTGCATCATCCACGCAGCAGAGAAGGTGATCAACTGTTATGTGCCATCCCTACAGGACCTGTACACCTCCAGGGCCCTGAGGCAAGCAAAGAAGATTGTGGCTGATCCCTCGTACATAGGACACAAGCTTTTTGTCACCCTCCCCTGTGGCAGACAGCTGAGGTCCATCAGGACTGAAACCTCGAGACACAACAACAGCTTCTTTCCATCCGCAGCTAGACAAACAAGTAATGCCAGAGACTCCCATTTACCCTGCCCCCCCCCAAACAAAGTACAGATGGGTCATCCCTGCACTGAAAGGTACTGTACATCTGCACACCAATCATATGCTTTTGAACAGTCCCATTCCACTGATTTAACTATAAGCACAGTTTTGCCTATCTGACTATTTGATTCTTTTACTTCTTACAGAAGTATTTTTTCCTTTTCTTTTAATTGCTGCTTATGCACCAATAACACCAGATCAAATTTGTTGTATGTGTAAAGAGACTTGGCAATAAATTCAATTCTGATTCTGTTTGTAATAGACTGGTAAAATGGTTGCATTTTCATTCTTTCTTATGAGTTTGTTAATGTGTTATGTTTTTTACAGATGTAACATCTCGTCATAATCGTTCAAGTGCACTGTGCTGCAGCAATGAGACACTGACATACAGTGACACACAGTGTTTTTAAATAGGTTGGGCAAATGTTCACAACTAGATCACAAAATGAATGCGCGCCAGATGTTTTGAACATTTCAAAGTTTTCTTTGCGCACTCACAGCCACGTACAGTTTACGTAGTTGCATTGAACCTGCACATGGCCACCTGGAGCCAAGACCAAGGTGGCCAAAGATGAGCTCCTGAAAACATAAACATTTTTTAAACCAGCTTGAGTTTAGCCAACTTCTTCCGACTAGTGCAGCTTGACACAAAGTAGCATGCTAACTTCACCGCGTGACACAAGTTGTCGCTCAGCAAAAGTCAGTGCCAAGCTCGACCAGGTGTGAGAACTGTTTTAAAGATAACCTGCACTTCAGACTGCGCTGCTAGCAAGTGCTGGGACAATTGTTGCTCATGGAGATACATGGGGTACTGTTGCATTTGGGCAGAGTGAATGGAAAAAGTACCAGAATTCTTTCTTCTTGGGAGGGTTTTAGAACAGCTATACACTACAGCACCACCAAAAGGTTTGACATTGCAGTGCAGTATTTGTGTGTGGTCATCCTGAAAGAATAAGGACATCCAGAAATTCACCACACCCATGTCTCCATAAAAAAACAAGCTTTTGCACACATCTAAAACTTCTTTCTACTGCTAAAACAATAACAACAAAAAAACAACCAAAAAAAAAAAAATCACACTTGTAGCTGACCTAATGTCATGCTGAAGATTGCACACACAGTGCAGTCTTCACAACAACCATAAGCCACAACAACCATTTAACTTTATAGAATTGTTTTGAGGTAAAAC